>NW_026571115.1:25512903-25895903 GCF_026225935.1 Boleophthalmus pectinirostris | reverse complement strand
TTTTAGCCTGATTCATTAGCTGGTTTCACTTCGTGGAAACCGTCTGACCTCGCAGCATTAGGATTTGTTCGCTCGACGGTAGGCGGGTGCTTTTTTATTCAACCAATCGCTGCTATTTGGTCGTGACATATGTAATGCGCCAAATTCCATAGGAAGAAGGGCAATAACATCTTTCCCCTTGATAAAATTCACCAAACGTTCTCTTTGTTCTGGCTTTAAATCCTCGATGTTGGGAATCGTTGCCAAAACAGAATGTATGGCTTTGTCTACATCCATCTCGACCGCTTTGTTTACTGTTGTGCTGTACCACAAAAAGGGACCCAGACAGGCGCTTGAGTTTGATGTCATGGCTTCACAGCTCTTCTCTGATTGGCTGGTGCATGGTTTAAGCTGTCTAGTGTATTCTGATTCCTGAACTAGTCACTGGAAAGAAATTAAATTGAGCATAGGCACTAGGTGGCGCAAGCCTGTCTAGCATTTTTTTCCCTAACAACATGAAAATTGGCCCTGCACACACCCGTACCATTAGGATGACACCCTCCGAATTTGAGATCGGCCGGATGAGCGTTTCTAAAGTTACGCATGGAACAGGCAAAACAAACAAACAAACAAATACACAGACAGATGTTCATTGCATTAATAAATAAATAGAACCTTTAATATGCAACCTTTTGTTATTAGCAATGGGGAAGCTTTTGGGGAGAGGACAGACCACACACTAAAATAAAACCACACTGCGTAACATTTCAGCCAATTAATTTGACTATAAATTCAGTATATTTATGAGTGTTGAACTGTCAGCATGTTGCCCATTACCCCATATTGGAGTTAATTTATTTTGTTTTTGGAATATTAACATTTTGGACATTTTCCTACCTGAAAGTTTAAAGAGGAGAAACTGAACCAGACCACATCTGTTAGAAACGGTCCAGTAGCAGATGTGGTTTGGGGTTAGATCTCCCAGTGGAGTCCTCTGCACACACCAATCACAGGATAAACAGCATTTTGTTATTCCCGTAGACCTAGCTGTAGATTTCATTAACACAGAAAGATGAGATGGCCTGGAACAGCTGTAATAGTTGACCATATGGTAAAAATGTGCGTGTTTTAAAAAATCGGTCCCAGACTTTAACATTGGCGGTGTTAAGGTTTATCTGTCTCTAATCAATAGTGTATGACTTCCATTATCTTTGTCTTTGGTAATGCAATCAGAACGTAGCCCCCGGAGAAGTGGAGCCCCATCCTTTATCACAGTAATCATCGTGGTAATTGTTATTGATGTAAGAGCAGGGATATTTAAAGCGCACTAGAAGATAATTTAGTCTTTAACTGAACTGCTACAAGAGCGATCACACCTCAATTACATGGGCCGACTGACTGGAGCAGTGGAAGCTGGAGGCTGGTCTCATACACTGGGTTGCCAGATAGTTATTGGGATTGAAGTTGTGTATTGGAATTATGCATGGATTGACTTTACAAAATTTCATAGGCAAAAACTAATCAAACAGTTACTAAAGATGGAATAATAATATTAAAAAGTGTTGCTACTACTGCTAGTGCTTTATGTAGTTTATGAAGTGCGTACTTGAAGTGCCCATATTACGCTATTTTCTGATCTGTGTTATAATTTTGTTTCTGAATTTTGGACATAGGGCCTCATTTCCTAGTGAGCCAGAGTGTTGGAGACATGTGGAGACACTTTTTGAAATATTCCATCCAGTCCTTGTATTTGTAGAGGTTGCTGGTGCTAGGCTAGTGCATGTCAATGGCCATAGTTATCTTGCCACTACCCACTCCACAAAGCACCCGAAGCAAAACTATTGTAACGCCAGACTGTCGATGTAAATGTCTGTGTCGATAGAATAATTTTAGAAGTAAAATCAACCTTGCATTTGAAGGATTTCTGAGCAGCAGCAGTGAGTTGTACTTCCTGATAGAAAGCTTGACGGCGGCGGACTGATATATGAGAAAGTAGTCCCTCAATATGTGACGTTCATGCCATGCAAGGTTAGTTTTATTTTAAACATTATTCTATCAACACAGACACCTGGCGCAATAATAGATTTGCCGCGGGTGCTTTATGGAGTGGGTAAGACTGTTTTTAGTGGCAGGCTAACTATGGCCATTGACATGCACTAGCCTAGCACCAGGGACCTCTGCAAATACAAGGACTGGATGAAATATTTAAAAAAGTGTCTCCATACGTCTCCAACACTCTGGCTCACTAGGAAACTATGTCCAAAATTCAGAAACAAAATTATAACACAGATCAGAAAATAGCGTAATATGGGCACTTCAAGTACGCACTTCATAAACTACATAAAGCACTAGCAGTAGTAGCAACACTTTTTAATATTATTATTCCATCTTTAGTAACTGTTTGATTAGTTTTTGCCTATGAAATTTTGTAAAGTCAATCCATGCATAATTCCAATACACAACTTCAATCCCAATAACTATCTGGCAACCCAGTGTATGAGACCAGCCTCCAGCTTCCACTGCTCCAGTCAGTCGGCCCATGTAATTGAGGTGTGATCGCTCTTGTAGCAGTTCAGTTAAAGACTAAATTATCTTCTAGTGCGCTTTAAATATCCCTGCTCTTACATCAATAACAATTACCACGATGATTACTGTGATAAAGGATGGGGCTCCACTTCTCCGGGGGCTACGTTCTGATTGCATTACCAAAGACAAAGATAATGGAAGTCATACACTATTGATTAGAGACAGATAAACCTTAACACCGCCAATGTTAAAGTCTGGGACCGATTTTTAAAACACGCACATTTTTACCATATGGTCAACTATTACAGCTGTTCCAGGCCATCTCATCTTTCTGTGTTAATGAAATCTACAGCTAGGTCTACGGGAATAACAAAATGCTGTTTATCCTGTGATTGGTGTGTGCAGAGGACTCCACTGGGAGATCTAACCCCAAACCACATCTGCTACTGGACCGTTTCTAACAGATGTGGTCTGGTTCAGTTTCTCCTCTTTAAACTTTCAGGTAGGAAAATGTCCAAAATGTTAATATTCCAAAAACAAATAAATTAACTCCAATATGGGGTAATGGGCAACATGCTGACAGTTCAACACTCATAAATATACTGAATTTATAGTCAAATTAATTGGCTGAAATGTTACGCAGTGTGGTTTTATTTAGTGTGTGGTCTGTCCTCTCCCCAAAAGCTTCCCCATTGCTAATAACAAAAGGTTGCATATTAAAGGTTCTATTTATTTATTAATGCAATGAACATCTGTCTGTGTATTTGTTTGTTTGTTTGTTTGCCTGTTCCATGCGTAACTTTAGAAACGCTCATCCGGCCGATCTCAAATTCGGAGGGTGTCATCCTAATGGTACGGGTGTGTGCAGGGCCAATTTTCATGTTGTTAGGGAAAAAAATGCTAGACAGGCTTGCGCCACCTAGTGCCTATGCTCAATTTAATTTCTTTCCAGTGACTAGTTCAGGAATCAGAATACACTAGACAGCTTAAACCATGCACCAGCCAATCAGAGAAGAGCTGTGAAGCCATGACATCAAACTCAAGCGCCTGTCTGGGTCCCTTTTTGTGGTACAGCACAACAGTAAACAAAGCGGTCGAGATGGATGTAGACAAAGCCATACATTCTGTTTTGGCAACGATTCCCAACATCGAGGATTTAAAGCCAGAACAAAGAGAACGTTTGGTGAATTTTATCAAGGGGAAAGATGTTATTGCCCTTCTTCCTATGGAATTTGGCGCATTACATATGTCACGACCAAATAGCAGCGATTGGTTGAATAAAAAAGCACCCGCCTACCGTCGAGCGAACAAATCCTAATGCTGCGAGGTCAGACGGTTTCCACGAAGTGAAACCAGCTAATGAATCAGGCTAAAAAAATGGCAAAGATCTGTTAAAATGAGTGATATATTTTAAATACTAGTATTACAAAAAATTTACTCTTGTGAGTTTTAAGTCATGTTATAATGTTGTTACCTCATCAAAAACACACCTGCAATTATGTTTTGTTTAATTCACTCATATTTGAGTAATCCGTGATTATTAGTGTACATCTCCAAAGCTCAAAATGCTCAGTTCCACCTAGTGATGTCATGTAGAAGTAGTTTTAAAGTCAACAGCTACCTTTCACCTTTTGTTTAGTAAATGTTGGCAACTCCAGGGCTGAAAATATCCAAACAATTCTAGTGAAAGTATGTGGAGTTTAAAAAGCATTTTCTGTATTATTACATGACATTGCAATAGTGTTTTCTGTTTGAAAAAAGCAGGATTTCTGTGTTAAACATGTGTGAATGAAAGAAAACACAACTCCAGGAATGTTTTTAATGAGGAAAACAACATTATACATAGAAAATATTGTAACAGATTTGCGTTTAACATTACTTCCACTCATATGGAAGTAACCAAAATAAAAACTTACAACTCTGTATATCAGGGCTAACTTAACTTTTACAGATATTGTTGTTGTGTCATTGTGCAAAACACTTAATTCACATTGCCAACTCCCACTCTACTGTACACTCACAGTCGCTTTATATTGTACACTATCTGGGAGAGAGTTGGGATCGAACCAGCAACTCTCTATTAAAATTCCCCTGAGAAAAACAGAAAAGACATTGGGTGGAAATATAATGATTAATTCAACAACTATAATAAAAGTATCAGTAAAAATAATAAGTTGGAAGATAGAGGTTTTATAAATAATGCATGTCTGACAGTAATCTGAAGGACATGGTACTTCATTAGAATACTCTACGGGTGGACAGGTGTAATTTCAGATTGGATTACTTAAATAGCTCACGTAATTGTATTCTATCTCAGTGGTGTTATGACAAGATATTTCTCGTATCATTTTAATTCTAGCAGAACTGTCGGAAATGACTGAGGGAAATTGGCCACTGAATAGATTGTAATTCTAGCCGATGTCATTTTTTCGGGGATGTAATGGCACTCTTCACGGACGCAGTGTACAGGCTTGTTCTGATGGAGATTGGTTGTGATTGCGAAGATGGCTGCTTTAGTTAGATCATTCCAAGGAAGCAGAGAGAGGATAATGAGGTCACAACGCAGGCAAAATGTACACGCTATTGTATTCAGCTTGTGTACAAAGAGAGAATTACCAGAGATGATGGAAACTTAAGACATACTTCAGTGTTATTTGTTGTTTTATGCATTATTTAAAGGAACTGGATGTAGCCTGAGCTCTTACTGTTATAAAAAAAAAAGGTATTACAATCACAACTAAACCTGGATTGCCACAGCCTTAACCTTCATATAGGGGATGCATACACATTTTTCTCAGTACCGGTATATGGACAGTACCCAGGCTGACCAGTTGATGATTCAGGCTATATGGACAGATCGTGTCTCACATGAAAGCTTAAAATCACCAGAATGCACTCACTGACATGCAGAGGCTGCACTAGCACTGTGCATAATGTCATTTCCTCATCACAAACATACCTGGAGTTGTGTTTTGTTTCATTCACACATTTAAGTATGTTTTTTTTTTTTTTTTTTTTTATTTATAGCACTTTTCACAGACACAAAGACGCTTCACAGATCATTATTCATTCACTCCACACCCGGTGATGGTACACTACTAGTGTAGCCACAGCTGCACTGGGGCAGACTGACTAAAGCACAGCTGCCAATCTGTGTCATCAGTCTCTACAACCACCACCATCACTCATGCACACTCCACTTTCATACTAGGCAATGTGAGTGAAGTGTCTTGCCTAAGGACACAACAACCATTTTTACGACTGGTGCCCCACTGCGGCACCTGATTTTCCCAGCAGTCTCCCATCCGAGTAATAACCAAGCCCAGCCTTGCTTAGCTTCTGAGATCTGACGGGATCAGGCATTGACAAGATGGTATGGTCACAATGGTAGATGTTAACTTGAAAACTACTCCTTCATGACATCACAAGGTGCAGCAGAGCATTTTGAGCTTTGAAGATGTAGACAGACTAATAACAAAGGCTTACTCAAATATATGTGAATGAAACAAAGCACAACACTTTTTGATGAGGTGACAACATACTTATGAAACAGAAAACGCACACCAAGGTCCTTGTAGAGGTGCAAATGCAAGGAACAGTAAAATAAAAGTGAAAAAAATGCATAGCACAAGTAGCTGGCCGATGTCCAATATATATATATATAAAAAATTGTTTCTCACCTTCCACGGTGGTAGGTCTCTCTCACCCTCATTTGAGCTCGGGTCCTCTACCAGAGGCCTGGAGCTTGAGAGTTCTGCGCAGTATCTTTGCTGTTCCCAGTACTGCACTTTTCTGGACTGAGATGTCCGTTGTTTTTCCCGGTATCTGTTGTAGCCACTCTTCCAGTTTGGGGGTTACAGCCCCGAGTGCTCCGATCACCACAGGCACCACTGATGCCTTTACTTTCCAGGCTCTCTCCAGCTCTTCCTTGAGCCCCTGGTATTTCTCTAGCTTCTCGTGTTCCTTTTTCCTGATATTACCATCGCTTGGTATTGCGATGTCAACCACACGGCTCTGCTCTGTTTCTTATCCACCACACTATGTCTGGATGGTTCGCCATCACCATTCTGTCAGTCTGTATCTGGAAGTCCACAGGATCTTGGCTCGGTCATTCTCCACAACCTTTGGAGGTGTTTCCACCTTGATCCTGGGTTTCCAGCCCGTACTCTGCACAGATGTTTCTGTACACTATGCCCGCCACTTGGTTATGTCGCTCCATGTATGCTTTCCCTGCCAGCATCTTACACCCGCAGTTATGTGCTGGACTGTCTCAGGAGCCTCTTTGCACAGTCTACACCGTGGTCTTGTTGGTGTGGTAGATCTGGGCCTCTATTGCTCGAGTGCCCAGGGCCTGTCCTGAGCAGCCAGGATCAGTGCCTCTGTGCTGTCCTTCAGACCAGCCCTTCAAGCCATTGGTAGGATTTCTTGATATCAGCCACTTCAGTTATGTTCCGGTGGTACGCCCATGTAGGGGTTTGTCCTGCCATGATGGTCCCTCCAGCACTCTTCCTCTGGACCCACTGTCTGAGACATTCTCTGAGCACCTCATCTGCCGGGGCCTTGTCCTTGATGTACTCAAGGAGCTTGGATGTTTCATCCTGGACAGTGGTTCCACACTCACTAGTCTCAGCCCCCTTCCTTCCGGCCTGCGTACAGTCTCAGGTGCTGGATTTGGGATGGAACCCTCCATGCATGGTCAGGAGCTTTCGTGTCTTAACATCTGTGGTCTGTATCTCCCTCCTTTGGCCAGCTTACAATCCTGCAGGGTATCTGATCACTGGCAGGCGTAGCTGTTGATTGCCTGCACCTTGTTCTTCCATTGAGCTGGCTCTAAGGACTTGCCTCACTCTTTGCAGGTATTTGGCGTAGCCGCTTTCCTTGTTTGCCTCTTCGAGGTTGCCATTGCTTGTGGGATACCAAGTACTTGTAGCTGTCCTCACGTCTGCTTGTTCCCTCTGGATGACCCCCTCTGTGTGGACTACCTTCCTCTCTTTGTCACCATCCTGCTACATTTCTCAGCCGAATGACATCCCATGTTGTACTGTAGATCCTTGTGGTGTGATCAGTGAGTCGATGTCTCGTCACTCTTAGCGTACAGCTTGATGTCATCCATGTAGAGGAGGTGACTGATGGTGGCCCGTTTCTGAGTCGGTATCCTAGCATGGGTCGATTATTTGGCTGAGAGGGTTCAGGCCTATGCAGAACAGAGTGGGGACAGTGAGTCTCCTTGGTATATGCCACATTTGATGGAACATGTGCAAGTGGCTTCCCTTGGCTTCAAGGGTGGTTTTCCAAACCATCGAGTTCGCAATGAACGCCCTTAGAGTCCTGTTGATATTGTACGCTTCAGCACTCAGTGATCCATGTGTGTGGCATTGAGTCGTAGGCTTTCTGTAATCAATCCGGCAGTGCACAGGTTGGTCTTACGGTTCTGCAGTCGGGCGACTGTTCGGTCAACCAGGAGTTGGTGTTTGGCTCCCTGTGTTTTTGCCGATACCCTTCTGTGCTGCACTCATGTATTGATTCATGTGCCACTTATCTTAGCCGCAATGATGCCTGACATGAGCTTCCATGTTGTGGAGAGAAGGTTATTGGCCGATAGTTGGATGGGACACCCTTTGAGGGATCCTTTAGGATCAGGATCGTACGCCTTGGTTAACCATTCAGGGTGAGTCCCATCCTTAGCAGCTGTTCATTTGTGCTGCCAGGCGTCGTGGGGGGAGTGAGCTTCTTTAGCCAGTACGCATGGATATGTCAGGGGCCCGGTTGCGGTCCAGTTTTTCATACCTGAGACTCTTCCCTGGATGTCTGCCATGTGATGGTGACTGGTTTGTTCAGGGAGGTTGTGTGGTCTTCTTCAGATCCACAGCCACTGTGCATCGGTGTTATGTGATGCCTCCCTTTCCCATATGCCTTTCCAGTACTCTCAGTCTCCAGCCTTGGTGGGTATGCTCTGCTGTATTTACCTGCCACTGAGCGTACACTTTCGCGGTTGTGTTAGAACAGCGGTTTTTCGTCTGGCCTCGTTATCTCGTGTGTACTCTTTAGGCGGCTGGCCAAGGCTTGGAGCCTTTGTTTTTGGCAGTTTCGAGTGCTTCAGGTATGGGCAACTGGTTGTACCTCTTGGGCACTTGCTTTTTCATTGCACCTTTCTGGGCCTCTGAAAGTTGGCTCACTTCTTCCGACCTCTTGATTTTTACTCTAAAACCGTCTTTGCCATGGTGGGTATTGTATCGATGGCTCCATGGTTGTCTTATAGCCCAACAATCTAGGATCACTGCTGCTGAAGTGTATATCAGCTCATTGGTTTCAGTGATTGTTGTGGTAGGGATCATGTCAGTGCTGCATTCACATCGTCTAGGAGACTTTCAGATGGTATTCACTTAGCCTCTGTAACCGGCATCGGGGTTGCCTTGTGTTCATTCGGGCCATGATCTTATCTTCAGGTCAGTCGCTGCCTTGCTCAGCGTGATACTTATTGGGGTTTCGTACCCAATCTCTGGTTGGGGAGTTGGTGTCAATCCCTCTGACCTGGCACACTGGTTCCCCCTTCCGTGGCATTTGTGTTGTACCTCATCAATCTCTAGTTGTGATAGCAGTTGCCGTTTGTGGATGTTGGAACACTGAGCTACTAGTTGTTTGGCCGTTAGCTTGGACTGTGGGTATCGTATAACCATTTCTCCCAATCCTGTTCATGTAACCCTCTGCTAGGGTTACTGTAGTAGTAGCATTCCAACAGAGCCTTGTTCTCGCATCTGCCCATTTCCGCCGTGTTCCAGTAGCCAATTTTTCATCAAGGTGCCCTGGTTCCCAGCACCTGATGCAGACTTGTTGGCCGGGCGCGTCTGAGCGGCATGTCATACGTTTCTTTCTCTCTCATCATTGTATGAGGTGGGCAGTAGCACGAAGGTCTTGCCAAGGACCACACTGGTTAGCTCATTTCCCCCTGCCCCGTCAGAGGGGGGAAATATATATATATATATATATATATATTATATATATATATATATATATATATATATATATATATATATATATATATATATATATATATATATATATATATATATATATATATAATATATATATTAGGGGTGTCAAATTATCGCGTTAATTGCGATTAATTAATTACAGTCATATTTAGTGCGTTATGTTTTTTAATCGCGATAATCTCATTTTTAATCTCTAACTTTACTGTTTCTTTATGCGAGTTGCTTTATTATAAAATCTGTTTTTATGTGTTGTTGGGACAACAACACACACACAAAAAAACACATTTATAAATTTTTTTATTTCGGTAATTCCACTCATTGCTGGAAATCCACACAAAACGCGCGCAGTAAGAGCGATGTAACACATCATGTTAATGCTGGCAGCGTCGAAGAGCCAGTAGAACAAAGGCAGCAGTGCACAGGTAAAAACGCATTCGTGTCTTGGAAATTATTCTCCCGACGTGAAATATAAAAGAAAATAACAAATATAAAATCGCCTACAACTTAAATGTCACTGGTGAAAACAACCTGCATAGACTCATGATGTCTGCACTACTGTCCTATAGTGACCTGCCACATGAGGGGACACGCACACAAACACAAATAAACACACAAACACAAACACACAAACACACACCTTCATCATCGTCATTAACCTGAGAACGCGCGGACCACGTTTCCTTCCGTAGTTACAGCGCGGACACCGACGTGCTGCCGTGAGCCGCGTGTGGATTGCATTTTCTCGCGTACGCGGCGTAAACCGCGCTTCCTCCTGTGCACCTCTAATCCAGAACTAACACCAAGACTAAAACCAGGACTAATCCAGTCCAGGACTAAACCAGGACTAAAACCAGAACTAAAACCAGGACTAAACCAGGACTAAACCAGGACTAAATCAGGACTAAATCAGAATTAAAACCAGAACTAAAACCTAAAACCAGGTAGGACTAAAACCAGGACTAAAACCAGGACTAAAACCAGTGATCTCATATATATATAAAGCATTTCTCTATTAATAATATTTTTAATATGGTTAAGGAAAGACTGGACTTTTTATTGTCTTTAAGTAGACAAAAGTTATTATGTTCAGATTTCCTCGTCTTTGCTACTTTACAGCAAACAGTTTCTTATTCATGGAGACTTGGGCTCAACAGCCAATTTGGGGAGATTTGTTAAACAATAAATGACTTTATCAAGTCACTTTTTTTTGTTCTATATCAGTCTTTTGATCTGCCACAATAATGTAATAATGAATTTAAATGAAAATACCTCAAATTGAAGGCTTTTCTCAGCAATTTTTAGGTGAGATTAAAATTAGATTAATTAGATTAATTAATTACAGATCATAATTAATTAATCTCTCAATTTTTTTAAATCGCATGACAGCACAATATATATATATATATATATATATATATATATATATTATATATATATATATATATAACATTTCATTAAATAACATTAAAAAGCCTTCGTCAGATGAGTTTTTTGTTTTGGACCACAGTATACAAAATGGGTGCCAGCCCAGGTGCTCATATAACCCTCCAACGAACAGGAGGGAAGTGAAGAAAAAACAAACAAGAAACAGTTAGCTATTTATATAAAAACATTCTCATAAAATACAAAGATAGTTTGATAATATCACAAAAAGCATCTTAGGTCAAAGGTGGTGACAACATTCTAACACACCTTAAAGCTCACAAGAGTCAATTTTATGTAATATAGGACCTTTAATATTATTCATGGCTGAACGTCCCAGTCTAGCTTATCAAGTGTGGCCAGTATATTACATAACCCGCTCCCAAAATCCTTTCAACTACATTTCAAATACGATGTCAAAATCAGAGGCAGTAGATGTCGGGTCATGTGGATAAATATTTGAATGGATAGAATGAATAATTTTGGCTAATTTTAAATATTTCAGTGTTTGATTTGGAAAAGCCAGCCATTTGACTTTGCACACTCCCTCTTCTTTCCTGTTAAAGTGTGGATTTACTAACCCGGGCATCGCTGTAAGCCTCCTTGACTCCAATTTCTCTTTGAAGAAGTTTCAAGCATCAAATTAAAAAGGAAGGGGCAGACTTTGATAGTGCGATCTCAGCATGAATGTTTTTTCGATTAGATCAGGAAAAAATATTCGTCCCCATGGGCAATTTGGTTTTCAGTATGTACCGTGTATTTACAAAGTCAGGGGGGAAAGGGGGTTTTCGTCAGTGGATATGAGTCTGGGCGAGTACGCTAAGGGGTCCGTGTAGGTTATCTGCGGCGCATACTTGTGTAAGTGTGATGAGACGATAAATATAGAGGTGCATAAAAAGCTCCAGGGAAAAGAGAGCGAGCTGGTGATGTCAGCGCCAACCATGGACTTAAAATGAGTCATACATTTGGGAGGCTGGTATTCGAGGAGGGATATTATACGTTACAGACTATTTTGAGAATCATGTCGTGGAATGTTGGATCTTCGTGGAAAACATACGCAGAGATGCCTTTGTTTCCAGCCATAAAGCCCCCCTGTGTTTTTGAAGTCAGGCAAACACCATTCCAGACTTGATGTGTTTTCCTGGTGGAGAGTTTTCTATCAGCTTGTCTCCATGGTGATGTTATTGCTTTGTCTAGGATGTTCCACAGTAGGGAATTAAACGCATATACTGTATCTTGTATCGATTCAATTACAGGCAGGGGTGTAGTGGGAGATATAAAAAAATTACAACTATAAAATAGCTTACAACTTAAATGTCAAACCAGAGCTACTGGCAATGGTAAAAACAACCTGCATAGGCTCATGATATTTCCAGTACTGTCCTATAGTGACCTGTGACATGAGGGACCAGGACTGAACCAGGACTGAACCGGACTAAACCAGGACTGAACCAGGACTAAACCTGGACTGAGTGTCAGGACTAGCCCAGAAGTGTGCCTGCGTAGAAAGGACCAGTGCAGAGCTCCATGCCCCACGAGGCTAAACCACCTGTTGCCCAGTCATGCTTTGTGGACACCCTACTCCACAGGCTCAGGGTTCTCTCTCTCTCTCGCTCTCAAGTCCAAGTTTAGTCCCGGTTCAGTCCTGGTTTAGTCCTGGTTTAGTCTTGGTTTCGTCCTAGTTTAGACCTGGTTCTGGCCTGTTTTAGTCCTGGTTCATTCCTGTTTCAGTTCTGGTTTAGTCCTGGTATAGTCCTGGTTCAGTCCTGGTTTAGTTCTGGTTTAGTCCTGGTTTAGTCCTGGGTTCAGTTCTGGTTTAGTCCTGTTTCAGTTCTGGTTTAGTCCTGGTATAGTCCTGGTTCAGTTCTGGTTTAGTCCTGGTTTAGACCTGGTTTAGTCCTGGTTTAGTCCTGTTTTAGTCCTGGTTCAGTTCTGTTTTAATCCTGGTATAGTTCTGCTTCTGTCCTGGTTTAGTCCTGTTTCAGTTCTAGTTCAGTACTGGTTCAGTCCTGGTTCATGTGTAGTAGCCTGTGATTTATGTTCTGTAATGTTAAAACCGTGATTCCGATCATTTTGAGTAAAAAACATGAAATATTACTGATTTTTACTGCACTGGCGCCTTTATGTTTGTTTAGGGAGGATTCATCACATCGATGACTCCACAAATCGCGTACCCCCACTTAAAAAATCCCCACTGCACCACTGATTACAGGGTTTTTATTTCTCAAAACTACAGCAAAAACATGTGTTATTACTGTGAACGGGCCCACTTCTCCACAGACCTGACCTGTAACCTGGCCTGGTGATGTGACCTGAAAGAGGAATGGAAAAAAATAACATGGAGTCAGGAAAGTGGTGTGCCGTGTACCAGAAAAGTTACAGCGCACCTTTAATTTCTTATAAAAGAGCACAATAACCTAACCTTAAACTGAGCTTCAAGGACAGATCGTGCTCACCGTGCTGAGAAGGAGCAGTGACTTCATTAAGGACTATTACATGTGCTAATACATATGTGGATTATAGACAGGCGCTTCACAGATTATTAAACATGTTCATTTAGGGGCTTTGGTGTGTGCGTGGCTGAGCTGTAGTGAGGCCACTGGATTGTACAAATCCGCTTTGTGTCACAGAACTTCACCAGAGGGAGAGAGAGAGAAAGAGAGGGAGAAAGAGAGAGCAGGCCATCACTGAACACTCAACATCTGACAGAGGCTCATTGCACAACAGGCTAATCCTACAGCTAGGTACTCTTCGTCAACCTTGCCCAAGATGTGGCTCACTGCTCCTGACAGTTTTCCCTGCCGCACTGAATATGGGTCAAATGCAGAGGGTGAATTTCCTTACAGCTACAATAAAGCGCACCATAAAGCGCTTAAGTACCCGATTATTTCCCAGGTAAAATGGTCATGTATATAAATATCAGACCTGGGCCCTTTGGTTGCCTCTGATTGGTCTGTTTAAGATCGTTTGGAATTACAAAGTAAACATGTTTTATAATTTTACGTCATGCGTGGACTAAAGCTGTATTGCTCTGTGGTAGAAATTTTTGTACTGGGTGTTATTCCTTCCATTGTCCAAGTAAGAATTGTTAAAAGCCACTCTATTCTTTGTCTTATCCTTTCTCTCACAGGAAGGCTTTGGGTTTTCCATTTACATGTCTGCTGGTTATGTTACATTTTAAGTGTTTGATCATCTTGACTTGTACTCAGATGCCTATGTAAAGGTGTTAAATTTCAGAGCTGAGAAAGCCAAATGGCCAGACTAACCTAAATGCAAACTGTTCTTGGGGAAGAGCTTGGACCTCAGAGAGTATTTAAGTGTTATTACCTCACTGCTCTGGGCTCACTGCTGCAGAAACTCTGTCCATCAGTAAAGAGACTGGTGCAAGCATAATAAACCAACCTAGACAGTCCTCTTGTATGTTTTGGTATTATTTTACAGATAATTTCCATGTCAGCTTTAATTTTTGAGGTGTTTTTTAATTACATTTTTGTAAGGCAGCTTCACTTTTTCATTGCTTAGTCATAACATAAACTCTTACCAGTCTGACCAGCTCATCAAAACAATGCTATTTACTGCTTTTTTTTATAAAGAAATACAATGAATATTATGTAGAATTGATTTAAGCATTTTGGCCTGGCCCGCCACAATATTTTCTTTTTCTCATGTGGCCCCATGGAAGAAAAAATTGCCCACCCCTCATATATTAATTAATTATTAATTATTCATTGCACTTATATAGCACCTTTCAAGATACCCAAAGCACTTTACAGTTCATTATTCAGTCACTCAGCAGTAGTAAACTACTATTGTAGCCACACCTGCCCTGGGGCAGACTGACGGAAGCGAGGCCGCCATTGGCCCCCGACCACTGTGGGTGAAGTGTCTTGCCTAAGGACACAACAACAGTTTTTGAGACTGGTGTCCTCCCTGTGGCACCTGGAATTCCCAGTGGTCTCCCATCCAAGTATTAACCAGGCTTGGCCCTGCTGAGCTTCTGAGATCTGATGAGATCAGGCTTTGACAAGCTGGTATGGTAACAATACATATTGTATAAACAGCACTGCAGGTCTATGTTATGTGCTATCTGTCCTAGAGCAGGAATACAGCCATTCGACACTGGTATAAGATATTGGCAGCAATATTAAAAATGTTGCTGGACTGGATATCTGCTTCCAAATATTGGTGCAGCTGATATCCCAATAGGGCATATAAATTGATGTAGTTGGCCCAGAATCACAGTTACTGCTGTAGTTACTTGAGATAAACAGCAGCTACATCACACATTTGGATCAGCTTTGTCTAATTTTATTTTACTTTTAATGGAAAATACAAAATACATGCTATTTCAGGCTCTACACTGGTATCATTTGATATCGGGTATCAACAAATACTTAAAGCTGTAGTACAGAAATCAGTATCGGAGTAGATCTGGTTACAAAACAATGAGTTCTTCATAGAAAAAAAAACATAGTGTGACATTTATTTAACTGATAAAATGCAATTCACTCCAGTCCAAGTCTCAGCTAACAGCCAGAATCCCTCTTTACCTACATACATATTGCTTGAGTCAAACATACTATAGAGCACATGTCTAGTTTCACCTCCACCTGACCTCTTCCCCAATCCCTCCATCCCTCCATCCATCCGTGAACAGCCTGAGCGTGGACAGATCTCATCTCCCAGCATCCGGGTTGACTTACTGCAGCTTTAGTCCTGATGGAACACACAGAGTCCACAAATGGCACCGCGGGGGACCATGGATGAAACTGACACGGCCAATCTAATAAAGACACAAGCTCCCCGGTGAGCAGCAGCCGCTAATCCACACGGCTAACAGCGGGGCTAGGTAACCGCTCACCTGTCCCGATAGCGTGCGGCTCATCCTAATTTACATGTATTATCTGATGACATGTCAGGATCGTACTTGACAGGGCAGGTGCAGGGTTAAAGGCTTGTCTTTGCCGGTGGGAGATAATACTGTGTAGTCAAACATGTAAATCGCTTGAAAGAGGCGATGGATGAAGTACTCAATTTTGTTACTTAAGTTACGTCCCTATTTCCCCGGGACAGTCCCAAATTTCACCCTGTGTCCCCTGTCCCAGCAGATTTATCCAAAGCCAGCGACATGTCCCAGGTGTCCCTATTTTTGACCAATCTGATTCTTCCCAACAATAAAAAAATGGCATGAATTGTCATTTGTTTAGGTAAAATACAGAAAAGCTGCTTAAAAATGACCAAAACACAAAGAAAATGTGATTATACTGATTCACATTAGTGCCAAGTACAGTACATAACAATTCTCCTAATTACGCACTTGTTTCACAATTGTATTATTATTAACCAACCCAAAACAGGGATGTTTGGAAGTACAGATGTGCCTGAAGTTTTGAATTAGAATATTTCATGATGAATGAAATAACCTGAATAAAAAATAGTAGTAGTAGTAGTAGTAGTAGTAGTAGTAGTTGAAATGGAAATAATTAGGGGGGAAAAAGCATTAACATGTGATAGGTGGGTATGATTTTGCATTACTTTTCAGCATCTTTAATTCAGACTGACATTCAATTCAAGATGAGAAATTCAAGTTGAGAAATTCTGATGGAAAAAAATTCAAGTTGAGAAATTATGAAAAAAAAAAAAAAACTCAAGTTGCTAGATTCAGATTTTAAAAATTCAATTTGAGAAAACATTTATTACATGTTTTTCGATCCGAATTTCTGAAATGATTTTTATTTATTTATTTATTTTTTAATCTGAATGTGGCAACTTCATTTTTTTCTTTTTTTTTTTTTTTTTATTTGAATTTCAACTTGAATTTTGTCAGTCTAAATTAAATATGCTGAAAAGTAAAGTAAAATCATACCCAATTATCACATGTTAATGCTTTTTTCCCCCAATTATTTCCATTTCAACAATTTTTTATTCAAATTATTTCATTCATCACGAAATATTGAAATTCAAAATTTGTGGCACATCTATACTTCCATAGGGATGTCCCTTTTTTTTAATTTATTTATTTTGAAAGTCTGGTCACCCTAACTTAAGTAAAAGTACAGAATTTGAGTATCTGTCTATCAAATGTAATGATTTTGAATTCTAGCTGTTTTTGTGTATTTGGTTCGCTTAAAGTTGGGACGTTAACTCAAATTAAATGTGCAAAATATATGTCATTTCAGCAGGTTTCAAGCCATAAAGAAATGTGTTTTTTTACATTTCAGCCAAGAGTAGAAAGTACAGTTAATGTAGTGACACAAAGTACAGATGCCTCACTTAAACCTAACTTCTTGTACTTTTACTTTAGTACTTTATTACATTCCAACACTGGTTGAAAGGGAGGAAGAGGATGGGAGGCTAAATCATTGATCAGTCTCCGCAGATGTCCGCCATGACGCCTCTCAACTGTGAGCGAAATATCACAGAGCTTTTCACTACAGTGCTAGCAAAGTTGATGAGTTTAACGTTTGAATGCACTGAGGGGAAATTCAATCAGATTTGCCTGCACAAGCAAATCAATACACGCGATTATTAACACGCGTAATTTATTCATTCATTCATTTTGTATTGATTATGGGGGGAGGTGGACAGGAGCCGATCCCAGCTGCTTTGCATGTGTTTTGCGTGATTGACAGTTAATTGTACGGCAAACACAAGAGGACTGTTCTCTTTCACATGCAAGATTCATCAGCTGACCTCTGCAGGCGAGTGTTTAGACAATATCAGAAGGCCAAACAATAGACAATGTACATACAGTAGAATAAAATTAGGTGAAGTGGAGTTTTGTTTTGAAAGTATGCAAAATGTGAATCATCTATAGCACGTACGTATCTGATAAAGACAATTCATCTTTTCCATGCAATATTTTTTAACGTGAAACCAAGACATTTACAAGATAGTCCAATCAGAGTCCTGCACGGGGTCGGGCACCTGCAAATAGTTGCTGAAATGAGCGGGTTTTAACTTTCTGAAATTTTATGGGTAGTGATTACACACGAGCGGATCAGATGAATCAAATGAACGACGAATGGGAGAAAAATACTTGATGGATGTCCGGGACGTTAGTTGCCCTGGAAGCAAGTGTCATTTCTCAGTCTTTTCCTGGAAACATGGACGAGACTGAGAGAGACTTTAGTGTATTTATTACAAAAAACATAAGTGGAAGAGATCGGCACGGCGGCTGTGCTCCTGGATTAGTCCTGGTTTAGTCCTGGTTTAGTCCTGGTTTGGACCTGGTTTGGACCTGGTTTAGACCTGGTTTAGTCCTGGTTTAGTCCTGGTTTAGACCTGGTTTGGACCTGGTTTAGTCCTGGTTTAGACCTGGTTTAGACCTGGTTCAGTCCTAGTTTAGTCCTGGTTAAGTCCTGGTTTAGTCCTGGTTTAGACCTGGTTTAGACCTGGTTTGGACCTAGTTTGTACCTGGTTCAGTCCTGGTTAAGTCCTGGTTCAGTCCTGGTTTAGACCTGGTCCGCTCCTGGTTTAGTCCTGGTGATCGGCTCGACGGTTGCAGCATGTATATATTTATGCTAATGGGACTGGTTGAGTCCTGGTTTAGTCCTGGTTTAGACCTGGTTAAGTCCTGGTTCAGTCCTGGTCCACTCCTGGTGTAGTCCTGGCGATGGGCTCTGTGGTTGCAGTGTGTATATATTTATAATCTGCTAATGACACGCCGTAGGTTCAGTCCTGGTTTAGTCCTGGTTTAAACCTGGTTTAGTCCTGGTCCAGTCCTGGTGTAGTCCTGGTGATTGACTCTGCTGTTGTTGTGTGTATATATTTATAATCCGCTAATGATACGATGTAGGTTCAGTCCTGGTTTAGTCCTGGATTATTGGGCTGTCAGAATAACGGGCTGACCACGATTTATCACAGGCACAGGGATGTTAACGGGCGGGTGTGGTGCTGTACTCTGAGTTCAATATAGATTTTTTTTATTGCCATGATACTGATATTTGACTTGTTGGTGCATCAATAACCAACTTGATATTCATGGCAAGATATGGCAAGAGACCACATAATATTTAATTAAAGCTGTATTCTCATTTACTCTCTTAAAGTTGTATCTGGATTGATCTTTAATGGCTTATTTGCAAGATGCCATATCGCCGATTAATTCACATTTCCAATGGCACACACCCACTGCTCTGTACTTACTTAGTTCTCCAATTTTATTTTCTTCCTCTGTGATACTTGTAATTCATTTTGATACAAATGGGAAAAAATATTGCTACTCACTTGCAGCTATCCATCGGAGGCACCGACTCTTTGTTGTGATGACATTTACGATGACGTCAGCTTCCTTTGGGCACCACAATTTTTCAGCAGACTTGTTTCATTTATTTAGTTGTTTAAGATGAATGTTGCTATATAAAATGTGCAAATTATAACACAATGATCCATGGGTGTCAAATATAACTATATAACAGGCTCAAACCCAGTCAGTCTTCTTTAACAAATTAATCTCTTGTAAACAGTCTGTACTATTATTATTATCAGGAGACTATCCTAAAATACTAAAGGTCCTATATTATTCTCTCGTGAGTTTTTAGCCTTGTTATAATGCTGTTACCGTCTCAAAAACAAACAAACAAACAAAAAAAAACCTTGAGTTGTGTTTTGTTTCATTCACACATATTTGAATAATCCATTATTATTAGTCTGTCTACATCTCCAAACCTCAAAATGCTCTGCTCCATCTTGTGATATCATGAAGCAAGAGTTTTCAAAGTTAACATCTACCTTTTACTTTTTGTTTTGGTTCTGGGGCTGAAACCACCCAAATGATTCAAGTGAAGACGTATGGAGTTTACACAGTGGAGCACTTCCTGTATTACTTCATGACACAAGATGAAACCATAGACTGTATAAAAGAAGTGGACTAAACGAGTGTGACGTCACCCATTCAGTCCCACTCAAATGAAGCTCCTGATGCTCATGGTTACAGGGGTGAATCTGGAGCCAGGATCAACGTTAAGAATAGGATTTTTTCGACGGACAACATAGGGAAAAAAAAAAAAAAATCAGGATCATGTAGAACGGATTAATATGAACATTTTAAGACCAAAATGATGAGGCTCACTGCGGCTTTTACAGAGAGAGGGGCGACAAGATCCTAATGTAAATCAAATGGAGCCAGAGTCAGAAGGAGCTGGAAAAGCCTCCTGGCAAACATCCTATTTGGCACATGACGGCTCATATATACAATCTATGGGTGGAACTGAGTGTTGCTGTGTTTGTGTGTTAAACATGTGTGAATGAAACACAACAAAACACCAGGTATGTGTCCCTCCATGTCATAAAGTACTTTTAATATATTCAGTCAGAGTGCCTCGGGTTTGCACCTTGCCCACTTTTACATTTTTTAGTAAGGGCAACTTTCTTTTAAGATTACAAGTTTAACCCTCCTGTACTGCTATTTTTAAACTTATTTATGACCCAGTGAAGCTCTCTACCTCTTTTCTTCATCAGAACACCAGATATGTTTGTGATGAGGAATCAGAAAAACAACATAATATGGGCCATTTAATGCTTTGTCAATACCACCTACACTGGGTACGTCAGAATTAACTGCACTGTAATGCCCATCACTATGTATTCTATTATCGTTCAATCAATCTGAAATAACTTGGCACAGAATGAGTGGTGGGGTCACTGAGAACATTTAGCACGCTATTTATACCGTATTGAAATCAAATACACATCATAATAATAAAAAAAAAGAAAACTACGGACTAATAATACCTGGATCAATTCACAACAGGAAACCGGAGAATTCCCCATAGATTTTTGTCTTGGGCTTTCAAACTGACCTACATTGTTTCACAGCGAGGTTAGACACCGGCTCCCCTTTCACGACCGTATCCGTACACTCTGAAGAGCCGAGAGCCGAGAGCCGAGGGGGGTCCGCCGCACAGAGGGAACCAGAGACAGCCAAAGCAAAGAGGGAAGCGAAGCATCAAATGAAACATGAAAGAAAAGAAGCTGGGGACTGGGTAAAACTCCACTCAGATTGTGTGTATTTTAATGATATTGATTGTTACGGATGGAGCTTCAAATGTTGCTGAGGCATTTTTTGATCTTATATTATGTTTGGCAGACAGATATTTGTGCAGAAATGGGCTGTACTTCATTTTTTGTGATGTAATAAAGAAAAATTGTTTTAGTCTAGTACAGATATATTGGAATAGCGGCTCTTAGATTCAAAATAAGTCTGCTGTGTGTTGTCTGTGTTTTGTTAAGTTGCTGTGTAAAGTTTTGTTTCCTGCTTTTCTATATTTATGGAGAATTGTCATGTGGGAACAGAATCTTAGAGTTAACCATAAGGAGTGTTTGAATAGAACCTACGAGAAATCTCTAAAATACACAAGCATGCATGGATGACATATAAAACCTGCCTGCATGTTTTTGATAAGGGAACAACATTATCACATGGTAGAAAAAAATCTGTTTTGCATTATACTCCTCATTCTCCATCCCCTTTTATCTGAACATGGGGTATGCTAAACACAAAATGTGCAAATGGTGCAAGTTACTGAGTTCAACTAAATACACTTCTTATCACTGTAAACATATGTACAACAGCAGAGCATTGGGGATGTAGACAGAGAAATAATAAAGGGTTACTCAAACATGCGGAAATGAAACAAAACACAACTTTGTTTTTGAGGAGGTAACAATGTTCTAAAATAGTTAAAAGCTCACAAGTCAGTTTTGTGCCATATAAGGTCTTTAAAGGGACAGTTTGGAATTTTGGACATAGGACCTCATTTCCTAGTGAGCCAGAGTGTTGGAGACATGTGGAGACACTTTTGTAAATATTTCATCCAGTCCTTGTATTTGCAGAGGTCGCTGGTGCTAGGCTAGTGCATGTCAATGGCCATAGTTAGCCTGCTACTAAAAACAGTCTTACCCACACCACAAAACACCAGAGCAAAACAATTATTACACCAGACTGTCAATGCAAATGTCTGCGTCAATAGAATAATGTTTAAAATAAAACTACCCTTCCATTGCATGAATCGTCACACATTGAGGTAGGGTTGGGCGGTATCCAAATTTTGATACCATTAAACCACCTCAGGATTTTACCAGGGTATACGGTAGTACTGTATTACCGAAATGTTTTAGTATGACTTTGGTAAGCTACGAAGCCACACTGCTATACGGTCTATGCATATGATCTGCAGACTTATAATCTTTGAAAAGTTTCACATGAACACGATAGAAGCACAGAACAGACTCACCATCAGCAGAATACCCCTCACGTCACAAAAAGAACACACATATTTCACTGAGTTGTGTCCTTTAGTCCAGCAGAAGCTGAACGCATCAGCAGCACAAGGAGCGAGCTGCTTTTAATCAGCACTTTAGAGTTTATGCAAATGAGCCATGTTGTTTTATGTTTCATTTCTGTAAAACCAAAACAAATGTGCACCTGAAGCCAAAATGCTGCCAAATTGCAGAAGTACTAGTATTTTTTGGGGGGCACCAACTCACTTGTGGCCTGACTTGCCATCTTGTCTCGGTCTCCCTTATGAGCGTCACGTGACAATGGAACGAAACTAATCGAACGTCAACTCCCCACGCAGTTAAAAGAAACATTATAGATATTATTAGTTTTAAATCGTGATACCATTACATTGAAAATACAACCACATATTAATTTATGCTGAGCAAATAAATTTCAGTATCAATAAATTATAATCTTACGCACTGCAGATTTTGTTAATGACGGTAATGAAACTGATACCGTTGCTACTTTCTGATACCACGGGATACAGTAATACCGTATTACTGCTCAACCCTATGTTCAGGGACTATTTTCTCATATATCAGTCCACCACTGCCAAGCTTTCTATCAGGAAGTACAACTCGCTGCTGCTGCTCAAACACAAATCCTTCAAATGCAAGATTAGTTTTACTTCTGAAATGATTCTATCGACACAGACATTCAATCTGGCATAATGACAGTTTTTCTTCGGGTGTTTTCTGGAGTGGGTAAGACTGTTTTTAGTGGCAGGCTAACTATGGCCATTGACATGCACTAGCCTAGCACCAGCGACCTCTGCAAATACAAGGACTGGATGGAATATTTCAAAAAGTGTCTCCACACGTTTCCAGCACTCTGGCTCACTAGAAAATGAGGTCCTGTGCCTAAAATTTGGCACTGTCCCTTTAAAAGCATATTTCCATTACAATTTTACTCTTACCCTGTATCATTACATTTCAAAGTACAGCAGGTGATACGCCTCTGTAGTCTCTCGTCAATACTGCAATCAATACTGTCAATCTACAGTCACTGCCTTCACTACTTATGCATTCCTCAGCTCCTCTAGCACAAGTATTGAGATACACATATAAAAAGTCAGGCCTGTTCCCCAGACAGAAAGTCAGTGAAATGATTTAGACTGATACGCAATTTGTTTCCCTCTCCCCTCTATCTATCTATCCCCGGGAACGCATCTCCTCCTCCATCATCCCCCCCATCCGCCTGTCCTCTCTCTCTTTCTCTCTCTCTTGCGTTCTTTCAAAAATCTACTGACAGTGATGTGTTTATCTCAAGACGGGGCCAGACTAAACAAGTTTTATTTCTTTCTATTTTCTCCAATTTACACACACCGCTCCAGAATATGCTGAGGACACTTTAAAGTCAGACTACGGGGGCGGAAGAGAGGATTATCCGATTTGGGGCGCACGCCATATTGTGAAGTCATGGCACAGTCTATTTGAATATATATACACAAGTCTCTCTCGTGTTCTTACGAGTGTTTTACTTGATAGAACTCCCCCCGCACTTTGACAGAGATCTGGACCAAATTTAGGCCATGAGCGAAAAAAGAGAGAGAAAAGAGAGTGAGAGAGAGAAAGAGAAGAGAGAAGGAGGTGGGGCAAGAGTGAGAAAGAGCATGAGAGAGAGACTGCAAGAGAGAGAGAGAGATGGCAAGAGAAAGAAAGAGAAAAATGGGAGGGAGAGATAGAGAGAGAGAGAAAGAGAAGAAGGAAGAAGGGAGGGGCAAGTGTGAGAGAGAGAAAGAGAGAGAGAGAGATGGCCATAGAGAGAGACAGACAGAGAGAAAAGCAGAAGAGAGACAGAAAGAGAGAGAAAGAGAGAAGGACGGTAGGAAAGATACGGCATGAGAGAGAACAAGAGAGAGAGAGATGATGAGAGAGAATGAAAGAGAGAGAGACAGAGAGAGAGAGAGAAGTGGAAAAGAGAGACAGAGAGAGAGAAAGAGAAGAAGGAAGAAAGGAAGGGGGTAAGAGTGGGAGAGAGCAAGAGAGAGAGATGGCGAGAGAAAGAGAGAGAGAAAAGTGGGAGAGAGAGATAGAGAGAGAAGATGGAAGAAGGGAGGGGCAAGAGTGAGAGAGAGCATGAGAGAGAGAGAGAGAAAGAGAGAGAGAGATGGCCATAGAGAGAGACAGACAGAGAGAAAAGCAGAAGAGAGAGACAGAAAGACAGAGAAAGAGAAGAAGGAGGAAAGAAAGGGGGTCAAATGTGAGAGAGCATGAGCAAGAGATGGTGAGAGAGAGAGAGAGAAAAGAGAGAAGAAGGGGAGGCAAGAGTGAGAGAGAGAATGTGGGAGAGAGCAAGAGAGAGGAGAGAAAAGCGGAAGAGAAAGGCAGACAGAGAGAAAGAGAAGAGAGGAGGAGGGGAGGAAAGATATAACATGAGAGAGAACAAGAGAGAAAGAGATGATGACAGAGATGAGAGAGAGAGAGAGAGAGAGAGAGAGAGAGAGAAGTGGAAAAGAGAGACAGAGATAGAGACATGAAGGAAGGGGGTAAGAGTGGGAGAGAGCAAGAGAGAGATGGCGAGAGAGAGAGAGAAGAGACAAAAGAGAACAAGAGACAGAAAAGCAACAGAGAGAAAGAGAAATGAGTGAGAGAGAGAGAGACAGAGAGTGTGTGAGAGAGAAAGGGAGTGACTGAAAGAGAGAGAAAAAACAGCTAGAAAGAGAGAAAAGAGATGAGAGAAAAAGAGAGAGCAAGTGAGAGAGAGAGGAAGAGAGAGCGAGTGAGAGAAAAGAGCAAGAAAGAGGAAAGAGAATGAGAGAAGAGCACGAGAGAGAAAGTGAGTGTGAGGGAGAGAGAAAGGGAGAAAAGCAACTGCAATAGAAGGAGAGAGAGAAAAGAGAAAAAGCGAGAGATAAAAAGAATGAGAGAGAGAAAGAAAGAAAGAAAGAGAAAAGAGAGAGTGTGAGAGAGAGGGAGTAAGTGAAAGATAGAAAAAAGAGCAAGAAAGAGAGAAAAAAAATGAGAGAGAGAGACAGAGTGTGAGAGAGAGGAAGAGAGAGAGAGAGAAGAGCAAGAAAGAGGAGAGACCGAGAGAAAGAAAAAAGAGCAAAAAGTGAGTGCAACAGAAGGAGAGAGAGAAAAGAGAAAAAAGAGTGAGAGATAAAAAGAAAAAGAAAAGAAAGAAAGAAGAAGAAAGAGAAAGAGGCAATAGAGAGAAACAGAAAGAGTGTAAGAAAGAGGGAATGAGCGAAAGAGGGAGAGAAGAGCAAGGAAGAGGAAAGAACAAGAGAGAGAAAGAAAAAAGAGCATGAGAGAGAGACAGAGAGGGAGAGAGAGGGAAACAGAGCAAGACAGAGAGAAAAGCAAGAGCAACAGAAGGAGAGAGAGAAAAGAAAAATGAGCGCAGAGAGAAACAGAAAGAAAAAAGAGAAACAGAGAGAGAGAGAGAGAGAACAAGAGAAGAGAGATGGTTGCTTGTAGACAGAACAACAACACTAACTGCACTGACACAAAAAGTGGGGGAGGACAAAAGAGGGCTTTAAAAATGAGGACAGGGAATCGTAAAAATGTCTTAACTCTTTATGCAAAACAGTGGAATATTTTGAAGCTATCAAATATTGAGTTCTTTCTTATGCACGTGGGCCGGGCTGCACGTTACCACTTTATACGCAGGGGAATTTTTTTTGTGAAATCTCAAAATCTAGTTCACGTTTGAAGCATTTTTGAAGCATTTCGACGCTTATCTTTTACTTGTTTACAAAATACATAAAGGTTAAATCTCATTATGCTGTTTTCTCATCTGTGTCTCATCTGTGTTCGCAGACATACCAGGAGTTGTGTTTTGTTTCATTCACACATGTTTAACATTTATATTTAGACTAAGTTCATGAGCTTAAATGATGCTCTGTATTTGACCCATCCTTCAGAGCTGTTGAGGCAACCTGTGAGCGGCACCCAGGGACCCATCGCCATTTTGAGGCTTGGTCACGACTACTTTATTTGGAGGATTTAGGTGAATGAGGAAAAACAGAGTGCCCGGAGGAAACAAAGGGAAAGGCACAGAAAAACAAAAAATGGAAGGGAAATCCTGCACAGAAAGAAGCCACATTGCCCAGGAGCCGAAGGAACTTTTTGTGCTGTGAGGTGATCCTCCTTCATTTCTGCATTGTAAACCAAACTATCTGAAATTACTTCATAATAAAAACTGCAAAATTTGAATTTTTTTTTAAAAACCTTTTTGTTTGACCTAAACCCTGCATTAAAGTATCCTGATCCATCAGCCGGTTTCACTTTGTGGAAACCGCCTGACTTCGCAGCATTAGAATTCGTTTGCTTGACAGTAGGCGGGTACTTTTTTTATTTATTTAACCAATAGCTGCTATTTAGTCGTGACATATGTAATGTGCTGCTAACGGGGCTAACTGGTATATTAAGCTTTTCCCAAATCCCGTAGGAAGAAGGACAGTAACGTATTTCCCATTGATAAAATTCACCAAACATTCTATTTTGTTACAGCTTTAAATCCTCGATCTCAGAAATTGTTGTCAACACAGAATGTATGACTCTTTGCTGATTGGCTGGTGCCCAGACTCGCACTTCCAAAGTTCTTGCAAACCATCTAGTGCAGATAGGTCAAACTCAAATTCACAGATAACCGAAATTAAAAACTGGGACTAAGTCGTGGGCCAAACAAAATATTTACAGAAAAATTTCAATTACTGAAAACATCTGCATGTTTTCTCTTCTTTCATGATATGTAATGTTAAACCTTTTCTTATTCAAATAAATGTTTAATAATAGTTTTGCTTAAATACTAAATCCAGAACAAAATAATATAAAATAGTAAAAAAATAAACAATAGTTTATCTGTAGCCAGCGGGCAAACTCTAATACATATTTGATATGATCTCGCGAGCCAAATATAATTATATCGCGGGCCAAATTTGGACCCCGGACCTGAATTTGACATGTCTGGTCTAGTGTATTCCGATTCCTGATCTAGTCGCTGGCAGCATTAAAGTTGTATGTAGTTCAACTGGCAGACCTGCCCCTGTTGTATTCTCACATATCGCCACTAGGTGCTGTCTACATTACTGCAGTCTGATAGTGTGCCGGGTTGACAGAATGTCTGCCAAAAAAAAAACAAAAAAAAAACAAAACAATCAAATACGCTTGCAGATGGAAGCTTTAAAAAACAAATAAACAAAAAAAGTAGATAGTTATGGGTGAGGATAGGGGGTAGATGAAAATTGTTTGAGCACTTGACTCTTGCATGATTACTCCAACATTCCCGTATCACTCAAATCCAAATAAGAGTAATTAAATGAAAAGAAAACTACATGAAAACAATGTTAACAGCTCATCAGTATTTCCTGAGTCAAAAAGCACCTGTAGACATGTTTCATTTCAGTGTAGTTTTTAGTAGTTTTTCATTTCAATGTAGTCATACAAAAAACTGCATTCTTGTTTTGTGTCCTGTATCTGTCCCACACTGTCTTTCTTTCGTTCCCCCCCTCCATAATCCCGCTCCCTCGTTCCTAATTCCTCTTTCACTCCGCTCTTCCTTCCTGTCTTGCAGTGTTTATCTCTCCCTCATTCTCTCGCTGCCTCCTCCCTCTCTCCCCCTGTCTCCTAAATCAGAGCTCTTAGACTGCAGTGGCACACGTGTTGGTGCGCACACAAAGATTGAAAAGTGCGGCAAAGCAAACGGCAGCACAGAGAAGACAGCCTCCTTCTCACACAGGAAGGAAGTGCTGATATCAAAAGGAGGTGTATGATCTAAAAATATATCTGTTGTGGCGTCAGGAAAGATTTTTGTTGCGTGTGCTGAGCAAATCTGTGACAATATTGAAAGACGTGAATTCAAATGTTGGATAAATCAAAAAGACAAGCGAAATATATGCAAGTGGCCCATTTACAGAGCGACAACAATAGAATTAATTGTTTTGTTTTGTTTAATAACGGTAACAGAAATACATTTTGAGAGTATTCATGTTACTACAGATATTTGAACCACAATGGAATTTAAGTGACAATGCTGCATCCACAAACATGGTGCTCTCTGGGCTGTTTTTAAAAGGGAGAAGTAAAAACAAAACTGTGAAAACATGTAGACAATCTCAGAAGGTTAAGTTGATCTTAAAACATGCAGGTAGAAAAGAAGTGAGTGAAAAAGGGGAATAGAAAAAGAAGCAACAATGGAAAAGAAGTGTCAGTGACATATGAGGTGGAGAGAAAGAGCTGGGCGCATTTGTTGAAGGTGAGAGAGAGAGAACGAGAGAGAGAAAGAGAGATGGAGGGAGGGGAGCGAGTGAGCGGCGGAGGGAGGAGTGAACGCGCGCCTCAGTGGATGTGTGTGCGAGAGCCCGTCATTGAGTCCTGCACAGCCCAGCAGCAGCAGCAGTGGCAGCAGTAGCAGCAGCAGCAGCAGTGAGGGGAGCAGACAGCAGGACCACACGGAGCTACGGAACAAACGCTGGATTTACTCACAGGAACCACGGCAACGCAACCACGGAATAACTGACGCCCAAAGCAGAGCACCAGTGAAAACACATACATATGATATATATATAAAACTCCTATACATATATATCAAATTATGCCTGTTTTCAGAGAAGCTGCAGACGGACAAGGACTAAGTGTCAGCAAAACTCATTTACTGCAGGAAAAATGGGGAATTAATATGCAGCATTTTCCTGAAACTGTTGCATATTAATGCACTGAGCTTTCTGCCAGTTTTTTTCCTTTTCCAAAAGGTCAGATTTGACCAGAGCAAATCTCTATTTGGAGAACAAGTCTTCTTTGCTGCAGTCCTTTATTTCCAGAGGGGCTTCTTTTGAAAACAGGAGCTTTCCCCGTGCGCCGCTGCGCTGTCGCATCTCCACTTGTCTGTGTGGTCCTATGAGCCGGAGCAGTGCACGTGTAGAGCCCACAGGCTGCTCTCCCTGCTCACATCTCTGTGAGGTAAGACAGGACAAAACACTACATTTGTATCACCAAGTCAACAAAGTGGAGACAAAAGAAAGAATGCAGCCAAAAATCCGTTATGTGGGACAGTCCGCTCTAGTGAAGTCTCAGTGAATCTGTGAACGCACAAAAAGCAACAGCAGTCAGCTCTGAGCGTCTGCAGCCCCCCCTCCTGCTCCTGCTCTCAGGGCAGAGTGAGGGACAGAGCGCTGGTCCCGGGACGCTCCTGGACCCCCACAGCACACAGCACATAGGACAACATAGGAGAGGACAGGACAGGACAGGGGAGCAGAGCAACAGCTGCAGGAGAGACCAGGGAGCGCACACAGCAGAGGAGGTGTGAGCCAGAGCAGGCGGACCGCACTATAGGCACATGTGAGCAGAGCGCGTGGACAATGGACTACTGCTGATACTGTTGATAGCTCTGACATACACAGAGAATCTGGGACTAACCGTGTGATACAGACAAATGCTCTAGTGCACTGAGGAGGAAGGGAAGGATGTGCACCTCTAAACTGAAAGAGCTGAGAGAGAGTGAGAGTTGGAGCATGGTCGGTTAAACTCAGAGGCGGAATAACTCGAGACTGGACATACTTTTTTTTAATATTAACTCATCTTCTACTTATTCAAGAGTCTGTTCTGAAACTTTATTTTTCTTTTGCTGGCAGGAATCAGTGGCTACGTTTACGGATTATTGACCTACTAGCCGGACGTCACAGACAAAGTTCACATGTAACCTGCGAGCGTAAGTGGATTTGTGCTTTTGGAGCTGTGTGCACTGCCTCTGCTGTCTGTGGATGACATATGGCTTTATAAAAGGTGACACTTTCTCAATAGTGCAGTGTTTGTTTATGTTGGCTCTCATGTACACACGCCCCCACACTGTGTGCATGTGAGTGGCTCCCTGGGGACACATTCCTCCCTGTTAAGAACATGCTGAGAGCCAGATTGATTTCTTTGACTCATTGGTCTGTTTCCTGATGACAGCTTGAACACCTCCAACGGAAAAGAGCGCCTTTGTTTTCTAATGGAACAACAGAGGCCTCACTGAAAAGCCGTGTACTCCCTTTGCTTATGACTGAAATTATTCTGGTTGTGTACTCATTGACTTCTTAGTCAGACACACTCGTGGGAAGTTTTTATTTTTGGCATTTCCACACACGTACACAAACAGCTGAAAAACTGCAGCCAATGAAGTCTATTATGGCCCCTAACCTGAGCTCGGTGCTGGTTAGCCTCACCCTGGCCGCAGTGCTCGGGATGACCTCTCTAGGGGGCTGGAGTCAGAGGTCCAGAGGGGCACTGGCACAGGCCATGCCCAATAATCAAACTGAGAGCTCTCAGCGGCTCACAGACGCAGCCCTGCCCACCCCCACAGCGGACACTGAGGAGCAGACGGCCCCCACCAGCACCAACCGCTGCTGGGGCTATTACGACGTGATGGGCCAGTGGGACCCTCCGTTCAACTGTAACGCAGGCATCTACAGCTTCTGTTGTGGCTCCTGCTTCTACCGCTTCTGCTGCCAGTTCAAAGTGCACAGCCTGGACCAGACGTCCTGCTCCAACTATGACACCCCAGTGTGGGCTAACACGGGCCGCCCCGCGCCCCCGGTCACAGAGGTGCAGGAGGAGCCCTACCGTGACCGCACACACATGATCGTCTACATCATCTGCGGAGTGGTGGCCATCATGGTCCTGGTGGGAATATTCACCAAGCTGGGCCTGGAGAAGAGCCAGGGAGGCCAGACGGACATGACCAACTCCAGGTAAGACACACATCACAGACAGTGTCTTAAGTTTGGAACAAAAGAGATTATTGGTGTGTGATTCACACTCAAGCAAGGCAAGAGTATACAGTTACAATTCAACGTACTGAATCATAAAACATCTGTGTGCAATAACAATGGCATGGCTATGAAGAGTGATAAATTTGAATTTAATGAATTTCTATATAACATGTCTGCCGCCAAAACTGTATTTTCCATTCACTTCTATATTGGCTGTATTGAGTTAGTCACACCTGTTGTGTGGAGCCCTGCCTCTGTGTCGGTGCACACTGTATGTGAGGGGTCAGCCCAGGGCCATGATCCTTCATGACTCACACAGAGGTGCTAATGGTCGTGAAGTCGCACTGCTCTGACGTTGAGCAACAGCACGTGACTCCTGCAGGAGGAGAGTATCCGCGGTGGATTCATTCAAGCTCCTCTTAATATTCCCCTTCATCTAGGTTGCTTGTATCAAACTGCCTGTGACGGACTGGCCCATTGGCTTATATGCAGTTTGACCTGAGCTTAAAAATCCTGCAGAAGTACAATACCCAATCCCCCTTAGTCTTTGAGTAGTTTAACTATAATCTTGTTTGTGTCCAAGAGTTATTTTGGTGCTAATGTAATTAAGTAAGTCATTTCCTCACAGATCAATAAAGTCTAAAGAGCAGTTAGGGGGGAAACAATTTAAACTGTGAAAGCCAAAGGAGACTTTTCACTCAATAACAGTGCAAAACTCCAAAGAGCATTTATGTGAAACTGCACTATGTAACTGTACTAGAGGGGAGTCAGCCATCTGCTAGTCTCCATGGGTATGTTACTGCTTTGACTGGAACGTTATACAATAAGGCATAAAACATATCCATCTTGTGTTTCTTCAATATCCACATCTTCAATGAGACAATAATGTGCATCTGAAAAGTTACACAGTTCACCTTTAAACATTGAAAGTGTATTCAAAAGGTCTGTACCTGATTGTCATTTCTTCTGGTTGTGATAAATACATTTTATATTATCAGAGTATTGTAAATGTAGTTAAATGAGACAAACAAAGCGATTGAAAGACAAGACCTAGGCATTTTACAAAGCATTTTGCTGGGTAATAACTACAGAGAAACTACTGACAGGGCAACTGGTTTTTATCCAATCAGGAACAATGTTTGGTGAGAATCATGGGAAACCACTGCCAGACACTAAACCAGACAGCTCAATCTATCCTGGTGCATTTTCAAGAGTGAACAAAACACAAAGAAAGTTGAGATTAATGGGGGAACACGTGGAAACAGCTACACAAGACGATCCCAGACAGTTCTTTCTGTGTCATGGTGCAATATCAACGTGGTAAAAAGTAGGAGTGTACCGATATGATACTCGTACTGGATATTGGCACCAATACTGAAAAATTTGCATTGGATATCGGCTATTCCAAATATCGTCTGAAATATAAATGATTGCAGTAAGACTATTTAGTGGTCATATTTGGTCCAGAAAGTCTCAATGTTTGAATTTGTGTTTATACCCATTTGTTCTGGTGTTACTTGAGATAACAGCTACATAACACGTTTGAATCAGCTTGTCTTATTTTATTTTTAAGGAAATAAATGCTGTTTTCAGTCTCTGCACTGCTATCAGCTGACATTGTAATGAAATTAGTATAGAAACTGAAAAACTGGATTGGTGCATCTCTAGTAAAAAGGACTAAGTGGGCGGGGCTAGAGTTCAGACTCAAACATGTTCCTCACTCATGGTTAAAAGCAGATAGAGTCTTTTAATATTGCATTCTTCAAGCATTGTATATTTTTGTTGTAATGTAACAGGCTTAACAGAAGCAAATGAGTCTGTTCTGACGTTTGCTGCCTCTGAAGTCATGGCTGATGTTGATGAGGTGTCCCATAGCCACTGAACGGGTTATGTTTATGCACTCACTTTGACCTTCCAGGACAAAAACACTCCCCCAGACAGGTATAAATAAGACACCGGGGCAGAGCAGAAGAGGAGGAGGAGTGGGAGGAAGAAGAGGAAGAGGAGGGGCTCTTGCGTCAGAGCTGAGGTGAAAGCTCACGAGAGACAGAAGACAAGTGACAGGGACACATGAGCTCAGTGCAGAGGTGAGAGACGAAACAGGGAAGGACACGATAAGTCAACACATGTATGTACAACAAAAAGTCTACAAAACAAGAGTGAAAAAGTACTAATTTGTGCATTGCTGACTGTTAAATTTTTAAGTACCATTTCATTGGTCAAGACTCAAAAGAAAGTGTGCATGTATTTTAGAGACGCATATAAAGTAATATATTTCAAGAATAATTATGTATAGGGGCTTTGGGAAGGTCAGAAATACCTCTTAAAAACTGGGATTAAACAGATTAAACCCAGAACTGAACCAGAGCTAGACCAAGACCCAGCCCGCCCATTAAAGTGATTGGGTCAAGAACAATGGCGCATTTCTCTCACCTTCTCACCTAGGGCTCGTCAACCACATGGGCACAGGCAAACGTGCGCAAGGAGCGTGGTCCCATGTACCACGTGAACACTCTGACCAATCAGGGCGGCACTCACTTATTTTAATAGATCTATGGGCTAGACCAGGACTAAACTGGGCTCAGATCAGGGCCAAAACAGGCACGAGGATGTCAAGTTCAAATTCAACTATGTCATGTTTGGAAAATCAAAAATCAGGTATAGCTTTAAGAAAAAAAAGTTTACATAATGAAGGCGATGAAAAACAAAATTGCCAACGTACACAAACTGCTATAGCGTTTGTGGGAGTAAATAACACTTACTAACTTTTTAAACTCACTCACAATTCAATAGTCCAACTGTAAATATTCTCACTCACCTAGCGCTAGTATGCCACTTTTCCACTGTTATAAGCTTTATTATCTAATAATAGCACCTGTTGTTTCACATAGACATAAAATTGAAACAGTATACATGTTTATCTTGAAGAATCATTATCTTACATACATTTTTATCTGCGGCGCTAGGGTTGTCAGAAGCACCAAAAATCAGATACTCATTTGAGCAAGAATCGATTCTAAAACGGCACAATCACAGGACAAAAATGAACCTTTCCTGAAGCTTTAGAATGACCTTGAGCTGTATCAGAACAAGTATATAGACTTAGACTAGTATACGCCTATGGACACAATGGAACAGACCTGGACCACTGAGGGATTACACAGATAACACTACATGGTAATATAAAAGAAAGTACAACCATTTTATTCTGAAAATCACATTCTATTATCTAAAGAAAGATTTTTTATATATTTTTTTTCATTGTGGTGTCGTAATTGGTTTTGAGTAGTAAATCTAATAGGGCTGGGAATCACATGGTCCCTCACAATGTGATACGCTACACAATACATAACTCATGATTTTATATTATCACAATGTGGCGATACATGTGATAAGCGATATATTACACACGATACTCTATTTTAATAATTTAAACAGTGAATATGACAAGTATTATTGTAAAAGCAAGTTTCATTCCTCTAAATAAGCAACAAAATGGTCGTGTGGTCACAAAAAAAAATCTTGGCGATATATCGATACAGCAGCCCATGATAATTATACTGTATCACCCCCTAGAGTAAAAAAATCGAGTCTGAAATTGCCGTACTGTGACAACACTACGCAGCACACATCTGAAGCTTGGGATATGAACAATAGAATCCATCTATTTACACACAAAACTGCTCTTCCTCTCCTGCCTGCATCTGAGCAGTGTTTGCGCTCCACAAATAAACGAATCCGCTTGGGCATTTAGGTGGTAATGTTGTGTAACCGTGGGGGTCGTACACTCTCCAAAGACACACACGCGCACACGCACACACACACAAACCTCTCATTACGCCGCTCTGCTCCTCCGCTCCCATGAGTCCGCTCCACTTTTTGTTTTCTTCCCTCCCTCCGTCTGTCTTCTCGTCCGCTGCATCTACCGCAATGAAAAATGGATTTTAGTCTTTGATACATGATTCAGTGAGGGGAATTAGAGGCCTTAATTAACGTGTCTTGAACTCGTACTAAGAGGGAAGAGGAGTGCAAAGGAAGAAAGGATGACTTGTATTAAATCTTAAAGGGCCTGTAGCCGATTTTTTTCCCCTTTGTATTTGAACATTTTTCTTGCCCCAGCACACATATATTGTATAAGGAGCTTTTGAAGTCCGCTTTGTACCGCCTACATCCAACTGTAAAGCATTTTATCGTTTGAAAATCAGGAAGTGCGTGGTCAGCATGTTAGTTAGCTTTACAGTGACAGAAAAACTTCATCTCTGAAAGTTGTGGAAAGCATGTGCAAACTCATGTAGCTGTGAATAATGAACTGAAACCATATTACACTATTTTCTGATCTATGTGTTATATTATTGTTATAATGTTTTTTCCTCATCACAAACAAATATCGGCTCGAGCGTCCCCCTGGCTTGAAAGTCCTAGCTCGAACGTCCCATTCTCTCGGCTTGAACGTTCCTCTCCTCCCTCCGGGCGCCCCCTTCTCTTGGGCGGCATATGGGTAACTGCTGTGCCCGGGAAAGGGGGGACATTCTCGCAGGCCTTTAGTCGACTTTACACACACCAAGATAAGATAAGATAAGATAAGATAAGATAAGATAAGATAAGATAATCCTTTATTGTCTCCCATGGGAGAAATTTGTCTTGGGACAGGGGTAACATGTTTTATCAAAAAACAGGACAACACAACACAAAGCAGCACATAAACAAACACCATAAAACAAAGTAAATATGAGACCAGTATGACCACGAGTGATGCACCAACAGGACCCTTAAATTATCCTTAACAGGCCCTTGCATTCTTCTGTTCTATTAATTATTGCACATTCCCTAAGCCTATGTGCAGTTTTAGTTATAATTATTGCACATTCCCTAAGCCTAGATACATAGAAAGCTACAGAATGTATTCAAAAAACATTCAGAATCACTTTTAGAAAGGCCTTAACTGTGTATTTCATCGAAATATGTAAGATAAAATCCTGAAATAGTTGCTTCACTGTTGAGACCACATAATTTTTACATGTTTTTTTTGTATGTATTAACAAATGTGTTGAGAGAAATTGTAAATTGCATGTGTACAATATATATAATGACAAAACATTTTTTTAAATATAGATATAGATTAACTAACTTAGTTTCATAAAGGGTACAGTTCAGGGGGACTTTCCAGCTTGGGGACTTTACAGCCAGTGGAACTTTCCAGCTGTTTCCCTCACAAACATACCTGGAGTTGTGTTTTGTTTCATTCTCACATGTTTAAAACACAAACCCTGCATATTTCAGGTGAGTTTTTCTCTAAAACAACAACAACAAAAAAACTCTGTTCCTCCTTGTCATGTGGCAATACAGACGTTTTTCACTATGTTTTTAACCCCATAACACCGACTGTCACAAATATGCGACAAACCCTTTGGATCAAGCTATATGTCCAGATAGCGGCTGCGTTCTCCCAGTCCCGGTTAGTGCAGATGCAGGACCTCCCTAGGAACCTTTGGCAAGCACTTGTTTCTAGTTGTCGCAAATTTACAACATACCCAAATTTCTATTATTTATATATATATATTTTTTGTTATAGTTCAATTAATAATCTCATCTTAATTTATCATCTACTGCAAGGCAAAAACACATACAAAACATTTTTATATACATCTATATAAATTCAGGCTTTAAGGGGTTAAAGTCTATACACCTTCACTAGAATAATTTGGATAGTTCATTTCAACCCTGGAATTTTCAATCTCTTCTAAACAAAAAGTAAAAGGCAGCTGCTAACTTGTAAACTACCACTTCATGACATCACAAGGTGAAATCTAGCATTCTGAGCTTTGGAGCTGTAGACAGACTAATGGTAAATGGTCACATTTTTCTATAGAGCTTTTCCACCTTCAAGGCACTCAAAGCACTTTACAACAAGGAACCATTCACCCATTCACACACCAGTGTACGCAGACACTGTGGGCAAAGTGGGTTAAGTGTCTTGCCCAAGGACACAAAGGCAGCATTCATCTGTGGAAGCTGGAATCACACCAGCCAACCTGTGGGTCAGTGGATCTGACCACTCAACCTGTGATGTTTATGTTGAGAGCTGGATTAGAACCGCCAACCTTCAGATCAGTGGGCGAATGCTCTACCAACTGAGCTACTACTAATAATAACTGATTACTCAAACATGTGTGAATGAAACAAACAAAGCACAACTCCAGGTTTGTTTCTCTGTGTTTCCCGCAGGCGGTACTGGCGAAAGTGAGAAAGTGAGGAGCGGGGGAAGATTACGTGCATAGAGAAAAAGTGAGGAGATTCCATGTGACAACCGTAGTTTTGCAAGGATTCACGTGGTCCGGAGGGGCGTAGTCAAGCTCATCAGAAACAGGATAAACTGTTTCTGATGAGCTAACAATGCAAGATGACTTAAAGCTCACAACAGTCAATTTTGTACCTTTAAGTATTAGAAACAACAGAATACAATGCTGCTTTCTCTGATTATGCCTTGAATCCCATATAAACAACATTAGATAAGCTATTCTGCATATGTATTATTATTATTAAAAGTAATACACGCAGTCACTCAGAGCACAGTACAAAGTGTATTAATTCAGAGGCAATAAAAGAATATGTAGCCGGCAGCGTAAACAAACAAGGTGTCAGGTGCCAAAGCATAAATTACATTGTACACCGGATTCATCTGCGCCTGCTGAAAACCTAATCACAAATATGCGTTCTTTCCAAATGGCAAGTATCAAGTGCTCAGACGTAAAGCTTTCAGTTCAGGGTTCAGATGTGACAATATGAAATTTAAAGGTCCTATATTACATCAAATGGATTCTAGCGAGCTTGTTATAATGCTGTTACCTCATCAAAAACATGCGAGAAGTTGTGTTTTGTTACGTTCACACATATTTGAGTAATTCTTTTTTAATAGTCTGACTACATCTCCAAAGATCAAAATGTCATGTAGTTGTAGTTTTCAAGTTAGTATCTAGAGATTGGTGAAGGTAACGAGTTTAAAAACATACTGGAGCAGATCGTGAGGAAGAGTTTTTTTTATCTATATTTATATCTATATCTCTATATCTATCTATATCTATATCTTTATATCTATATCCATAACCAAAATATTGTGATATCATATCGCGAAAAGTCTCACAATAATACCGTGGGCTGTCACAATATATCGAATCACAAGTTCCTTTGCTTAAATGCATGGTTTTATAGTTGCAACAGCTTATGAACATCAGAAACTACATATCCCATGATTCATTTCAGTGCAGAGATATGTTTTGTACTTGAATTCTAGGTATTATGACAGAAATAATTCACACCAAAATCTTGTCAAGGTATTTTAAAAGCATAAAAGTGTCCCATCTACAGTTATATCAGCCTCTTCAAAATATCGCAATAAATATCGTACCGTGAGATTTGGATATCGTTACATCCCTAATATCCATCTCTCTCTGTCTATCTATATCTTTTATCTATTATGAATTTTGCCATAATTGAGCTGCACCAATGTGAAACACAGAGGAGCTTCCTGGATTGTCCTAATGATTTTAAGAGAAATTTCCATTGGCTGTACCGGTTTTGTTTTGGGGGTGGGTTTGCTTTTGCGAAGAGATACTTTAGTAGCGCTTGTCGGCATCGAATTCTAAACCCTATCATTGTCAGGGAATCAGAAAGTGTGGTGTTAACATGCTAGTTTTTGTTGTTTGCTTTATCGTAATAGCAAAACTCTGAATTGGTGTCTGAAAGTTGTGAAATAATCAGATGCCAGGATGAGTTCAGAATTTAATGTAATTTGTACCACTGTGAACTGACCGCAACAACCAGGTGCCTCTTTTTTAACCATAAAAATCTGCAGAAATAGCGCTGCCATTTCACCCCAAATAATTCCTATCACAGCTTTGAAAACAAAAACCTCAGACGGTGACTTTCTTTGTCGCCCTTATTCTCTTCTTACTCGCTAAAAACAGCCTAACCTCCTCACCACAAATAAAAATAAACAACAATAGTGAACCCTTCCTCACACCCGCGCCCTCTCATTCCCTATTGCACTATTGTAGCACTTATCATAAGTTATTCCGCTAAGCAGCTATGTGTTCAAGGGCACAGCAGATTGAATGAGCCACTGGGGACCTGAACAGCCCCTTTCATTCTCCTCTCTATTCCTTTACTGTATTGTCCACAGATATTCCATTTGCTTTATTCGCCAGGCCATGGTTTCGCTTTTCATCACCAGATCTGACAGGTGTTTAGAGCCCGCCCATAAACGCGTGCAATTTGAGCAGGACAGGAGCGGCTGAAAGGGAATGACGAATTGGGTTAATAGCAGATAGATGTGTAGTCGACATTGAAGAATCCTTTTGTGGAAATTGGTGCCTATGGGAAATGAGGGTACGATAGGGTTTGAGTGGTGTGACTAAAATGTGCGATAGAGGATTTTGTAATGATTTGAAATAGAAAAAAATATGTTAAAACAAGAGATGAATCGAGGAAATGGGCTCTTCATGGCCTGGTCCCCAATTTTTCGTATTTGCCTTGCCCAAGTACATATACATAAAGCAGGTCCTATATTACACAATTGTGACTCCTCATCAAAAACAAATGTGGAGTTGTGCTTTGTTTCATTCACACATGTTTGAGTGACCCTTTGTTATTAGTCTGTCTACATCTTCAATGCTCAAAATGCTCTGTTCCAACCTGTGATGTCATGAAGTGGTAGTTTTCAAGTTAACACACAGCAAATTCAAGAGTCTTAATCCAACTCATGTATTGTTAATTTTAACACGTTTACCATGTCATATTGGGTCTACACTAGAATGAGGTAAAACTAAACTTTCCAAAATGTACACTGGTAAAGTAATGTAACCATACTCAGAGTTTAATTTGACACTGATTAAGATTAGATTTTTTACACTAGTGTACAGTGAAAAATGAATAACAGTATATTGATATGCTTTAACACCTTATGAAGTAGAAATAGTGTAAAGTGTTCTTCATGTTACACTATTCAATAGTAGGTCTTTCTTCACTAAATAGTGTCAATGCTGCGATCAACCCACTTCATAATAGTAAATAGTAAAATAATGAAAACTACCACAAAGTTCCATTTCAGTGTAACTTGTATTAAAATTAAGCACATCATACAATCATACTACCAAGACATTTCAAAATGTATACATTAGGTCTCCTTACACGTGCCCCTCTCCCAGTGCAGTCCAGCTCGTATGTGAAATGGCTGCCGGCTGTACCTCTCCCACTGGAAACGTTACAAAAGCCCAACGCTGATGTAGTGTGACATTCAAAGCACAGACTTTGTAAGTGTTTGACATCAACACTGTGGATCAACAACTACTCATTTTACACTACAACACTGTCATAGTTGAAACATATCTGGATTTTCTACATTCTACTCACAACCACACCGACGCTGTGCATCTACCCTTTACCTTTTTTCAGTAAAGAATGGCAATTCCAGTGCTGAAATTATCCAAATGATTATAGTGAAGGCATGTGGAGTTTAAAAACACTGTGGAGCACTGTATTACCTATATTACCACATGACATCACAAGGTGGAACAGCATGTCTTCCGTTTGAGAGAAGAACTCAGCCTAAATATGCAGGGTTGATTGTTAAACATATGTGAATTAAACAAAACACAACTTCAGGTATGTTTTTGACAAGGAAACAGCCTGATAACATAGATCAGAAAACAGCATAATATGGGCCCTTTAAATCAGCTGTGTGTCTGCATCTAATTGTAAAGTGTTTTATTGTCCAATAATCAGGAAGTGTATGTTAGCATGCACTGTGCTCTGAAACTTTCAACTCTGAAAGTTGTGAATAGGTCATAAACTCAACACTGAATAATCAGGATGTTCACAATGCATAAGGTAAATGAGGAATAACTTTGGACTACTGCAAACTGTTAAAACTGAAGTAATTCTGAAGTAAAAGACTAATCAGGTAGAACGCCTTTAAGCGAGTTAGAGTTTCACAATCTAAGCCAACCAGCAAGATCATTTTTAGCAACACGGCATTCACTACACCCCGAGCAACCAATCTGAAATAAAAACATCCGCTTCCTTTCTTTGATCCCGGAATTCCAAAACACGGCAATTATTTGAGTCTTTCTTCAGTCCTTGCGCACTTAGACGTAGATACTAGCCGAGGTAATTTTCCATTCTTCATTAGCGCCTCCGCCTGATTGCGTTTCTTCTCTCATCTCTGCAAAACAGAACACTTTTCTGATGACGCACAGATCAACCAGCCTGGCTTCAGTCCACAGCTCCTCAATAGTTTGGGGGTTTTGGTTGTCTGTGTTATTTATGTGCGTTTTATGCGTTTGTGTGTGGTTAAAGTCCTGTGGCAGTCGAACTATTAGAACTCCACAGCACGCTTCAGTGCAGGAAAGTGAACAAAGACAGATCACTGCAGTCTCCAAGTTCTTCCATTCAGCTGTTGGTGCAGGGTTCAGACTCCAGGGCATCTGAGATTACCCGCATATACTTGTGTTTTAAAGGTCCTATATTACGCAAAAAGGGTAAAAAATAGTGCAATATGGGAACTTTAAAGGTCCTATATTACGCAAAATCGACTCTTGTGAGCCTTATACCATGTTTGGTTGAGGGATCTGTTTGGTTGTTATATTAATGTTTCTCTATGTTTATGTTTAATGGCTGTGTCTATGCATTTTGTCTTATCGTTCTGTGTTTCTGTTTATTAGATATGTTGTTTTGTTTTTGTATTGTTTTGTTTTGGTTGTTTGTATTTTTGTGACTTGTTGTATTCTTTGGATGATAAGGATCCCCCTCGAAAACGAGGTGACTCACCTCAAGGGGCTTTTCCTTAATAAAATAAACGTACAATTAATTATAATGTTGTTAGTAGGGATGGGCATTTGATTAAATTTTGTATTGATGCGGTTCAGCTTCTGGTGGACTAAAGGACACGACTCAGTAGAATATGGTGTTCTTTCTGTGACAGAGGGATGTGGATGAAGATGATGGTGAGTGTGTTCTGTGTGTATATTTGTGTTGGAGATGCTTCGTGTTTCATACATGTACAGGTTTAGTACAGCTCTTTATTTAACAGTCATTTCACTCACTTTATGTTGGTCACTTCATTTATTTTGGCTACTGTTGTGATGAAAAGACTGAAAAGTGTTTGTCTTTTGGAAACATGCACACCCAACTTTATGTTGGGATACTGCGTGTATATGCACCATGTTGAAACCAGGATACTCAAAAAACCTGATCATATCCAGGACACTGATGCACATGTAAACGCACTCCTTGAGTGGTACAGTGATCTCCAAGGAGGAGCCAGAGCCAAAACATGGGACTGTGAGGTCGCAACTCCAGTGTTGCGCTGTCAGACGCAGCCTCGTCTCCTTACGCTACGCACAGCAACCTACATTCAGTTTGTTGATTAAAAATGAATGTGACTGACGAAATTCTTGATGATCAATTATCAATTAGTTGACTAATCTTGCCAATCCCTAGTTGTTACCTCATCAAAAACATACCTGGAGTTGCATGCTTGAGTAATCCATTATTATTATTCTGTCATCTTCAAAGCTCAAAATGCTCTGTTCTACCTTGTGATGTCATGATGCTGTAGTTTTCAAGTTAGCACCTTTTACCTTTGGCTTAGTAGAGATTGGCTATTCCAGGGCTGAAATCATCTAAATGATTCTAGTGAAGCTGTATGGAGTTTAAAAACACAGTATTACCATCATATGTATTACCATATGACATCACAAGGTGGAACAGTGTTTGCATTTGGGAGAAGAACACAGACTAAATATGCAGCGTGTGTGTGTTAAACATATGTGCATGAAACAAAACACAACTCCAGGCATGTTTGTGATGAAGAAACAACATTATAGCATAGATCAAATAGTAATAGTGTAATATGGGCTCTTTAAGTAATGGAAAACTGCATTCATCTTCAGCCAACCATTTTTTTTTCAGTGAACACTATACACTACATTAGATATGAGAGAACGCTTTCATTAAATTACAGAATAAATTTGAGTAAAAGCAGCCATTAGATCTGCGTGCCATGTTAATGTGAAACAAGATCATTTAATTGGGTTTTACCACTTGAAACATTTCATTTAAGTAAGTTAAAGTGGGATTTTTTAGTGTGCGGCAGTAATGGAAAGTGAAATGTAGAGAAACGAGTGAAGTGGGGCGATGAGGGGGAAGCATGACGAGATTTTAGGATGTTTTGACTCAGAAAATTTTTTAAATGAGTTTGGGCATTGGATGATTTAAGCACAGGATTGAGATAGAAAGTGTGTTGGACTAAAAAATATCTTAGTAAAGAATATTACACTATTTTCTGATCTATGTTATAAGGTTGTGTCCTCACCAAAAACACACCTGGAGTTGTGTTTTGTTTCACTCACACATGTTTAACACACAAACCCTGCATATTTAAACAGTTCTTCTCTCATATAGAAAACATTGTTCCACCTTGTGATGTCATCAGGTAATACAAGAATTGTTTTAAACTCTAGACACCACTAGAATCATTTGGATAATTTCAGCTCTGGAATTGCCAAGATCTACTGAACAAAAGGTAAAAAAGTAGCTGTACCAAACACAACTCCGGGAAGAGGTAACAACAATCTAACATGGCTTAAAGGAACAGTCCAGATTTTTGCGCATAGGGCCTCATTTCCTAGTGAGTCAGAGTGTTGGACTTTTTAACATATTCCATCCATTCCTTGTATTTGCAGAGGTCACTGGTGCTAGGCTAGTGCATGTCAATGGCCATAGTTATCCTGCCACTAAAAACAGTCTTACCCACTAAACAAAACACCCAAAGCAAATCTATTATTGCGCCAGACTGTCGATGTAAATGTCTGTGTCGATAGAATAATGTTTGAAATAAAACTAACCTTGCATCGCATGAATCGTCGCATGTTGAGGGACTATTTTCTCAGCAGCAGTGGAATTTTATGTTATTGGGTTCTTTTTTCAGATTGTAGTGCATCTTATTCTCACTTTCAGCAGTGCGAGGCGTGCTCCTTTTACAATTTTCTCCACATTCTGAGTTGGGATGGAATTTTTGCGGTCCAGGCTGGGTGGTATAATTCCCTTGTCCCGGCAACGCAAGTTGAACCGGAGATGGTTACGGAAACGTGCCCTTTTTGATTCCAGTTGTTATAATTTCTGGAATTTCTTGACACATCCATTAAAAGTCCATGACTTGAGCGTAATAACATAATAGTAGCAGCAGAATTTTAGGAGATACCAGTCCACTGCTGCCAAGCTTTCTATCAGGAAGTACAACTCCCTGCTGCTGCTGCTGCTCAGACATAGATCATTCAAATGCAAGGTTGGTTTTACTTCTAAAATTATTCTCTCAACACAGACATTCACATCGACAGTCTGGTGTAATAATTGTTTTGCTTCGGGTGTTTTGTGGAGTGGATAAGACTGTTTTTAGAGGCAGGATAACTAACCTAGCCTACCACCAGCGACCTCTGCAAATACAAGGACTGGATGAATTATTTAAAAAAGTGTCTCCACACGTCTCCAACACTCTGGCTCAATAGGAAATGAGGTGCTATGTCCGAAATTCCAGACTGTCCCTTTAAAGCTCACAAGTTTGCGTAATAACTGGGTTGAAGTTGTGTAATGAGACTATATGTTAAATACTGTGCTATATTATGGTAAATAGACCTGGAGCGATGAGTCTTGCTGTGTTGTTGTTCTGACACATGCTTGAGTAATCCTGCATGTTTTGTTTACATCCTTCTCCAGAGATCAAAACACTTGGTTCCATCTTGTGATGACATTAGATGGTAAATTAGCTCCTCCTGGAACTGAACACTAAAACAAATGCCCTCTCTGCAGGGGCTGAGTTTGAAAGGTTGATACCTGTTAGACCAATCACAGTGTCTCTCATATATCCAGACTCCAGCCCTCCTCTTCTCTCATTCATCTTCTTTACTCCTACAGGTCCTGCCCAGTTTAGCAGCTCTATTTGCAGTGTGGTTGTGGGCAGAGTTTAGATCTTTAGTCCCACTTTAAAGTGTCTATGACAGGTTAGACAACTAATTTTAATAAAGATAAGCTAATCCTTTATTGTCTCTCATGGGGGAAATTTGTCTTAGGACAGAAGATCGCGTACTTTATCACGAAGACAGGACAACACAACAACAAAAGCACCACACAAACACCACCAAAGACCAAGTATGACCACGAGTGATGCACCAACAGGACCTTTAAGTCACTTTTTACAGGCAAACCCTTCGCAATCTTGTATTCTATTAATAATTGTACACTCCCTAAGCCTATGTGCAGTTTTGATTACACATTCCCTAAGCTTATGTGCAGTTTTGATTGCACATTCCCTTGACCTATGTGTAGTTTTGATTGCACATTCCCTTGACAAATGTGCAGTTTTGATTGCACATTCCCTAAGCCTTTTACTTTTATTTTTTAACTGCACAATCTGAGTTTAGCAGATTAACACCTAATGGCACAAAAGAATGTTTGAATCTGTTCAGTTTACAGTTTGAGTCCTTTTCATTTGTGTATTTTCAGTCCTGAAATTGGCAAGATCTACTGAACAAAAGGTAAAAAGTAGCTGTTAACTTAAACTACAGCTTCATGGCATGACAAGGTGAAGCATTTTGCACTTTGAAGATGTCGATAGAAGATGAAGATGGACTAATAATAAAGGATTTGTGAATCAAAACAAAACACAACTCTGGGAAGAGGTAACAAATTCTAACATGACTTAAAGGGACAGTCTGGAATTTTGGACATTGGACCTCATTTCCTAGTTGCCAGAATGTTACAGATGTGTGGAGACACTTCTTTAAATATTCCATCCAGTCCTTGTATTTGCAGAGGTCGTTGGTGCTAGACTGGTTCATGTTTGGGACCCTGAACCTTCAATCCAATCCAATCCAAACAGTTTCCAAAGTGCTGCACAAATACATAATAATAACAACAATAATAAAATGATAAACTACTAAAATAATCATCAACCTTCTGCCTGACGTCATCAACTCAATCTGACTGTGAAGAACATGGGTTGGGTCACTGGCCACCTTCCTGCCTTCCTAACTTTCTAACTAAACTAACTAAATTTCCTCAGAAATTTGCTGAAGTGAAGTGAATTATTTTACTTAATTAATGGGAAGTGTTGGGAAGGTTACAGATTACATACCCCAAAATGTAGTTTGTAACATAATTCATTAAGTTACTTAAGGTGAGTAACGTAATCTGAATACTTTGGATTACTTGATTTGCTGTAGAGAAGCAAAGACTAGGAAATCGTAACATAAGAAGTTTTGTCTGCTAAAAGACAATAAAAAGCCCAGACTTTACTTAACCAAATTAAAAATATTATTGATAGAAGAGGAGGAGACACGATCTGCACAGCATGGTTTAGTCCTGTTAAATCCTGTTTTAGTCCTGGTTTAATCCTGGTTTAGACATGGTTTAGACCTGGTTTAGACCTGGTTTAGTCCTGGTGTAGTCCTGGTTTTAGTCCAGGTTTTAGTCCTGGTTTACCTCAAAATGTGAAAACAGGAAAATACCACCATGTAATCCATTTATTTCAACAAAGTAACTGTAATCCAATTACCACTCATTGAAACAGTAAATGTAACTGAATACAGTACAGTAATTTGTACTCTGATTACTTAACTCCAGTACATGTAATCTGTTACTCCCCAACACTGTTAATGGGTGTGGCCAGGGGTGTGGCATTTACCTAAAATGCTACCAACGCAAAATGAGAGAATTTTGGTTCGTTCAGTTTCATCATATGACATTCCAAACACAATATTTAAGCAGTAAACAGAACTTTAAATTCCAAGTCTAAGGTACAGAGAAGTAATCTAGTAACTAAAAAATGTAAACCAGCGTATATTCACAGACATTTTAACCCATCTTTACCATCGCAGTCCAGGGTCGTCTCAGGATTCTTCGTAGTATCACTAACTGTGCTCCTTCTTAAGCGTTTTCACCCATGTACGAGAGCAGCGCTGCCTTTAAACTGTGCTGTCTTTGGGAACATGGTGTCCAGCCGGGCGCTCCATCCTCACTCCACTGATCCTGGTAATGGTCTCGTCCCCGCTGAAGATTGACGCGGACCCCAAGTCGCTGTGACAGAAAATCAAATGCTTATATGTAGCTGTTTGCTGGAGCGCGCGGTAGCAGGCTAAACTAGCTTGGTTGCGTTTGGATGTCTTGCTCTCCTCAGCTCATATGATGGAAAAACTAATACTTTTTTTTTTTTTTTTTACATAAAGGTGCACTATGTAACTTTTAGGCTGAGGGTCCGTCACCTGCTTGGAATGTTCTACGGTGTGACCTTAAACACCTCTACCTTACGTTTATTCAATTACAGGTGGTTTTATAACTCAAAATGTCCTTTAAAAACAGGTATTCTGACTGAGCGGGGGTCGCCTTTCCACAGATCTGATCTGTAACTTGACCTGGTTTGGTGTCCATGAAGACAAAATGAAAAGTATTTGATAGACCCTCCACCAGAAAAGTTAAACAGTGCACCTTTAAGCAACAGTAGAGATACTAGAGCAAAAAATTACTCAAATAAAATAAAAGTACCACAAGAAAAATCTGCTCAAGTAAAAGTATGAAAGTACCTGTTTAAAAATGTACTTTGAGTAAGTATGTCATGCATATTTTAGATTTGTTCAATAGAAACAATCTATTCTGTTTTTCCTAGTGTTTTTATTTGTATATTTTTGTTCAAACTACAGATGTGTCAAACTGTGATAAAAAAAAAATACTTTTACTTTGTTACATTCTACCACTGGCTCTTATTGCATAGTAGAGACTGAGTTTTCATGGTTTCGCTGCATTTTGCCATTCATTATAGTCTGCGGTTTCTTGGCTTCTTGGACCAAAATCATAAATGTCACTCACTCCCTCAAATAATATCGGCAAATCATAATTCTACCTCTGGACGCTTTCAGATGCTTTTTTCGTGTGTGCCAATTATAACCCACTGCACATTTTCGCCGTCAAACGAAACAGCCTGATAAACATGTATTGACCTTTCACAGAAGAGAGACGTCACCACTGTCACGGAGCACACGAGATGAATGAAAGAAAACAAAACATATGAAGAACTCAGAGGCTGTATTTACCACCGAAACAACTTAACGTGTCTTCAGTGGGCTAAAATTAGAGGTATTTTTCTGAGCGGTTAGATTTTTCTGTGGTTTGCAGTTAGTCCGACAAAAGTAACGCTGATAGAATACAGTGACATTCAGGAAATTGCATTTTCGGGTGTTTAGACCAGGTTATAGGTCCCATTCTAGATGCATTATTAGGACAGTATATATTTGGCTTACTGCTTTGTACAATAACCAATACTATACCAGATGATAGAGTTAAAATCCATAGCAAGGCAATCCGTGTGTATCGTTCATTTCTTTTTCAATATAAAACCAAAAATAAGATTAGAGTTCTTCTCCCAAAACAGAATACACTCCGTTCCACCTTGTGATGTCATGTGGCACCAAAGGAAGTACGCCACTGTGTTTTTAAACTCCATACACCTTTATTAGAATCATTTGGATGATTTCAGCCTAGAATTGCCCATCCCCCTTGAACAAGAGATAAAAGGGGCTGTTAACTTGAAAACTACCGCTCCATGACATCACTAAGTGGAACAGACCGTTATGAGCTTTGGAGATGTCAATAGACTGATAATAAAGGATTACTGGAACATATGTGAATGAAACAAAACACTTTAAAATGCAAAAATATGTTGAGCTTACTTTTTAAATAGTACTGACTGTCTTGCTTTGTTTCGTTAAAAAAATTCAGAAAACTGTGATAGCGTCTTATGCCCGATTTTGAAAAATGACAAGAACAGTTTACAAAAAAAATCTATCAAATCTTTTCCCCATCCTCTCTCATGCGCTTCCATTGTCTCTGTGTTCATGTTTCACTTTATCTCAAAACACCATCGCATCTCCGGCAGCATGCAGTCATTAAACAGGAGAACGGCTCTCTCCAACTACCATTTATCTCAGCCCACATCCAACCAGCAGCCTTCACAAAGCTCTCTTATCATGTTTTTATCACCGTTTTCTCCCTTTCCATAAAAATGACTACAACATCACTCACCCTCTTAGATTTAGAAAGCACAGGACTAGGATCCCGCACTATCACTTAAAAAATAAACCAACCTGACTCTTGGGCGTTTTAAGCCGTGTTATAATGTTGTCACCTCAACAAAAAGAGACCTGGAGTTGTATTTTATTTCATTCACACATGTTTGAGTAACGCTTATTATTAGTCTGACTACATCTCCAAAACTCAAAAATGTTCTGTTCCACCTTGAGGCAGAAAAATATATGCAGGGTTTGTGTGTTGAACATGTGTGAATGAAACAAAACACAACTCCAGGTGTGCTTTCGATGAGGAAACAACATTATAAAAAAAGAAAAGAGTGTAGTATGAGCCCTTTAAAGATCCTCTACTTCATCTTTGCACTGTGCATTTATCAACTTGAGGCTCAGTTTGATTTTTGGTGACACAATCTGCTCTTTTAAAGTTTTACAAAACAATAGAAATGCAGACGCAGAGTTGTGCTGGCAGGTCGCACAAAGCAGATCCTTTTTCATGTGGAGGCCTGACAGTGTTTCTCACCTTTTGGGCTGGAAGAGGGGTAATTCATCTTCACTCCAGAGCTCTACGGAGAGATGAGAGCAAGGTTAAAACTTATGAAGAGAAAAAAACAACAACACAAAACAATAAACTCAAAAGTTGTAATAAACAGGGAAAGAAAGTGCTTGCACATACAGTAACATGATTGTCTTATAAGACCAATGCAAATGACAGTAGTCATTTTTTCATTTCATATCAAGGGCTAGTAATTGGTCATATGAACAGACTATACAACAATATGGTGTTTAAAATGATCATCCGTCCATCGATTTTCTTCCGCTTATCTGGGGTGGGGTCCCGGGGGCAGCAGTCTAAGCCCACACTTCCTCCACTCCTGACACTTGCTCCAGCTCCTCCGGGGGGCCCTGAGGCGTTCCCAGGCCAGCCGAGAGACCCTCGAGCGTGTCCTGGGTCTTCCCCGAGGCCTCCTACTGTTGGGAGGCGCCCAGGAGGCATCCGGAACAGATGCCCAAGCCTCTCAATGTGGAGGAGCACCGGGTCTATTCCGAGCTCCCGTGTGACTGAGCTCCTCACCCTCTTTCTAAGGGAGCGCCGAGCCACCCTGCGGAGGAAACTCATTTTGACCGCTTGTATCCGCAGTCTCGTCCTTTCGGTCATTACCCAAAGCTCGTGACCATAGTGAGGGCAGAAACATAGATTGACCGGTAAATCGAGAGCTTTGCCTTTCGGCTCAGCTCCTTCTTCACCCTAACGGTACGGTACAGCGACCGCATCACTGCCGACGCTGCATCGATCCGCCTGTCAATCTCACGCTCCATCCTCCCCTCACTCATGAACAAGACCCCGAGATACTTGAACTCCTCCACTTGAGGCAATTAATTTTTAAAAATGCAGTTGTTTATTGTTTATTTTGATCCTCATTAGAAGATTCAAATCCCACTCTCGACAGAAACATCTTTAGTTGAGGAATGAAATCCAACTCACAAATTGGCAACGTGATTCCAGTTCCCACAAATAAATGCTGTTGTTGTGTCCTTGGGTAAGACACCTAACCCTCCTCTCCCGCCGTGTACTCTGTGTACTCTGGTGTATGAATGCGTGTGAATGGGTGAGTGGTTCCTTGATGTAAAGCGTCTTGAAGGTGGAAAAGAGCTGCATAAAAATGTGACCATTATCATTTGAAGTGTAAAAATACATTGCTGTCTGAGAAGCTCAATTAAGTGCAAATTAACATAAAATTAATTAACAATTTCTGAAATATCATGTCAATTATGCTGTTTGGTTCCTAATTATATACAGTTTATTTAAAAATTGTTGTTTATGTAATATGTCACGCATAATGGCATCAAGCTGGTACAGTTTCTAATCTGTAGAAAAGGCCACTAAATAAACCAATTCTGAAATTTAACATACTTTGATAGATACTAGATTTTGTATCTGATTTTAGACTTAAACTTAGACAATCTTTATTGATCAATATAATATAATAACAAAGAGAAAACATTTTATTTTTATCGTCTTCAAAATGTAAAGAAAAAAAAAAGAGAAGAAAACTAGTTCATTTTAAATGTTTTGAAGCGGTCCAGAGTTAATCCCCACTCCCAGCATCCCAATTATTCACTACAATGAGTTTATTATTACTTTTCACTTAACTTTAAGAGGCCAGAGCAGAGTTTTTCGCAGTTTAATTTCTACCACAGCTGCAAGTTTTACAATTTATCTGTACTGAGGCAAAACAAGTATTGCTCAACTACATGGATAAAAAGTACTAAAAGGGGTGAGTAATTCTTTTTTCCCATGGGGCCACATGAGAAATAGAAACTATTGTGGAGGGCCGGGTCAAAATGTTTAACTCAACTCTGCATAATATTAACTGTATTTCGTTATAAAAAGCAGTAAATAGCGTTGTTTTGATGAGCTGGTAAGACTTTATATTATGACTAAGCAATGAAAAAGTGAGGTTGCCTTACAAAAAAAAAAAAAACACCTCTAAAATAAAAGCAATGTTGCTTTAGTCCATGAATGAGGTAAAATTATAAAATATGTTTATTTTGTAATTCCAAATGAGCTTAAATGGGCCGGTTAGAGGGAGCTGTACAATGCCCAGGTGTGGTATAGAGCCTGTGCATCTGGTCCATATAATACCAACAGAACTGTGATTCTTTACAGTGTATTCTCTGAGTGGGCGGCGTTGGTCTATTGAGGCTGTGAGAGTTGCCCATTGACCTTGGGGTCACAGGTTCAATCCATTATTTTCATGTTGGTACACTTGACATTCCCCCAAGAGCCTATGATATTGATGTGTGAAGAGGGAAGAATACTTGAAGTAAACCAGCTTTGAATGGTACCTGTAGGCCATGTACTACACTTTAATGTCAGTATGGAGTACCTGGCAGCCCAGATTTATACTATATTTTAAAGGGAACATATTATACTATTTTTTGATCTGTGTTATCATTAACATATCTGTAGTTGTGTTTCATTTCATTCACACACAATCTCTGCATATTTAGGCTTCTCTCATACAGAAAACAGTCTGTTCCACCGTGTGATGTCATGTGAGAATACAGAAAGTGTGCCACTGTGTTTTTAAACTCCATACACCAGGCGTGTCAAACTCAAATTCACAGAGGCCCAAAATTAAAAACTGGGACTAAGTCATGGGCCAGACAAATACTTATAAAAAAAATTCAACAACATCTGCATGTTTTCTCTTCTTTTGAGATATGCAATGTTGAACCTTTTCTTGTTAAAATAAACGTTTAATAATAGTTTTGCTTAAACATTGAATCCAGAACAAGCATAATATAGAAATAATAACAACATTTTAAATAAATAATGTCTCTATAGCCTATCTGTAGCCGGCGGGCCAGCTCTAATGCATATTTGATATGATCTCACGGGTCAAATATAATTATATCGTGGGCCAAATTTGGCCCCTGGGCCTGAGTTTGACATGTCTACACATTCACTAGAATCATTTAGATAATTTCAGTTCTGGAATTGCCAAGATCTAATGAACAAATGGTAAAAGGTAAACCTGTTCATTTGAAAGCTAACACTGCATGACATCACAAGATGGAACACAACATTCTGAACTTTAGAGATGTAGGCAAACAAATAATAAAAGATAACTCAAACATATATAAATGAAACAAAACACAACTCAGGGTATGTTTTTGACGAGGTAACAGCATTATAACATGGCTTAAATCTCTCAAGAGTCAACTTGGCGTAATATAGGACCTTTAAACATTATACTATACTCTCTGGACTTGAATTTGTTTTTAAAAAATATATTCTTATTCATTATGAATAAGAACAGTGTAAATTATACAATAGATAGAAGAGATAGATGGACATGTGGTGTGTTTTGCCTGATATAAGCATGTTTGGCTACAGCTAATTGGAGCTTTGCTTGGTTGTGGTGAGGGCGTAATATGATTGATGAGACCTCAGGGCTTCAGGGCCTTTACAGTCGATAAAACACGCTCTTTTTTTTCCTTTTAAGCTCCCATCAGCCCCCTCTCCACACACGAGGACCATATTTAACAAGAACCACTGTCAAGAGCAACAAAAGGAGAGAAAGGGGGAGGTAGTTTGAAGCAGCTATGTGGTTACAAGGAAGGTAATTGTTTCAGTGCAGTGTCTGTTGTTTCCTCACAGTGTGGTTCTCTATCAAAACTATCAAAACTAGAGGTGGGCTGTACAGCAAAAAGACTGATATTATCTCAATTTTTGTTCTGAATTTATGAAAAATTTTAATACTGATTGATATATTTTTAAAATCAAACAATTAAAGGTCCTATATTACACAAAACGGATTCTTGTGAGTTTTTGTATTTTGTTTCATTCTCGCATGTTTGAGTAATTCTTTACTATTAGTCTGTCTACATCTCCAAAGCTCAAAATACTCTGTTCGGTGGTAGTTTTCAAGTTAACAGCTCCTTTTACCTTTCGTTCAATAGAGAGTGGCAATTCCAGGGCTGAAATTATCCAAATGATTCTAGTGAAGATGTATGGAGTTTAAAAACTGCTAAACACATGTGAATGAAACAACACAAAACAAAACCCCAGATATGTTTTTGATGAGGAAACATTACTGTATAATATAGATGAGAAAATAGCGTTACATGGGCCTTTAAAAGTGAAAGTTAAAATGTACTTTTTTGCACTGTAGAAAACAAATAACTTGTGGCTGGAAAACAAATGCTAAACGTACACGAGATGTCTCTTATTTGCTTTAATTGTAGTTATATGTATGATAATGCCTATTATTGGCAATTATAGTAGTATTGTAGTAGGCCTGGGTATCATTAAAAAGTTGCTGATACGATAATTACCTTGATACATAGGCTGCAATACAATACATATCTCAGTACAGTGCACTTTTGATTCAGTACAACATATTTCAAATCGATTCGATGCGGTTCAATTAAAAAAAAGGTACTACAAGTCTTCATTAAACCACTTCTTGTGCAAAGTGAATATGAAACACAAACATTTTAATCATCAAAACAGTGAAAATATCAAATGTGTAGCATAAACGAGTTTCCTTCCATTAAACAACCAACAAAACTGTATCACTGCAACAAAATAATTTAGTAAAATATAAAAAAAAATACTCTTGATAATATATCAATACAGCAGCCCATGATATCGATACTGTATCATCACATTAAATATATCTATATATCGATATTTCAATATTTTTGTCTCTGAACGTCTCTTAGCCCCTTTTTTCTCTGTCTTCCTGATTAAAACACAAATGCAGCTGGAGTTCATGAGCCCTTTACTGTTGTACTCATACAAGAATGAACAGTTCTCTATCCCTCTGTGGTCATTTTTTTCTTGACTTTGTTTTAAGTGGGTTTGGATCACTGGTCAAATGCCTTGGCGGAGGTCTCTCTTTGTGCTTTTCTGTTTTATTATGTCATTATCTATTGTGATTTAGCTCATTGCCTGATACCACACTTAATTCGTCCCTCGTGGAGCCAGCACTACCATTACCTAAAAAGTTTGGAAGCCTCCGATCAGCTCTGGAGACGTGCCCGGCTCCCTAATGCCCCACAGACAACTCTTTCCAATGTTTATCTACGTCAGCTGTTCACAGATTTTCAAACCTGGTGTGAAGCGGACTGCAACTTCAAGTATGCTCCAGGTTTAATGCAGTTTGCAATATGGGAAGTTGCAGTCAAAGTGCATATGGCAGGTTTTAATGTTTATTGTGGGATAGTACTTGTGGGAAAGATTTTATCATAGCTTTAGTTAAATTGCTGTTTGTGGAAGAAAAAATGTAAAGAAAAACACATAAAGTAGTGTTCTAAAACAGAATACCTCTACCTAGTTCATCAATGCTGAAAACTACTTCCAAAATGCAATACAATTTACATGCAAATAATTTATTTTTCTAGCTGTTTAACAAAATAGAGGTGTTCTGTTCATTTTTTTTTTTTGTCAGATCCAATGCTAATTTGCAGATTACTGACTACTGATTCCTCCTTTTAAAAGCAATCTAATTATAACTCTTACTACTTTATTTTAGCTTGGTTTAATTTGATAACTGATTACTATAAGTTACTTAAAAAAAAAAAAGGAAACATACAGCTCATAAAACAACTTATAAAAAGCATTAATTCTTGACACTAACGACACTTTCTGTGATGGAGCCAAGCAGAGGCGACGTGCACAGTCCTCCTTAAACCAATATTTGTATTGTTTTGGTTCACATCTGATTTGTGTCTGACACCAGCAGAGGACATGTTGTGCTCCTGTTTATATATTTTTTTTACTGTTTTACGACACAAATCTATGAATTTTTGGCAGGGAAAAAATAACTAAAGTTTACTAGGGCAAGTAACTGTAATCTAATTATTGTAATTGTACTATTTACTTATTTTGAATTGTAACTTGTAAAATTACTGTTAGTGAAAAAGTAATCTGAGTACATTAAAGTGTTGGTCCTTGCATTATGGTTACTATAGGTAACAGTTAGGGATTTAACAATAACAAAATATTAGGAGTGTAACGATATCCAAGTCTCACGATACGATATCTTCACGGTATGAACCTCACGGTACGATATTTATTGCGATATCTTGGGAAAACTCATCATATGGTGGGGAGGCTCATTATTAGGGATGTAACAATATCCAATCTCTCAGTACGATACTTTCACGATATACATCTCACGGTATAGTTATTGCAATATATTGTGGAGGCAAACAAAACTGTTAATACGCTACTTTTTCCTCTTAAAATGCCTTGACAAGACTTAATCTAAAGAACTAAGACTTAAAAGTGCTTAGAACTGTTATTTCTTCTTGTAGTCTACACTGAAGGAAGGATGAAGGATCATGGTCTATGTTGTTCTGTCTGTCTTTTTTTAGCTATTGTTGCACCATAACTCTTAATTTAAGCAAAGAGACTTGTAATTCAATATATTGTGATGGTCCACAATATTATTGTGACAACTTCGATGCTAAGATATCCCGATATTTCAATTAGTGTTACATCCCTACAAAATATCATGTCATCGTATCATCAGAAGTCTGATAATAATATTGAGAGCTGTCACAATATATTGATTTATAAGTTCCTTTGCTTAAATGCATTGTTCTTTAGTAGGAACAGTTTATAAACATTGGGAATTAGGTGTCCCATGATTAATTTCAGCACAGACAACAGGAAAAAAATATGTTTTTTACTTGAATTCTTGGGATTCTGACAGTAATAATTCACACCAAAATCTTTTCAAGTTATTTTAAAAGCAAAAAAGTGTCCTATGTAGAAATATATTTACCACTCCAAAATATCGCAATAAATATCGTACCGTGAGATGCACATCGTGATAAATATCGTACATAGACATTTGGATATTGTTACATCCCTAGTAACATAGAATTACCTCTACATATGTTACATCTGCTTCCCCAGCATTTTCAAAACTAGAAAAAAAAAAAAAACAAGGAAGAGGAGTGAAGAAGAATGCTTTTTTATGCAAATTAACTACGTGAGTAACATAAAAAATTAGTAGCCTGTCATATCCACTTCAAATTTCAAAACGTATCAGTGATGAATTAGAATGTATTACATATGATTAAACAGTTTGGACGTTTAGCCTGCTCCTCTCATTATGTCCTGAGTTACAACTGGCAGAGAGACAACAGTCAATATGGGCATGTCCTAATTACACCAACGTGGCACCAACACTTCAAAACAGGGCTCACATACCAAGCTTTATACCACCGTGGAACCAGGGGAAGCCAGAGGAAACAGATTTTTGACTTTCTGCCCTTGAAAACAATACAACAGTCCCCCGTGGGCACCGTGACATAACACAAAGTGAATTGAAAATGACAGGGGAAGTAAGATTTCTCATTCCGAAGTGACAGTCGTGATGGTCAAAATACAACTTACCTGATGCGGGCACTCTCTCCTTTCCTAAGCCATCTTTCGGGCCATCTATCACCTCTGCTGGCTGTTTTACACAATCTTTTCTCTCCTCTCCCCCCTTCTCCCCAGTGTAATCTATCTCTGCTACAGCTCCGCAACCCCGTATTTATTGTCTAGCAAGAAATCATTCATTTTTAAAGCTATCTGAAACCGTGTCCACTCTGGAGATTTGAGTCTTTCACACGATTCTCAGCTCCAAAGCAATTAACAATTACGCCGCGGTAGTTTTGAACACGGTGCGGTAAATGCCACGAGATGACGGGTCTCCTAAACAAGGCGTAAGTGTGCGTTGTGACATGAATAATAAAACAAAAGTATCCTAGAGAGGGGAGCGGTTAACAGATAATGGGGTGCCTGGCTGTTTCTGAAAAGTAGAGCATGAAGATACAAACACGGTTACATAACGCGAGATGAGAGATGGGTGAGGGGGAAGGAGGGAGGGGCGGAGGGAGGGAGGGAGGAGGAGAGCGGCTCTGGGGACAGTCATGGGAGAGCCAAACACAAAAAGAGGAAGGTTGGTGCGATTCCAGATTTGTACATATAAATAGTCCACAGTACATCACTAATGACGCAGAACTGTAAAGGTCGTATTATACGTATGGGCGACAGGAGCTCAGTTGGTTGAGCGTTCGCCCACTGATCCAAAGGTTGGCGGTTTAAATCCTGCAGTTTGAAGTTGTTGTGTCCTTGGGCAAGACACTTAACCCACCTCACCCCTATTGTCTGTGTACTCTGGTGTATGAGTGTGTGTCTGACGGGGTGAGGTTCTTTGATGCTTTATAAAAATGAGACCATTTACCATGATCCAATATTAACTTATATAACTTTTTATATTAGCTTTGGACTGGAATTAATATTGTCAACTAAAAGATGTCATGTTTTTGCTGACTAAACTGAAGAAAAAAAGAAATCAGTGATTAGACTAAAGGTAAAAGTACAGATATATTTTGGTGACTAATAAAAATTAAATATGTCCAGAAGACAGCTTGAGGTTATTTTAATGTAGTATTCTTAGGTATCTCGTCTTCACATCTTATTCTGCCTTTGACGAGTGTTTTCAGGAGGAAACCTGCGTGCATATGGTGACACAAAAGTGTGTGGATTTTCGATTGGGTATGCCTGTACTTAGATAAGAGCATCTTTGGACATATGGAAGATTTCACGCCACGCATTTTCATCATCTACTCCTTCCACAAAGTTGTCCCACCATCGACTGGTTCTCCAGGTCCTGTCCATATCCGTCTGGTTCACCAGTGACAAACTGGTGCATCCAGAATTTGACAGAGGTGATTGGAGATCCTTCTCTGTTCACTAATAGTATCTCTGCATATTCTGTACATTTGTTTGATGCCTCCTGTAAGTTTATTAGAGGTGCCAGTGCAGCTTAAAGGTCCAATGCATGGAAATGATCCGACATGTTTGTTTCTGTGTACTGTATGTATGTGACGTAAGCATGTACACAACGTGAGCAGATCTGACCAGAGTTTTGCGTCTTGGGCAGTGTAGATGGAAACGCTACGGCGGAGCATATTCCACTTTTCTACTCTGGAGGGTGGTTTCAGATATTTGCGTTTTTAAACCCCCAAAACGGTGTCACTATCTAAATAAAAGGCACTTCCGATAAAATATTTTGTCATTTTTACCCACTAGCTTTCTCATGTAAACAGGCCCTTACAGACTTTTTTCATTTTATTTGATCAAAAAGACTAGAAAGACCTCTTCTCTTGTTTTGGAGTTTGTATATATACCAGGTCAAGCTGGCGATTATTCAATTAATTAAGCTATCATCATTAGAATAATGCATATTAAACATGCATGGCACTAACTACTAATCACATAGCTATAAATGCACTGTAATTTCCCCTCCATAACCTTGTCATTACAGTTAAAGCAGTAACCCCTCATCTCTACCATAGACAGCAGAATCAGTCACTTCAGAGTTGTCCCTATAAATTCATCATTAAAGAAGACCTATTGTGCTTGTGTGTGCTCTAGTATAGCTATAATATGACACCCGTGGATCATTATGTCGCAATATTCATCTAAAATGGCTAAATAAAAGAAACAAGTGAAAAATGCAGTGCCCGATGAGAGCTGATGTCACTGCAAATGTCATCACACCAAAGAGTCTTATGGAGAGCTGATTAAGAAAATAAAATTGGAGAATGACGTAAGTACAGAAGTGCGGGTGTACGCCGGGGATCGATCGGCAATATGGCGTCGTGAAAATAAGTGATTAAAGATTGCACAAACATCCACAAAACTCTCCAAATACAACTTCGCCTGAGTAAATGATGAAGGGAAACAACTATATACAAGCTCAAAAAAGCTGATTTTGCATAATACATAAAACATCACCCATACAATAAACGGAGAGATCGATAGAATTTGGGCGAATATCTCAACAAAAACACTGAAGTTTATTTTCAGTTTTACGGTGTTAAAATTGGTCTTTTACTGCCAACAAAATGAGCTGGCATGAGTTTTTGTCTGTAATGGACCATAAAAAGTCCCCCAAAGTAAATCCAATCTGATAACACAAAATTGCTTAAACAACTAAGTTTGCTGTTGTTTTTGCGCCCCGGTGACAAAGTATAAGACATTGCTATTCTGTCCATAGAGCCTTGTGTTCCATCTCTGACCTGAAGTACAAATGAGAGTGATAAATCCTGAGAGAGCAGCTCCGGACTGCCTGCAGAATACATAGAGACCGAACTGTGGCAATAACAATGCACATTTCGACAAAACTACAGAGAAAAAAGTCAAATAGCAACTCATTTGATGTTGGTGGGAATGTTTTGAGAGGTAATTGACAGACTTGTGCTTCATAGGGTAGACTGTAGCGTCACACATTGTTTGCCAGTGGCTGTGCTTTCTCTGTGGCACTAGAAACACTCACTTCAAGGGACTTCCACAGTGTAAACAGCATCCAGCGCTTCTCAGAGCCAGACAACAGACTGGGGAGGAATGCAGCTTTTTAAATACTGCTCAGTTGAAATATAAATTACCCTGTGAAGTAATAATCCATTATTTTTGTGTGTAAGTCTTTGGTGAAACTTTTAGATTTCACTTAATACACTGTTTCTACCTGATTACGGGAAAACACTACAGGTGAACACAAAAAAACTATTAAATTTAGAGATATAATTTTGAAACTTCTTTTGTAGTTTACTCACATAAATGTAAGAAAAATATATATCACAAGTTTTTCATCATGTTATGACCATTTTCCAAACAGAAACATGAAAAGAGTCAGGTTTAAACTTCGTTCTTCCTTTTGCTGAGATATTAGATAATAAAAAATATATAACGAGGATTATGCATATCTTATTTAGCATTTGAGTAAACTAGATCTGACTGAAAATTTGCCTAAATATCAAAATGTATCTAATTTTCTGGAGTAAAAACTTGAAGAAATCAGACTTGTAATTAGACATTCAATAATCCTTCTGTACATTTTGTCAAAATCTTGTTAAGTACAAGACTGTTAAATTTGGTGTATATAGGTGCTGCTTTAAAGGATGATCCATGTGTCCCTACGAAGGGAAAATACATTTTGAGAAAACGGCCTTTAAATTTACAATGTCCCATATAAATCTATGGAGGCACGCTGATTAAATTCAACATTAAAACATCTTTCAGAGCAGAGTAGGTAATTTAGTTGTTTCCACATGAAAGCTTAGATATTCAAAGACCAATCTGACCAAAAAACACAAAACTGAAAAAATGAGCTTGGTCTCTTGTGTCCTTAAATATAAATGTTTCATGATGTGCAGTAACATGGGTCAACATGTTACAGGTGGTTACAGGGTGTCTTACATTCAGATGATCTGTTATAGGTTGTTATACTTCATTAGAGTTACATGTTGCTATTAGTGGTTACTGTCATTGTAAGAGTTACATGTTATTTTAGGCTGTTACAGTGTATTTTGTTTGAGTTACATTTTATTATACATTGTTTAACAGTGTGTTACATTAAAGTTGCATATTAAAGGTTGTTATAGTTGATATTATGGATTATGTTTGGGTTGCAGATCGTTATAGTTATATAGTGTGTTGCATTAGTGTTACATGTTAGATAGTCATATTGTATAACTGCATATAATATGTTTTATTTACATGAAGTCACAAGTTGTTACAGGTTGTTATACAGGCCGCATTTACATGTACATGGGTATTTTTATAAACTGAGACATTTCCCTTCGTTTGTACCCATCTTTTACATGCAAACAGCCAATTCGCCTCTGAAAACGAATCTTTCTAAAACCTCCAGCTAGAGTAGAGATTCTCTGAAGACTACGGTTTTGCATTTGCGTGTAAAGTGAGATAAAGTGAGTTTGCCAAAAGTGCGACCAGTGTTTACCTTTTGCTATGATGATGATGGTGGAGCATTCAGAGCAGCTGTTGCATTTCTTCTGGTGCAAATGCTTTTCATGTGTTTGCATTTGCACACACAGATGATGTATCATATCCATGACCAGAGACAAATGAAGGCTCGGGGTCAGCAATTTTGCCACTTCTTTAACAGATCTGTGGAGGGGCAAGCCCGCTCAGTAATGCATGTTTTTCAAGATATTTTTGAGTAATATTTACAACTGTAATGAAATAAACGGTACAAGTTTGAATCTAATCCAGGTTCCGCCCAGAAGCTTGGGGTAGATATGATGGCGCTTGATGGCGCATGCAGGTTGTTGTAAACGAAAACATTTTTGAAAACGATGCTATGTCCACAATGTTATTTCGGAAAATGGAGGGAAGGAAATATTCGTTTCTCAATAGGTGCACTGTGTAACTTTTTGGTTGGGGGTCTGTCAGCTGCTTGTTTCTATGGATATGTCATTGCTCTGCTTGAAATGTTCCTCAGTATGACATTAAACTGCTCTATCTTGCATTTCTTGAATTACTGGTGTTTTTATAGCTCAAAAATACTGAAAAAAACAAACTGAAAAGTTATACGACGCACCTTTAAATTGCATGTTATTACAGGTTGTTTGAGTATATTATGTCAGAGCTCCATGTTATTACAGATTGTTAAACAGTGTTGCATTGTACATATAAATGTGGATTGTCCACATAAATGTGCAGTGTAAAAAATGTAGGAAAAAATACTTGACCAGTTTGCTGTTTCTGTTCCTTTAGCACTGTTGCCTAGTCTGATGTTTGCCTGCCTCTGACCATCCATCTCCCTGTCTCTCCCTCTGCCTTTCCCATTAAGTGATGAGCATCTCAGCTTAGCCCATGCTAATATCGCCAGTCATTAAGTGGATTTATGGTCTTCTTCTCAGAGAGCTAGTGCAAGCCAAGTCAAATCAATGCCGCTTCTTCCTTTGTGTAGGAGTCCACATGTGTCTGCAGAACAACCCTCTACTCTCATTGACCAGGCATTTTGACCACAGAACTACATACGGGCTTGTTCCTATGTCACTAAATGGAAGTGGCAAAGGTGTAAAATGATAATTACCGAGCTTTATTCAAAAACAATAACACCGTCAAGCCTGATTTATAGACTCTTGGAAAACGTCTTTCAGAATGCCAGCTTGCAGCAGGGCTCGAGAATAAAATGACCCCAATTCCACAGGGCCAGGCTCTGTGTGTTTGCATAATACATACAATAAATATGGATGACCATGCATTACTCACACTATTGTAGAAAATGGACTTGGCCAAACATTTTAGAGTTTAACTTAACTCTAGACCTCTATATTAAAACCAATTTGCACATATTGACAGAACTGCAGTCGCCGTGATTCCAGGTAAAACAGCGTTCAGCGTAGTCTTTAGAGGCACTTATAAATTAGCAGTTCTTTCCTGATGAGCGACTTCTCTGACTGAGCGAGGGCCTCACACAAGAGGCTGAGAGCAAGCATTGTCACTTTGTCATGGTAAATAAAGTTCTAGAGCCCCACTTGCACTTCTGAAGCTACTGCTGTGATGTTATAACGAGAATGCTGTCTCAACACTGCAGTCGATTTAGTGATGAATTGGTGACGTATCGAGCTGCAGGACTTGTCTTCAGAGGTGAGCAGCACTAGGCCTGTCACCATAACAAATGCTGAAGTGCATATACTGGTACAGAGTTATACTGCAATAAAGGATAATATTCAAACTACTTTATACCTCTCATACAAAGCAAAACAACCTCAGTAAATCATTTTTAACGGTGCACAATGTAACTGTTTGTTTGGTTGTCTGTCACCTGCTTGTTTTTATTGTCATTGCTCCACTTGGAATGATCCAAAGTGTGACATTAAACAGTTCTATCTTACCTACCTATAAATCAAACGGATTGTCAGACATTTGCAAATGTGATTACTCTTCACCCAAAATATTTTTAACTCCTACTTTTACTTTACCATTACTTCAGAATAAAATAGTCGTTGTTGTGCAGTAATAAAGCTCTCTACAAAAGCTACAGTCTGTGTTCCGTTTACCACAAGTTACAAATGAATATATATTTTAAGGAAAAGACCAGAGATTTTTGGCGACATAGACATATTAAAAGACGCTCTATTACATTGTTTTCTGATCTATGTTATAATACTGTCTCCTCAAAAACTTACCTGGAGTTGTGTTTTGTTTCATTTAAACCAGGGGTCTCCAACCTTTTTCCTCCTGTGAGCTACTTTTTGTAAACGAAAATGCTAGAGAGCTACTAATTTTAGCGGTCACTAAAAGAGCCATGGCAAGTTGTAGATGGGGTGCAGTTCGATGATATAAAACATAACCCATTATCCAGTAATCAGTGCAAAAATTAGACACCAAATGACACATTTACAACGGAAATAGTCATTTAATCATTCAAATTGGAGTTATTCAGCCCAATACGTATAATTTAGGGATTCTTTGGTAAGCTACTTGGAAGGGGGTGGAGAGCTTCTGGTAGCGCCCGAGCTACAGGTTGGAGAACCCTGATTTAAACACTTTTAATACACAAAACCTGCATATTTAGGTCAAGTTCTTCTCTCAGTCAGAAAACACTCCACCTTGTGAAGTCATGTGTAAGAGGTAAAGGTAAGACGAACTAGAAACTAGAAAGCTACCACTTCTACTATGACATGACAAGTTGGAACCCAGCGTTTTGAGCTTTGGAGACGTAGATAGACTAATAATAGTGGATTACTCAAACATGTGTGAATGAAACAAAACACAACTCTGGGTATGTTTTTGATGAGTTAACCGTTTAGAACAGGGGTCACCAAACTTTTTTCTATGGAGGCCACATTATCGCTCGTGACTGTGATGGGGGCCAACAGAATTGAATGACCCTGACGACGCAGATTATATTCTTTGAAAACCGCCACACTTTCTTTACATATCAGACAAACTGCACAGTCGTTACATTGAACAAAAAAATAACCTGTCGTCCACTGTTCTTTGAAAACTTGGCACTCTCTGTCAAGTTTTGTACTTTAACACGAGTCATTTTGCTGTGCTTAACTGCACTACAGAACTCTGAGCTTGCGTTAACTGTCACTGTTTGATCTCGAGCTTGTCAGGTGACGAAAATTTGGCAGCAAATGTAAATACGTCATATAATAATTTAAATATAAATATAAGCACTTCATATAAATATCGCTTTTTAATTGAGAAAATCAACAAAATACAAGATATAGACGTGTTATTATTTGCCAAAAGTAATAAAAATAAATAAATTGTAACAACTTCTGAGGATTGCCTCATAGGACCAGTTCAAGTGGTGGGGGCAAAAGGGTTGGGGGTCCGGTCAAAGGGGCGTGGAGGGCCAGAGTCGGCTCACGGACCTTAGTTTGATGACCCCTGTTTTAGAACCTAAGCCTGTCTACGAGTCGTGCTTTTGACCCCACCCTTGAACACAAAACCGTGAAAGAGGCTTGCGGAGAACAGTTGTGGAAATGTTAAAAGTGTGTGTGCGTATGTGTATGTGTGTGTGTGCGCAGGAGTGTACGAGTGTGTATGTGAACCAGAGGCCAGTTTGTCATGCCACAGCTCCACGGGCCTGATCGGAGCTGACAGGTGAAGCTAAGCGCGCCTAAACAGCACACGTAATTCGGGGAGGTAGACTAGGACAAGGCGGTGTGTGAAGAGGCGGAGGCGAGCGTGAAAAATAAAGGGGTGGGTTAGGGGATCGGCTTCGGAGTAATAGAGTTGTTAACAAGACAGACAAGCTTACATCATTTTATGGCTGGTAATAATACGAAGAAGAAGATGCAAGCGAATTGTTAAAATGGAGAAAGCGTTTTTAAAAAAGATCCTATTATGCATTATATAGGCCTAATAAAAATACTTTTAGCTTTTGTACTTCCTGTGGTGTTTAGGGATGGATAAAATACAGAGGATATACGATATTTCCTTATGGGGACAATAAAGTGTCCCATAAAAGGTGCTTTATTACACAAAATTCACTCTTGTGAGCTTTAAGTTATGTTAAAATGTTGTAACCTCATCAAAAACAAACCTGGAGATGTGTTTTGTTTCATTCACACATGTTTCAGTTACACTTTATTATTTGTTATTAGTCTGTCTACGTCTCTAAATCTCAAAATGCTCTGTTCCACCTTATGATGTCATGTAGTGGTAGTTTTAAATTAACCTACCTTTTACCGTTTTTGATTGATTGTCTCAGTCCTGGAATCAGTCCTAGGTTAGTCCTGGGTTAGTCCTGGTTTAGTCTTGGTTCAGTCCGTGGCATAGGCAGCACAAAAGTTTGATATAATCTCAGGTTAACGGGCGGGTGTGGTGTTGTACTGTGCGGGTGTAGGCCTCCAAAAATGGACCCGTGCAGGACTTTGCGCTGTAGGGCTCCATTACGGAATAAATTAATCTTCGGTTCGTCAAATAAAGGATGAAAATAACAAAAGGACGATAACAGCAATAAGTTTTAACATGGATGCAAAAAGGGTTAACTGTACTGTCTGAGAAAAGTGTATAAAGTGTGTGGTGAGGGGTTTTACAGCCTTAAAACAGATATAATTATTGTAAAATATAAAGCTGACTACTCACCTATCGCAGATTATTTTAGAACGTAACCCCCGTGATAAACGAGGGACCACTGTATCCTGAATCTTGAGATTATTATGCTTTTACCCTTTATTCCCTTGTCAGAGCATCATCTTCAAACCAGTATATTTATATTATAATAGTACAACAAAGTACTACAGCACAAACTAAGTATCATAATTCATGTATCTGCCCAGAGTTAAACATTTAAACTTATTTTTAAAATGGAAGAGAGTGGTGCACAATTTTAGGTCTTCTATACAGCTGTTCCAGAGCGTCACCCCTTTAACATATACACAAACTTTCATGATGTTTGTTCTGATTTTCTTTTTGATAAACATGGCCGTACCTCTGAGCTCATATTGGCTATTCCAGATTTTGAACATATTCTGTAATGATTTTGAAAAGAGATTGTTGTTTACTTTGAACATGATTTTCAAAGTGTAAAGGTTGACTAAATCGTAAAATTTCAGAGTTTGAAGCTTTATAAATAACGCATTGGTTGGTTCATTATAAGTTAATAATGTGATTCCTTTTATTGCCTTTTTTTCAAGGTAAAGTTTGGATTTGTATTAGTCTTATGTGTATTGCCCCAAATCTCAATATAGTAGGTGATGTAGGGCATTACCAGTGAGTTGTATATAATAAAACGTTTTTATCTAGGATAGCTCTATATTCTTCAGTATTCTTCAATAGAGATCAGCAATTCCAGGGCTGAAATCATCCAAATGATTCTAGTGAAGGTGTCAAAAAGGACTTTAAAAACATAGAGGAACTTCATGGATCACCCAAATAAAATCAAGAAATCAGCCAACATTCATATCTGGGTTTTCTAAGTCCTGGTTTGCTCAGGTGAATAAAGTTTTACCCACCAACCCCCTAAAGTTCCACGATAAAGCCAGCATAGATCTGCCCACTGCTCGTAACAGCTTCTCCCAGTGGCACGAGGAGGCTGGGGTCATACAAAGAACAAAATGTGCCTGCGGGAGAAAAGTCCACCTGCATGTTTCTCTATCTGGGCTTTTGTCTTTTTATGTTTTGCACTCAGAATCAAGGGCTTTCAGGAATGTTTTGTGTCAATAGTGATTTACCAATATGACATATGATAAGGGAAGTGAACTGAACTAAATCAATTACAGAAAAAAAAAAAAACATATGAAACTGCCTGGATGCAATGACTGAATGAAGAAGTCAAAGAAGCCGATAGATAATAGAGAATAGATAGAGTTTGATAACGCAATATTACTAAAAACACACTGTAATGTTCAAGACCAAATAATTGTTCTTTTAGGCCTATTTCAATAGAGTCAAATATACTCAAATAATAATCAAGTTTACATAGTTCTAGTATTGCTTCTGATGTTACATTCTATTAGCCTGATTTATCAGTCGGTTTCACTTCATGGAAACTGTCTGACCTCACAGCATTAGGATTCATTCGCTGGACGGTAGGCGCATACATTTTTTTATTTCACCAATCGCTGCTATTTAGCCGTGACATACGTAATGCGCTAAATCCCATAGGAAGAAGGGTAATAACGTCTTTCCCCTTGATAAAATTCACCAAACATTCTCTTTGTTCTGGCTTTAAATCCTCGATCTTGGGAATCGCTGCCAACACAGAATGTATGGCTTCGTCTACATCCATCTCGACCGCTTTGTTTACTGTTGTGCTGCACCACAAAAGGGACCCAGACAGGCGCTTGAGTTTGATGTCATGGCTTCACAGCTCTTTGCTGATTGGCCGGAGCATGGTCTACATATTACGGGATTCTTGCAAACCATCTGGTGTATTCCAATTCCTGACTTAGTCGCTGGAGAGAAATGAAATTGAGCAGAGGCACTAGGTGGCACCAGCCTGGCTAACATTCTTTGCAACCAGAAAAAATATAGCATCCCCAAACTCCAACTATCAGACATTAAAAAGTGTATGCTCTATATAGTACTTTAGTTTTCAAAAATGTACTTTTAAGAACAGTCTTTTCAAAACAAATACATATAGTTGAAATTGTATTAAATTGAAAAATGTAAAGTGCAATAAAATCTATTATTACTATTAATAAATACATTTTAAGACTTATTAGGTCTTATTAAGTACAAAATATGGATTATAACACAAATGTTTGCATACATTTGTGTTATATACATACATTATAATCTAAAAGGCTGAAGGGTTGTTTAAAGTTGCACTGGGCAACTTATGGAAGAAGGTTGCCCCCTGCTTGTTCATAAAGATGTAATTGCTTTGCTTAGAATGCTCCACGGTATGACTTTAAACTTTTCCATCAAGTATTTATTCATAACAAGTGTTTTTACTGCTCAAGAAATACAATAACTTCTTCTGTGAATAGGGGTGACTCTCCACAGATCTGGACTGTAATGTAGTGTAGTGCTGTAACCTGCTTATCTCCTTTTTGATAAGTAGGTTTAATCTATATTGGAAATGTAACACTTCATCTTTAAGTAAGTAGGGAAAAGTAATCTTGCTCAGAAAAACATTTTAGCAAGTGAAAGCTTTCAACAAATGGAGGATAACTTATAAGCGAGAAGATTTGTTAAGATAAGCCAGATTATAGTAGTTATAGGGGCCAGATGTCACGTGTGTTGGATGGGGTGGGTGGTCAGGGGGGACAGTTTGATGAATTCGAGTCATTGGAGTGACCCTTATAGAAGGGAGCCACTCCATCACTACAGCAGCTCCACAAAAGACCGAACGAGAGCTTTAGTGGCTTCAATTGGATCAAGTATCATATTCAAATACATGACAGTAGTAGCTTTGTACTCTTAAAGGTGCACTATGTAACTTTTTGATCGCTTGTTTCTATGGACATGTCATTGCTCTGCCTGGAAAGTCCTATAGTATGATATTAAACAGCTCTACCTTAAATTTCTTCAATTACAGGTGATATTAAAGCTCAAAAATACCTAGAAAAACGGGCATTCGACTTGGTCCAGTTTGGTCTCTATGAAGATAGGAAGTTTTAATGCCATACTCTGAACCATTCCAAACAAACATGGGCACTAAAGGGACAAGTTAAGTAGAAAATTGACCAAAAAACAAATAAACATGTATGCATCCATGGCAATTTTTAGATCACGTCAAGGAAAATTAGATGATTGAAGCATTTATTTGTTTTGCAGCTGATTCTAGTCGCTTTTTAAAAACTGTAACCTCCACTATCGAGCTGTGTTCACTACTGCCCCCAGTGGTTAGCGTATGTATAGCTCTGTTATCATATTCTGAGGAAATGGACCAAATGACGGACAGAACATCGCAGAGAACGTAGAGCATAAATGAGCCTGTAGCTGTACGTCGGTGAGCTCTGGGAAATGACAGACTCCATATTGTAGCTGAACTTTGATCTGAATGCGGGCTGAAGGGAGGAGCTGCGTGAGTGCCAGAGAGAAGCGTGAGCTAAAGCGGGGATGACTGGCCTCTGTTCTTTTGCTTTGTGTTGCAGTATATTGTACGAGCTTCAAATGGAATTAACTGATCAAATAGAATCTCTATGGTCCATTTGTTCTGGCGTAGAAAACAGTGATCAGACGAAGCTATGACAGGAACAGAAAAAAAATTCATTTAGAGTTTACAAAAAGGGTCCCGGGGCTTTCATCCAGGCAATAGGACTCTTTGCGGTAGCGATAACTCAGGTGTTTACGCACAACCTGACAACTGGTGGCCCTCTGCTAGAATTTACTGTTGTTGTGTTCATGAGCAAGACCTGCCTGTACCATGAATGAAGCTACTGGTGCAAAATGAGAGGGACATCTTAAGAGGGTGTATTTAAATTTGTACTTGTTCAATGTGTTCTCTGTCAGCTCAAATAAACAAAAGTGAAATCTTTTTTTTTTTTTTCATGAAAATTTCAGAAAGTGGTGCCATTATTCCACACCAAATTTGTGACTGTTGTCAGCTGAAAGTACTTTAAAAAAAGACCTATTATGCAAAAATTCAACTTTTTAGAGCTTTTAGCCATGTTAGTATTTCCGCTCATCATTTTCTCTCTCAGAGTTGTATTTGGAGTGATTCGTGCACGTTTGAATAATCTTTAAGCTTATTTTCAAGATGCCATATTGACAAACAATCCTTGCATTCACCTCCACCAGAACCCACCGCTCTTACTCTACTTACTTCATTCTCCAATTTTATTTTCTTAATCAGTGATAAGCATAGGATTTGGTGCATTGTATAGTCATTTTCTAGCCACCTAGTGCCTCCGCTCAATTTCATTTCTCTCCAGCAACTATGTCAGGAATCAGAATACATTAGAAGGTTTACAATAAACCCGGAATTGTGAGTCCGGGTACCAGCCAATCATCAAAGAACCATACATTCTGTGTTTCGCAACGATTCCCAAGATCGAGGATTTAAAGCCTGAACAAAAAGAATCTTTGGTGAATTTTATCAAAGTGAAAGACATTATTGCCCTTCTTCCTACGGGAAAAGCTTAATATACCCATGAGCGATTGGTTAGATCAAAACAAGTACCCGCCTACTGTTGAGCAAACAAATCCTAAAGCTGCCAGGTCAGAAAGTTTCCAAAGTGAAACCGGTTGATGAATCAGGCTAGTCATTTCCATACAACAGAGAAAAAAAACTAAACAATTACTTGCTAGTGTGATCTGCAGCGATCCATTGGAGGTGCAGACTCTTTGTTGTGATGACGTTCACAGCAATGTCAGCTCCCAATGGTCACCTCAGTTTGCTAACGCAGAAGTTTTAAAGCTAAAAACATGTACCTTACAGAAAATTGGATAAAGAGTAAAGCCAATGGATAAAAACATGAAATACATGAAAGGATGATGCAAAATCAAAACAAATACTTAACTTATCATCTCCTCAGAATCAGAGTCAGCCATAATCAGGCTGAGAGCAGAACTGCCCTTTTAATACTTTTGTCCCAATGGAGTTTTTATAGAAAGTAATTAGCTATTATGAGTTGTCTTCAGGCACTTTCTGAAACCCCGCCCCTCCTCATGGGCAAATCACAACACAGGTTCATCCAGATCACATGATACAGCTGGTAGAAAGTGTAGTGTAATGTTACTCTTGGCATTTACAGGTCTGTATCGAACCAGGCCAGTTGATTGGAATCACCGGGAGGGAGGCCTTCAATCAGGGCCTGTTTACACGAGAACGCATGTGGGTAAAAACGACAAAATATTTTATCGGAAGTGCCTTTCGTTTAGACGGTAACGGTGTTTTTGGGGCTTAAAAATGCAAAAATCTGAAACTGTTTTTGTCTATATTGCCCAAAACCACAGTGTATAAAACAAGTGGACTAAGCGAGTGTGACGTCACCCATAGCGTTCAGCACTGCTCAAATGAGGCTCGCGATGCTAACAGTTACAGGAGCAAATCTGGAGCCAGGTTTTATGTTATGAATGGGATTTTTTTGACGGACAAAATAGCAGAAAAAAAATTCAGGATCATGTAGAGCAGGTTAATATAAACATTTTAAGACCAAAATGATGAGACTCACAGCAGCAGTCACAGAGAGAGGGCCGACAAGCTCATAATGTAAGTCAATTGGAGCCAGTGTCAAAAGGAGCCAGAAGAGCCTCCTGGCGAACTTCCTATTTGGCATGTGACAGCTAGAGAGTTAGCCATGTCCACTCATATATACGGTTTATGCCCAAGATGCAAAACTCTGGTCAGATCTGCTCACGTTGTGTACGCGTTTACGTCACATACATCACCACCTAGCGTCACCACCTAGTCGCCTGGCTTGCATGCCCAATCGAATTACACACACTTTTGCTTCACTGTATGCATGAAAAAGCTTGTCTAAACACAGAATAAAAGTAAAGACGCGATGCCACTTTTGCGTCTTCTCTTCAGACAGTCATCATATAAAAGTAGCCTCAGTTCTTTGACATGTCCCAGGTCAGGAAAGCCCTCAACGGGACAGTAAAATGTGCAAAACTGAACCTAATGATCCACAGATGTCATACGTTATTGCTATAGAGCAGACACGAGCACAATAGGTCTTCTTTAAGGTTCAACATAGGGCGTCATAAGTTTGGATATTTCTTCCCAAAATAATGAATCTAGAATGGAATTTTGCCATAGTATACAGAGGGGTGAAATAAATAAATAAATAAATAAATAGACATCTCTCAAGACTCGTTCATCTACATGGAATCAATGACATTCGCTATTCTAATGCTGGCTTTAGAATAGACAGTTCTGGCCACTAAGTCAACAACAATATCAGAATCCAGCCAGTCCACCTTAGAAGAATGGACTTCTGATCCCATTTCTAAACACTGCACACCCTCCGTGAGCGTCTAATCAAGCGGCGGCCGTGATCGCTGATAGGAGAGTCCAGCTGCAGCCCCTTGGCCATAAATAGCACCCATCTAGACGAGCCTGTCACATTTGGAAAACACAACCTGTCATCTCGCCATCAATCTCTCCCTTGGGTGCCCCCCCTTTCTTTTCCTCTCCGCCGCCATCCCGCCATCCACACCCGCCCACCTTGCCATCCGTGTCAGTGTCCCGTTCAAGGTCATCCCACTGTGCACCTCGCCTGTGCCTCGGCGGACGGAGGGTTGGAGGCAGACAGTTGGGGTATTGCTTGTTCGTCAACGTTGCCATGACCGTGACATGTTTATGTGACAGGAGCAGGGGTGTAGTGGGTGCAGGTCAACCATCTATAACCCGGTGATGTCTGTGTCAGAGGCGTTGTCGACTGATGGATCGCGTTATGTACGGCGGTGTGTTGGAAAGCAATACTGAGTGCATGCATTCAAAGTAACACACTATGACTTTGTTGAATGTCTCCGCTCACTCTTCGTCCTATTTTAAGCTTTACGGACCTGTAGGCCTGAATGACTTTGCAAAAATATCAACATTTTGGGGCAGATAAACGTGAGAATTGTGATTGGATGTGCAACTTATGTTCTTAAATCAAGACTGAGTTTGTGGATGACAATAAAAGTGGACTTACTATGCTAAATCAACTTTCAGAGCTTTCTGTTTATGTTTATGTTGTTTCCCCTTCTCTTTTACCCTCTCAAAGTTGTATTTAGCGTGATTCATGCATGTCTGAGTAATCTTTATTCTCCTGTATTCAAGTCTATCAACCCTGTTTTCACCACCACCACCCCCATTCGTTCATTTGTTCTTCAAAATAAAACCAAAAATAAGAAAAGAGAAAAAACAACAATTGTCTGCATTGTTTGTCTCCAAAACCAAAAAATTAGATAACGATTTGTTATTTCAGTTTTTGATTTTGTGTTTAAATGAATAATGGGAAAAAGGAATGAAGGCCGTTTCCCGCTTCAGTGACTTAAACTGCGATGCCGAACTTTTGTGCCCCATATGGACTGAACCAGGACTGATCCCAGGACTGAACCAGGACTAAAACAGGACTAAAACAGGACTAAAACAGGACTAAAACAGGTCTAAACCAGGACTGAACCAGAACTCAACCAGGACTGAACCAATACTAAGCCAGGTCTTAACCAGGACTAAACCAGGACTAACCAGGACTAAACCAGGAACCAAACCAGGTCTAAATCAGGTTTAAGACAGGACTAATTTTGGACTTGAGAGAGAGAGAGAGAGAGAGAGATGGGAGCCTAAGCCCGTGGAGCAGGGTGTCCACAATGCGAGATCGGGTGACGGCTGCGCTTAGCCCCGATCACCTGCGATCACCCGATGGTCTACATGGGTCCACCTCCAGGCCTGTTACGCCACTCAGTCCTGTTTTAGTCCTGTTTTAGTCCTGTTTTAGTCCTGTTTTAGTCCGGCTTTAGTCCTGTTTTAGTCCTTGTTTAGTCTTGGTTCAGTCTTGGTTCAGTCCGTATGCGGCGCAAAAGTCTGGCATCGCAGTTTAAGTCACGGAAACGGGAAACAGCCGTTAACGTCATTAATCACTTAAACACAAAACTGAACTGAAAAAAATAAAATAAATAAATCGTTATCTGTTTTTTCAATTTGATTTTGGGCACAAATAGAAAAGCAAATGAACGAATGATACACAGATTTGTCCACTGCAATGAATGTCAGATCCCATTGGGCATTGCCATTTTCTAACGTGGAAGTCAGTGGAATTGTTTTTTAATATGTCATTTTGGCTCAATATTGCAATTTAAAATGTCCAAACACAATGACCCGCAGGCGTCATAGGTGAACTAAACAGCAGACTCAAGCACAGTGTTTTCTTTAACATTTGAGAGAAGACTGAAATATGAACTGCAAAACTAATACAGTATTTACATGTATTTCAGAACATTTATTGTAGAGGTCTGTATAGGTTTATTGCAGCCCAGGGACATTGCGTTGCCTAACCTAAATAAGTGCAGCCTTTGCGCTTTGGAAATTGTGAATTTTATTTGATTATGGCTCATGTTGTAGTCCTATGTTCACGTCTAATAATGCCTCTATGGGCTTTACAAAATAAATAGTACATTTTGTTGACAGCATTTTCATTGTTATACAGATAAAGTCACAAAAGCCATAAACATGAAATCACCTTCCATATTTTCAAGCATTTCCACGATAAACCATTTAGACACGTATGGATTTGTTCTAATACCAGATCAATACGGGTCTGTCCATCATGGGCAGGTGATGGATGAGGTTATGATTGCAGCCGGCCACGTCCCATTGTGTCGTCAATATCTCTGCAGACTGGGGCCCGCTGACAAACTCTGTGTACGTGAGCGTGGCCCCGTATGGGAGTGTATGGGAGAGAACGCGAGCGGGGGCTCTGCTGTGTGCGTCACCCACATGAACGCGTGACAACAACACTTCCTCCGAGGAGAAGGAGAGAAAGGGAAAGAGAGAGAGCGTGAGAGTGAAAACGCAGAAGAGGGAAACACAGAAATGGAGAGAGAGCGTGTGAAAGAGATGGAAAGAGAGAGTAAGAGAGATATACTGCATAAATAGAGAGACAGAGAGAGATATATATAGAGATAGATAGAGAGAGGTAGAGAGAAAGCAAAAGACAGATAAATAGATAGAGATAAATATAGAGATAGAGAAAGAGAGAGAAAGGGAGAGAGTAAGAGACGGAGAGATATAATGTATATATTGAGAGACAGAGAGATATAGAGAGATAGAGGTAGAGTGATAGAGCAATAAAAATATAGAGAAAGAAAGGCAGAGAGAAAGAAAAGACAGAGATAAACAGAAAGAGAAAGAGGGATATGGAGAGAGGTATGATAGAAATATATAGAGAGGGGAGTTAGAGAGAGAGAGAGAGAGAGAGAAAGAAGGATATGGAGAGAGAGATTGCGATATGGAGAGAGAGACAGAGGCATAGAAAGAGAGATGGAGATATGGAGAAAGAGGGAGGGATAGAGAGAGAGAGAGAGATATGGAGAGAGAGAGGGAGAGAGAGATGGAGAGAGAGGGAGAGAGAGAAAGAGAGATGGAGAGAGATATGGCGAGAGAGAGAGGGAGAGAGAGAGAGAGAAATGGAGAGAAAGAGAGATATGGAGAGAGAGGGATAGAGAGATATGGAGAGAGAGAGAGGGAGCTAGAGAGAGAGAGAGAGAAAGATATGGAGAGAGAGGTAGAGATGGAGAGAGCGAGAGCGCAGGACATGGAGAGAGAAAAAGAGAGAGAGGGATATGGAGAGAGAGCAACAGAGAGACACAAAGAAATGGAGAGAGAGAGGGCTAGAGAGAGAGAGATGGAGAGAGAGAGATATGTAGAGAGAAAGGGGGCTAGAGAGAGAGAGAGAGAGTGATATGGAGAGAGAGAGGAATGGAGAGAGAGGGGTAGAGAGAGAGGTAGAGATGGAGAGAGCAAGAGCGCAGGACATGGAGAGAGAGAAAGAGAGAGAGGGATATGGAGAGAAAGGGATAGAGAGAGAGATAGGGATATGGAGAGAGAGCAACAGAGAGACACAGAGGTATGGAGAGAGAGAGTGCATGTTTGTTTTTTTGTGCTTTCTTTCTAAAATAAAATACCAAATAATGAGGGCAGACGGTGACTCAGAGCCTGACATATGGTCGTGTGTGTGACATCATCTTTACCAAGCGACATCCTGCCAACAGCACATTCAGCCTGTAGTGCTCACGTAAGACTGGAGCTGTTCTTTGGATCTGCTCCTCAAGCTCACTGGAACCGGTATAGAAAAAGTCCTTATGGGAATAGACTGAGAAATGGGATCAAAAACGAAAACCAAAGTGATTTTTCTTAGAGCACATGAAAGTGATCTGGAAAAAAAAAAAAAAAGAGATCCTATGTACTATATTAGGGCTGCAAGATTAAACAGAATCAAATTGTAATTGTAATTTGAGTGGACACAATTTGCAAATCGCTGCAAGTACCAGCACTTTCTCCAAAAACGGCAAAATATCGTCACCATAAAAACTGCTAACCCTGTAGTTTAGATCTGTACAAACATGTTCTGAAATGTGATTCTTGCCTTCGTTTGTCTGCTCATATTTCAGTCTCTTTGTCAAATTCTCTGGACGCGTTTAAAATGTGAATGTTGAACAGAATGGTATTATTAAAACATAAATCTCAAATCTTACTGCAGCAATCCCAATGCTTGTCAGAAAAATCACAATCAGATATTTTTCCAAATCGTTCAGCCCCAACTGGCCTTTTGAGCTTTCAACCATGTTTCAATGTTTTCCATTAAAACATACTTAGTTAATAATAATGCCTCTCAAAGCTCTTGGAGTAGTTCCTTTTTTTTAATTAAACATGAGCTTTTGTTTACCTGCTTCACATGTTCACATGTCTGCTACATCCTCAGTCCTTCTCAGATGTTCAAGGAGCGCAGAATAGAAACATGTGACCAAAAATCTAGATAAATAGACTTAAATCTAACAGCACTGTGCACATAGAGCAAAAATACAAGGCTACAACACTGTCAGAGCTCGGTGTCATTCAGAAGTTGCCGATACATAGGTGATATAATGAGCTTACAATTCGATACGATATATTTCAAATTGATATGGTTCAATAAATAAAGGCTAAATCAAGGATGTGATACTAAAAGTCTTTGTTAAACCACTTCTCGTACAAACTTCATATAAAACGCATCCATTTCAATCATCAAAACAAAATGTCAAACGCGTTGCATTAACAAGTTTCCTTCCTCTGCAACAAGCAACAAAACTGTAGCGCAGTAACAAAATAATTTAGTATAATATACCAATAAATACTCTTGGCGATATATCGATACAGCAGCTCACAATATACTGATACTGTATCATCACATTAAACAATACGATATATCGATATTTCAACACTGTTAAGTACAATAAGTGGCTGATGTATAGTAAGCAAATTGATTAATACACTGATAAACCATTATTATATGGGTCACAAAATCATAAGTAAAAATAATTATCATGACTGCAAAAGAAAAATAAGTCATTTCAATTAAATCTATAGAAATAAATGTTGGTTTATGCCAAGCTACTTCATCATTCAGAGAGTTTGGTGTTAGTAAAGGTTTTTACATTTCCATGACCTAATCCCTAGTGACCTGACAATCCCATAATCACCTGATACTCATGTTTTTACAAATCTGTATATCATTTGTTCATTCGTTTTACAAAATAAAAACCAAAAATAAGAAAACAAAAAAACATCTATTTATTATTTGTCTCCAAAACCAAAATGAAAAAACAGATAATGATTTTCAATTTTGGGTTTAAATGAATAATGGAAAAAACTGATGGCTGTTTCCCATTTCCATGACTTAAACTGCGATGCCGGACTTTTGCCGCATACAGAACTAGGACTGAACCAGAATCCACACACTATCACTACACTCAAATTGCCTTCGCTAAAATGTATCTCAACTTTGAAGGTAGAAGCTATAGTTAAAACTGCTTTAAACTGCTTCAATTTGCAGTGCACCTGACACCCTCTGGCATTTATTTAGCAAATAAATCAAGGCTGCAATGGTTTTAATGACTTTAAGATGCAACGCAATGAGCTCCAAAAAGTAATTCAGAAACCTTGAATGAATAATGCACAATACATAGTCTGTATAAAGAAATTAACTAAGTGAGTGCGACGTTACCCATAGAGTTCAGCTCCAATCAAATGAAGCTCACCGTGGCTTGCAGTTATAGAATTTAGAGCCAAGTTCCGTATCATTTGCAGACAAAATAGTGAAATAAAAGCACTGGGATCATGTAGAGATGGTTAAAAATTGTAAAACCAAAATAATGAGGCTCACAGCAGCAGTGACAGAGAGAGGGGTGACAATGTAAAAGTCAATGGGAAACAGTCGATGGAGCCGGGCTTAGCTATGTCCATTACAGACTATGGCACAATATGACGCCATAGATCAGTGTTTCCCAAACTTTTTTTTCTGGGGACCCATATTTTAAAAGTCACAAACCTTCACAAAACCCAAGTCAATAGACATTATTCGTAAATCACAAAATAAAGGTGGATTTGACCATTATTGAACATTAATGAGGATATTTTATTGTTGACTGAGTGATCGTTTCTCTCTGAACAATTAGTATTACTCAAGTTTTAAACTATGAAAAACAGTAATTGAACCAACAATAAAAGGATCCATAAGTCACCTATTTGGACATTAAATGTAGCCCATTTCTTTTTCTTTTCAGCATTAAATTGAACCAGCAATATTGGAACAAAATAGTCAATAAAATAATGATGTCTCATGTGTCAGAACTGTATATTTCAGACCTACATGTAGATAGTGACAAGGCGACCCAAAAAAAAAAAAATCTCTTGTGACCTACCTGAGGGGCGCGACCCAGTCTTTGGGAAACAATGCTATAGATTTAGATGCTGCTGCTTGAGAATCTCACACCACTGTTGTGTTTTTGAACTTACAGCACGTTGAGCTACTTAATTACAGCAAGATTTGAATCAACTGTGCATAAGTATGTTTTTTATGATTAAGTCTAAGAGCACTGGAGTGGCTCTTGAGAATATGATTTTATCTGTCTTCTCAGAGTTCCCTATTCAGTTATGGAGATGCAAACACGCATTCTTGAGTGGCTATGAGCACAGACAGGGCCTGGCATGGCGAGAGCGCAGCCATGCCAAGGGACATTATTTGGCAGCTGTCAGCTCTAATAGGAGTAAAGCAGGGTGGGAGACAGATTCAGGCTCCGGACCAAGCCTACCAGGGTGAACTATCTGGCACATAATGTATACGAGTGGGGGAGGGCTGTGGTACTGGGGGCCCCTGAGAGTCAATGAATGAACGCACTTGGACTCAACAACAGAGCACTTTGCGATTTGGAGATGTAGAGATATTAATAATAAAGGATTACTCAAACATGTGGGAATGAAACAAAGCACAACTCTAGGTCTGTTTTTGAGGAGGTAACAACATTATAACATGGCTTAAGCTCACAGTACCTTTAAACCTTCATTTAACCATATAATCGTGTTGCGTTAGTCTAAACATAACTATTGTGCATTATAGAAAAGTTTTGTATCTCATTTACGTTATGATTGCGAGGTAACATTTATGAAATTACGTCTATCTAAGTCACATATTCTGCCCATCTCCAACAATGATGTAAAATTATAAATGTCATTAAAATTTAAAAACTAGAAAAAGCTAGGCAATATTTTGAGTAAAATCTGAAATATAATGATCTTAAGCCATACCGGCTTGTCAAAGCCTGATCCTGTCAGATCTCAGAAGCTAAGCAGGGCCAGGCCTGGTTGGTACTTGGATAGGAGACTGCTGGGAAAATCAGGTGCCACAGTGGGGCGCCAGTTGTAAAAACTGTTGTTGTGTCCTTAGGCAAGGCACTTCACCCTCATTGCCAAGTATGAAAGTGGTGTGTGTGTGAGTGACGGTGGTGGTCAGAGGGGCCGATGGCACAGATTGGCAGCCTCGCTTCCATCAGTCTGCCCCAGGGCAGCTGTGGCTATGGTAGTAGCTTACCACCACTGGGTATGGAGTGAATGAATAATGCTCTGTAAAGCATCTTTGAGTGTCCAAAAAAGGGCTATATAAAACTGATGCATTATTATTATTAACTATGCTTTGGTGGAACGACTAACGTGTGAGTCAGTGGTTTCGGTCACCCATAGTCGTTCAATCCTAACTCTGATCTAATGGATAATTTTGTTGTGTCCTTGGGCAAGACTTTTCACCCATCTCGCAAAAATATGTGTGTGTATGAGTGTGTTGTGAGAGGGAGTGATAGTGGTTGTAAACAGTAGCTCATTCTTACATATCATTATGGGGAGGTAAAGAGTAATGAATTCAATTGTGAAGCAATTTTTGCTATGTAAGACTAATGCATTATTTTTTATTATTAAACTGTAATAATGTTAAGACAACTACTAGTAGAACTGCAGAACTATATAACCCCACCTCTCCATCTCTATAGCCAAATTCCCCATTGCAAGAAAAGGAAAAATGTCTCTGTTTTTAACATTTTTAACCTTCCAAATATATCCCCTTTGACTTTTCTCCTATTTGTCAGTTCAGTTTTGTAGGATATGTGGCCAGTGTAGGCCATTACAGTGTACACAAGTGATAATCTGCATGTCTATGAGGTAGTGAAGTGTTCTCTTGTGTAGGCCATTGACGCAGTGCTCCATGTGGGAAGTGGAATAATAGTTTTCAGCATTGTCATGCGAAATGAGTGGGTTTGTGTGCGTGCTCAGATCCATGCTCGGCCCCGGGCCCCTGGAATTATCTGTTGGGGGTCCTGTAATATACACTAACCTGCTGTGACAGTGAGGAGTGATTCAGGCTCCAAACGCAGGGCTCACTCCCCACAGAGGAAGTGCACTGGGATAAGATTTCGGCAGAACAATTCTCAACGTATTGTCTGATTTAGTGACTGTGGGCTGCTGATGTGAAAGCAATAAAACACACGGTGCAGACAACAACAGCACAAAGCGGTGCCCTTAACAGAATTACCGTGAACAGACAAAAGGGCTTCATTATTGGAGTTGTGCTGCACTCTGACCATAACAAAATGAGAACATTCAATTTTTCACAGTTTGTATTAGACACAATTGTATAAATGCAGTAAGTGCGGGGTAAAGGATATGTTAGAATTGAACTGAACAAACATCAAATCCACATCATCCTAATATGGTGAAATGGACTTTAGTTTGGGCTGCTCATAAGTGCACAGCCCAGGGCTCTGCTAAGTGCACATTTAGCTCCTTGGTTTAGGCCTGCTTTAGATCATGTGTTAAATCGACTATGGCAGGAGGGCTGCAGTGTGCAAGTGCCTCCAATTACATTTGTCACATTTAGAATGAATATACATTCATTATGCACAATGAATGACTGTGTCAGCATTGATCTAGATCTGCATTCAGGCTGAGAAGGACTCATTTGTGCCTAATCCTTGTGAGAAAGATAAGCTATTGTCATATTATTAGACTCATCAAGAAAATGATACCACAATCTTCCACAAATGCATTTCTGCACATGGCTTAGCCGCACATGTCTGAAATAAGGTGCCTGAATAATAATTAATATATAATGTGATGACCGTTCTGTCCTCTACTCCTGAAAGACATGTTGCCTTGTTGTAGATCCTTGATTCTTTAAGCACTTAAACTTCCTATTGAGCCACTCAAACCTGAAGAGATAATCAATGCTCAAGATCAGGACAAGGAGGACCCATTAGAGTTAAAAGAGCAACCACACACTGTTAATTGTAATGCTGAAGGTGTCCCCTCATCAACTGGCAAACCACTGCCACTTACTAGTAAAATCAATGAGCACTATTCAAAAAAGAAAAAAGTTATTAGGAAAAAGCAAAAGGGAAAGAGGAGACATCTAAAAAAAAAGTGGCTGAAGATGGTCACTAATACAGATTCTCCAAATGACCATAGATATCTGAACACACATATTCAAGAGACCAAGGAGCCTATAGTTGTATTCAAAGAGGATCCAAAAGTCCCACATGATGTCAAAGATAATTCCAACTGTGTTACATCTGCCCAAAATGACCCGACCAAACCGACCAAAGCTGGTGGGAAAAGACAACAAAACACAAAAACGCAAAACAGGAAAAAGAAGATGTCTGAAAAACTGAAGTCACAGAAGCAGTGTCAAACTTTAAGACACAAACACTTTAAGACAGAAACTGGTCCACCCAAAGGACAAAACACCATTTAGTGTAGTGAAGACTGCAGTGAGTGCCATCAACATCATTTACAACTACATCCTCAGACCTAAATCAGAACAAAGAAAGCAAAAGGGATAGCCAGGTCAGGTCCAGGGGTGTGAAAGCACCCATCAGGGGACTAAATGATTATGCCAATATGACTCCCCACTTGCAGTGCAGTTCAATAGGCCAGGCTCACCAACAGAAACTGTGAACAAGAAGGTGTGTAGTAGTTTCAGTGTAGTTAGCTTCTAGTCTGATTCAGCCGGTTTTACTTCATGGAAACTGTCTGACCTCGCAGTGTTAGAATTTGTTCTCTCGACGGTAAGCCTCGTAGGAAGGAGGACAATAATGTCTTTGTTCTGGCTTTAAATCCTCCATCTCAGAAATTGTTGCCAACACAGAATGTATGGCTCTTCGCTGATTGGCTGTTGCCCGAACTCGCACTTCTGGGGTTTTTGCAAACCATCTATTGTGATTCCTGACCTAGTCGCTGGAGAGAATTGAAACTGATCAATGGCTCAATGGATCAAAACCTGACAATTTAAGATGAAGTTCAATCAACAGCATTGAAAAATCTTCAGGATTACGCATCTGAAGAGACTGAAGGAACCTTGGAGATGGATGTGCAGATGTCAGGAGCCATGAAAACCAACTTCACCAACAAGAGAAGGAGGAGAGTCAAGAAGATCTACATGTTGGTGCTTTCTCCCAAATGTTACAATGAACGTCAAATAAACATTACCAAATATCTGTTCTGGTTGTTGATTGTGGTTGTTGATTGAAAGTTATAGGGTTCTATATGACATTTTTGTCCAATTTGAGTTATTGATATATTCTTCCTTATGTCTTTGACAACATATACATATAAAGTAAATATACTATATATGTCTCTAGATTTTAGAAATGGAGATTTGCAGTCTTGGATAATTTCAAAATTACACTTAGATTGATCCTTAATTATTCCTGAGTTATTCCTTAGTTAACATTTGTTAGTATGTTTTTGTAAGACATTTTTTGCCTCTTGTTTTGACGCGGATCATTTCAACTGAACCAAGTTTATGTGACAGTGACCACAGGGAGGACAACATAGAGCAAAGAAAAAACCGAGAATAGTTAAAGGAAAGTGGGCCAAAGGGGCGAAGGGCCTGGGAGGGCACATAAGAGCAGATCATGAGGATTAATAGGAAAAAAAAATGGTTGAAGATAAGTTGTAGAGAGATATACAGGCCTACCAGCAACAGCAAGAGAGCTGGATGCATGAAGTTGAGCAGATTAGACAGAAGGGATTAGAAAAAGAGATGTTTCCTCTGAGATGGTGAGGGGAGATAACAAGCTCGCCTGGCTGTTAGTGCTAAGCATTCTGAGGGGGTGAGGGCTGTGGATGGGAGAAAGACTGATGCATTTTGGCTGCTGGGGAAAGCAAAACGAGTGGACAAACTTTAATGAGAGAGCTACTAGACAAAGTGGATTGGCTTGCCAGTGTAAAACGCAAAATATATGGGTACAGTGTGTCCCGGTGTTGTCCTTGGTCGTCCTTTTAAAACTTGTACTGTTCAGATTTTATTAGCCATGTCCATTAGCGTCATTGTAAAGGTTTAAATATAATTTGCTCCTTTTTTGTTAAATTCAAGCTTGACAATCTATCCATCAAGAAAGATTTGATTTATGTAATTAACCAATTTAAAAGGATTTGGATGGCAGATTTGGTATACAGTGGATGTCAGAGCTGTTGTAGTGTCCTTAGGCAAGACATTTCACCCAACTAGTACAAAAGTAGAATGTGCATGAGTGTTGGTAGTTGGAGGGGCTGATTGGCAACCTCACTTCAATCAGTCTACCCCAGGGCAGCTGTGGCTACAATAGTATCTTACCACCACTGAGTACGAGTTGAATGAATTGTTAAAATTTTATATACAGCAGCTTTTTTCACAAAGAGCCATTCACACACTCAAAAGTGTATGCAAACACTAGATGAGGCCGGTTAAGTGTCTTGCCCAAGGACACAATGACAGCATTCCTCTGTGAGAGCTGAAATTACACCGTCTATCTGTGGGTCAGGAGATTTAACTAAAATATGTAAATATTGATATATATCATATCATTTAATGTGATAATACAGTATCAGTATTGTGGGCTGCTGTATCAATATATCGCCAAGAGTATTTTTTTGGTATATTTTACTGAATTATTTTGTTATAGGGCAACAGTTGTGTAGCCTGATTCATCAGCCGGTTTCACTTCCTAGAAACCGTCTGACCTCGCAGCATTAGGATTTGTTCGCTCGACGGTAGGCGAGTACTTTTTTTATTTAACCAATCACTGCTATTTGGTTGTGACGTATGTAATGCTCCAAATCCCGTAGGAAGAAAGGAATAACGATTTTCCCCCTGATAAAATTCACTAAACATTCTCTTTTTTCCGGCTTTAAATCCTCGATCTCGAAAATTGTTGCCAGTACAGAATGTATGACTTCGTCTGCATCCATCTCGACCACTTTGTTTACTGTTGTGCTCTACCACAAAAGGGACATAGACAGGCGCTTTGACATTTGAGAGTTTGACGTCATGGCTTCACAGCTCTTCACTGATTGGCCGATGCGTGGTCTACATACAACTTCTGGGGTTCTTGTAAACCGTCTAGTGTATTCCTGACCTAGTCACTGGAGAGAAATGAAATTGTGCGGAGGCACTAGGTGGCGCCAGATTAGCTAACAGTTCCGTAGCTTGTTCAGAGGAAGGAAACTCGTTAATGCAACACATTTGACATTTTCACTGTTTTGATGATTAAAATATGTTTTACTAACTTTGACTTAATATCACATCTAGGCTTTATTTTTATTGAATCATATCAAATCATAAGCTCACTGTATGGAGATATGCATCGTATCTGCAACTTTTGAATGATATCCAGCCCTAATCTGAACACTCGATGTTTATGTCAGGAGCAGGATTCAAACCGCAATTGTCGGATCAGTGGATAAAACTCTGCCAACTGAGCAACCGTCAAATTATATACTTGGTCCAAAAAGTGTTATATAATTGAATGTGTTATTATTAAACACAAGACTTGGCTTCTGAGTACGATCCATTTGAACTCCCACTTTTACAGGTATTCACTTTTGCAGCGTGCTCTTAAAAACAGCATATGTAATGGCGGTATATAGTGGTTGCAGCAGTGGTAAACATTAGCAGGCGTTTTAGCACCAAAGAGCTTAAAAATAGCTGCAGATTTAATGCGGCGGTGTTGAATTCATTTTATGGTGCAGCTTCTTCATGCTCGGCGCTCTCATGGCCGTCGTTTCACAGCGGGCTAATAAAAAGACAATTGCTGTGGTGTATTTTGAAAGCCCTCAACAGTGCAATTAACAGAGAGGAAATATGCCTGGTTCTCCTCGTGGCAGCGCCTGGGTCAGCTCAGATTAGTTGACTGTGTGGCGGTAATGTCCTTGTGAACGCTGACGCAATCGGCTCCGAGGGCTTGTTAATGTGACGGATTGTAGGTGTGGGGAGATAACAATCGGCCATCACTTTTTGAAAGATACAAGAACGTGTTTACAGAGTTGTGTTTCTATTACAAATATATGAAACTGGCTTGGGTTTTTTGGTGTATGTCAACATTATCTTTTTGTCTCTTTACAATTTTTGAAGTTACACATTTTTCAGCGAGCTATTCCAGGCGCTGTACCAGATTTTTACTGTTTTAAAATGTGAATAACAGAACTAGATCATTTTAAACAGTTTGCAGCGATCCAAAGTTATTCCTCACTTATATTATGCAATCATAGGATCTATTTTTTCAAAGTGATTAGTTTATAAGCATTTCACAACTTTCAGAGAGACCAGCACTTCTACTAGCAACTAACTTCCAATATAATAAAATATTTGATAAATAAAAGTTCCCACACAGCTTTATATTAATCTTAAAAGCTGCTTATACAATATGATATATCTGGGGCAAGAAACATTCTGCTCAAATACGCAGAAAGAAAATCTTGTAAACTGCCCTGACGTCAACTGTTGCAACTATTCTAACAATGCAGAAAAAAATATGCCCAAATATAAAGACAACACAGCAATATATATGCAGCAATAAGCAAAACTTCAACAACTCTGACAGAGAATAGGAGAAAACATTGTTTTTGTTTACATTCGGCTTTTCCACACGTGCGCAGTGACTGGTAGACAAAAAGTCAGTAACGCTGCTCGTTTGTGTTGACTGTTGTGTTGCGTATGTCTGTCATGAGATAACTTGTCTTATTTTGAAGTAGATTTTGCATTTAATTGTTTTGACATGACTTCATCATCTTACTCTAAGTCAATGAATGTTGAGGATTAAAAACGTTACTTTGAAACATTAAAACTCGCCGATAACTGTTGACAATGTTGATGCTGTACTGCTGTATGATGTTTGTTGAAGTTGTATTGTTGTATCACGATTGCTGATGTTATACGCCGATAACTGTTGAAAATGTTGATGTTGACTTGTTGATACAGACGATTTTTGCCTACTAAAATGGCTGCCGGCCTGAACGCGACGTTATCGTGTTTTCTTGTATTGATACTCTGCAGTGACAATGTTTTTAGTTTTAGATTTTTAGATTTGAAGATTTAGATTTTTAGGTCTGAAAGCTTACCAAAAAATACAAAGTGGATTTAAACAACACATTTACAGGAGTCTGATCAATACAGACATTCATGATCCTGTTTTCTAGTCGAATTGAGAAGGCAAGAACTGATGGTTAAATGACTTTTAATCTTTTCCTTGCCGTGTCATAGAACCAACGTAAGAGCTAGACAAGAACAAAATAACAGAAATTACCATAGGATTACCATATCACTCGCTCATTACATTGCTTAACAGTTAATCATATTTTAACATTAATTCAGTACAAATTACAAGAAGCTCAAATATACAATCACAAATAAAACAAACCTTGTTCCCCTGTCGACTGCTGCTATCTTTAGATTTTTTACATAACTTTTCACTGTAGCTTTTGTTTTTCACCGTTAACGTTGCTATGTTTACTTTGTGTCATTTCACTCTATCAAGTCACTTCCTCTCACACAGGAAGTCACCAAAATAAAAGCGTAACCTTACTATTAAATGCCATGGACTGTATGTTAATGTATATAAGAGTAACTTGAACTTTTACAGAGTCAGTTCTCTATGGCCAGATTGTGTTAAAACAGAGCTCAGATTAAAGTCTACCCTGAGTAACAAAGCTTCAGACAAAGCAGTGCATACAGTTAGCCCCACACACCCAGGGAATATTAACAACATCAGCTGCAAAATATCAGTTACCCTAAACATTTTAACCATATACTATATAAAAATTTAAGAATGAATCAGAATTTGACCTTGATTTGACCTTGCCGAGTTCTGATTTTGAAACAATTTCGACAACCAAAATCCAGATTTAAATGACTAGCATGTTAAAAGTATCACATTGAACTAAATAAACTCATTGATTATTGATTGTGTTAGGCTGTCCTATGAGAGAAAACATGCATGGTCTTTTCCGGTCTGTGCTGCAGTTTTGCACAAGTTGTTACAAAAAAAAAAGCATCAAACAGTACAAAGATGTAATATCTTTTTGTACATGATTGACACTCCAACTTGGCAAAGCTCCAGACAGTTTCTTTGTGCTCCATTTGAAACACACTCTGAGCAGTTTCGGTTTATAGAGAGGGACCATCTGTTTCTCACTGTGTTAAGACTGTGTGGGAATCGCACATTTTAATTTTCATTGATCAACTCACTCGCCCTCTCCATCTCTGTATCAGCTTTTATTATTGTTGTTAAATTTGCCGTGAAAGTGTTTGTAGAGTAAAAATGCTAAAATGTTTGTAAAATCTCTCTCTCTTTGCAGGACTCTGACGGAGTTGCTCAAGCAGCCAGGAGAGGCGGGGGTTTTGGACGGAGGAGGCGTCCATCATCCTATAGGGACCAACGGCATCTCTGCACGGGCCCTGCGCTCAAACACTGGTCAGTTACACACACTCACAGTCATCGTTTAATTTGATGATACAGAATCGATATCGTGGGCTGCTGTATCAATATCGATCGCTAAGAGTATTTTTAAGTATATTTTACTAAGGCGATGACGGTCTGAACAGAAGACGCAAAAGTGGCGTCGGGAGAAAATCTGTGTGCATATGGTGATGCAAAAGTGTGAGAAATTCGATTGGGTATGCATGCCAGGAGGTTAGGTGTTGATGTACGTGACATAAACGTGTACGCGACGTAAACGTGTACGCGACGTGAGCAGATCTGACTAGAGTTTTGCGTCTTGGACAGTGTAAACGAAAACACTATGGCGGAGTGTATTCAGCTTTTCCACTCTGGAGGGTGGTTTCAGATTTTTGCGTTTTTATGCCCCAAAAACGCCGTCACCATCTAAACGAAAGGCACTTCCGATAAAATATTTTGTCGCTTTTACCTGCAATCGTTCTCGTGTAAACAGGCCCTAAATGACAAAGTTGAAAAAGCTGAGACACTCATAAAGTACAAAATAATTCACGCAAAAATCACGGCAGCACGTTTTGGCCCTGATGCCCTGATGAAAGCCGAAAGCCTGAAACATGTTGGTGTGATTTTAACTTTATCTAGCATGTGGTATGAAAGGCTTTTATTTATTTTGTATTTTTTGAGCCTCAGCTTTTTCAACTTTGTATATGAGGCTGGTCCCGACACTTGTCCCTACACTGCTCTCTAAAGTTTTGCTGTATTTTACTAAATTATTTTGTATAAGAGTTGCAGTTGTGTTGACATTTTCACTGTTTTGAGTAAAATTGGTGTTTTTTCATATTAACTCTGCACATTAACTTAGTGGATTTAGTAAACTTTTAGTATCACGCCATGATTTAGATGTTTTTTCACTGAATACTGAATCGTATTGAATCGAAAGCTCACTGTATTGAAAAGTGTATCGTATCGTGGCCTACGTATCCAGATATGTATCATATTAACACCATCTTAACGATACCCGGCCCTGCTCACAGTTACACATTCGCTATCCTTATGGGACCGGGCGCTTGTATTTAATTAAGCTGTAATTAGCCCTGCTCCAGTCCGGCCCCACTGAGGGAGCACTGTGACCCATCTGTCTTCTTCTCACACACTTACAGCACTCTCACTCTAACCCTCTGTGTCCTCCAAGGGTTCAGACGCACCACTTCCTTCATTTGTAACACGGCTGCCATTTCTAAAGAATAAAAAAGAAATGGCCCTTTAGTTAAACTGGGTCATTTTTACTGTTCAGCAAAATTGGGGCAACATTTTATAACAACTACACCATTTACAGCCTTAAAAAACGTAAACAAAGACTGACTTCACAATGAAAAATTAGGTTATTGAAGATACATTGTGTAACTTTACTAGTGTCTGCAATGTTTCACAGCATGGGATTAAACCTTCCTATCTTCATGGAGATCAAACTAGAGGTCACATCTGTGGAGAGGCAACCCTGCTCAGTCAGTCTGTTTTTCTAGGTGTTTTTGAACTATAAAACCACTTGTAATTGAATAAATGTAAGGTAGAGCAGTGGAAAATAACTACAGAAAGAAGGAGGTGACAGACCCCCAAACAAAAAGTTCCATAATGCACCTTTAAGAATGATCCAGGCATTGTAACTTAAGAAAGCAGCAGAAAAATCCAACAACTGCGCGCTGTGATCACAAACCCAGCAGCAGCTCCGTTAGCAGTAAAAATAGACAGATATATAATTGGTAGCAGATATTTTATTTGGGCTGACCGCCAGACGAAAGGACAGGCCTGAAGTCTTGTTTGCACACTCAAGTCTCTTGTAAACAGGCTATGATTTGTCAGCATTACCCATGATGCAAACTCTGCTTTGGCCCCTAAAAGTGGTGTAAGAAGAATTTTGATTTTAGGAATGCATTCAGAGGACTTCGGGTACATTATAGGTACTTGAACAGATGGACTTTATACAAACTTGGTCAGCTCATTTAATTTTGCTAGTGCTAAAACATGCAATTTACTTTACTGTTGGTGCTTTGTAGTAGGTGATGCAGCGACAACTGGTACAAATGATGCTTATAGTGGTAGTACTCAAACTTTTTTACAGTTCCAGACTCAATTTATAAGTCTATTTAGGTCAATTTGTGTTCTGATTTATGGTCATGGTTTGTCCTGGTTGTTTACTCTTCATTCAGCCAAGATTCAGTCTAGGCCTATTGCACTTTTGGACTTAGTTTGGAGTATAGACTGTATAAAGAAGTGGACTAAGGGAGTGTGAGGTCACCCATGGCGATCGGTTCCAGACAAATGAAGCTCAGCGGTTACAGGAGTGAATTTGGAGCCAGGTCCTTATTACCAAAATGAGAGAGAGAGAGGTGTGACAATTTTCCAATGTCAAGTCCACTGGAAACAGAGTTGATAGAGCCGGTGTTCTGTTGAAATGGGCTGCCCCGTCGAAATGAGCTACCAGCAGCCTAAATCGACAGTGACAATTCACGTTACTCCGTCAAAATAAGCTACCTTACATTTTTCCGTTTACTGTTGTATAGATCCAAAAGCTAATCATCCCAATTTTACAACATATTTCTTTGGATTAGAGACGCTGTTTGCACACAGTGATCAAACTATATCTTAGTTATGTACAATTTCAACTAATTTATATGAATATGCTCAAATAGGGCTCCGACTAAAGGCAGCACATATCGATAGACCAATTTAGCCATCGAATAAATCTCCCACCACAGAATCACCATTATTCACTCATTTATATGAATTTAGTTAGGAGGTAGCTCATTTCGACAGACATATATCTTCTTTTAAATAAGCCTCCCACTGGAACTGGAAGGGAAACACTGAAATCTTTATATTAAATAGAGTTAAATATATAATTAATGTTTAATATCATAGGCTACAGTGTGAATTTCATACTATATAATATAGTGATATTTTATTTATACAACACATTTATAAACAAAGTTGCAACGTTTTCTACACATGGAAACAAAATAAAATCTGACGTAATAAAAATTATAACGATAAAAACAAACATTAAATCCAAATTATTCACTCATCTAATGTAGGTATTTTGCTGCAAATCTAACACGAATATGTCATTGTTCACAACTGGTCAAAACATACAATAAAACCAATACACTTTTAAAATGTGACTTGTTACACCACGTCGAGCTCAAATCGACGTGCATTTAAACTGTAATAGCGCTTGGGGGTCATTTGCATGCGCAGTAGCACTGGGGAGCTCAAATCGATAGGACACCAGAACCCCTCCATAAATACTTCCTATCTGGAACGCGGCGACTAGAGGATTAGCTACTGTATGTCCATTTATATATTCAGTCTATGGTTTGGACCTCAAAGTGTTTTTCAAGTCCTTGTGGAATTGTGAAGCTGACTACATGAAAAGGTAATATGAATAAAAAGGGCTACTCCAACATCACATACAATTAATAAATAAAAATTACACAGACTACACAGTCATCTTACAACGGATGTTCTAAATAGTTTATACTCGTACTCAACACATACTTCCTCCTTAAAGTACAAGTAGCAGGTCTTGGCTCGGGGATGACTTTCTAAACTGTTATACCACCCAACGTGTCCACACAGCTACACCATATTAATAAACATGACTCTCTCTAAGGAGGTTATTTGGACAAACATAAAAGCTGTGAGAATCTTTCATATATGCGCTGTTTCATGCATAAATGATGGCGTTCTGGAGTTTGTTCATTTCTCATGCTGTTACCACCGCCACGCTCGCATAGACAAAAGGCAATGCTTTTATCCTCCTCCTGCATCACATTAAACAATACGTGTCCCATTCCTCACCCCAAACCGCTCTCATAAGCTCCACGGTCCTCTCGAAAATGAAGGCAATTTGTGTTCTGCAACTTACACATTTTTTTTCTGTTGAGAAGGAAAAAGGAGCTTGAATTGTTTGTGTGACTGAGTTTTACTGTCTTAAAGGTGCACTGTCTAACTTTTCTGGTGGAGTTTGCTTATTGCCACTTGCTTGTCTTCATGGAAATGTTATTGTACTGCCTGGAATAATCCACAATACGGCATATTAAGGTCTTATATTACACAAAATGGATTCTTCTTGTTGTTACTTGTTGTTATTACTCCCTCAAATACCTGAAGTTGTGTTTTGTTTCATTCACATGTTTGAGTAATTCTTTATTATTAGTCTGTCTACATCTCCATAGCTCAAAACACTGTCCATCATTCGGATAATTTCAGCCTCATCTCTACTGAACTAAAGGTAAAACGTAGCTGTGAACTTGAAAACTACTGCTTAGGGGTGTAACAATAACCAAAATATCATGATATTGTATCGTTAAAGTTCTCACAATAATAATATCGAATCACAAGTTTCTCTGCTTAAATTCATTGTTATGGTGCAGCAATAGCTAAAAAATCAGAGGGAACTACATCGACCATGATCTTTTGCTCTGTTTTGGTGCAAACTACATGAAGAAATAATTGTTCTAAGCACTTTTAAATCTTAGTTCTTTGAATTAAGTCTTGTCAAGGCATTTTAAAAACCCTCACGCTCTCCTCAGGGTCACATAGACCTGAAGAATTTAGTTTTTTCCTTCCCGCTCTCTTGGGGCGGGTCAATCAAACCCAACATTTATTTTCAAATAAATTCTCGCCAGGTGAGAAAATACATTTTTGGAACTGACTGACCCGCCCCAAGAGAGCGGGAAGGAAAAAATAATAATTTTCGGGTCTATGTGACCCCGAGGAGAGCGTGAGGGTTTAAGAGGAAAAAGTAGCATATTCACAATTTTGTTAGTCTCGCAGTTAATAGAGTACCGTGAGATGTTTACCGTGAAAATATATTGTGAGATTTGGATATCGTTGCATCCCGAAAACTGCTACATCATGAGGTGGAATAAAACATTTTGAGGTTTGGAGATGTAGACAGACTAATACTAAAGGATGAAACATGTGTAAATGAAGCAAAACACAGTTCCAGGTAGATTTTAATTAGGTGACATAACATGGCTAAAAACTCACAGAAGTCAATTTTGCATGATATAAGACCTTTAAGTTATGCATAGGAATGAAGAAAACGGATTTATACAATTTGAACATGGTTGTGCTGCGTGTTCCAACAACAGCTAACTGTATAATTTTTTGCAGCAGTCTTGTTGCCAGAGGTCAAAGGTAATTGCCAGAATAATTTGAGGTTAGAAAGGGCAGCAGTCACTATAACAACCATCATCACATGTCACATCTACAGAAAATTGTCTCTGAAAGTGCATGTTGAATATACAAAATGACTGGTGTTAGCAGAAGAATTGTGATAAAAGATGTTTCATAATTTAATCAGTGTTGAGAAAATTGAAATATATTAATGTAAGACTTAATACAATAAATCCTCTGTTTGTTGTGATTTTGACAATGTCCAGGAGGTATACAGGCCTAGTACTTGCATGTTTTACAGCTACACATAGTTCTTTGTAGAGGACATTTTGTATCTCCAGTAATTGCAGCCTTAGTGATTTTCTAATTGCAATTAATTTTGATGCATTGTTCAGACCTAGAACCAACCAAACAAGAATTCTTAGTAGACGGAGACAGACAAAGGTGTGGTAACGACACGCAGACTCATCAAAATGCTGCTCTTGTAGAGTTAACACCTTTTATGACCCTGATAAATCATGGTCTAGTCTGTGTTTAGTTTTAGGTTTAGTCTACTCTCAATTGTGATTTGGTGTTTATGTGCTAAGGCTGTCAAAAGCATCAATACACAGATACTAATCGATACTAAAATTGAACAAGTAAAATCATTTGAACTTTCTTGAATTGTTTTAGAATGGTCAGGATCTATGTCAGCACTAAAGGCCCCATGGTGATATTAATGAAAGTATAATTATTTTGTGTTACAGAATCTATTGTTGAATTGTCTGTTGCCTAAAAATCAAGTTTTTTGTTTGTTTCTTTTTAACAGCCTTTAGCTTAGTGTTGAAATCAAGTTTGGATTTTTAATATCATGATAAAACTAATATTTATGTGTGTCTGAATGATGAAAACCTACTATTGTTGCCATGGAAATTAACAATTCAAAACAAAAATATTAGATTAGCCTAGAGTAGAGATCAAATGATGTGTTTCTTTTTCATGTGTTATTAGGCAAGTTGTATTTATGAGGATTAATTTTATAATTAACCAACTACAGTGCTCTGGGTCAATCCAAAAATCAATTTAAAAAAATGACATTTTCCATTCTCACTTGTTTGTTTTCATCTGTCGTAAGCAACTTAACATTTACAAATAAACATTTAAAGAAATCAACTTTTTGTGCAGCGGCAACCACAGCCTCTCAGACACTGTTAAGAGAGGTGGACCATTTTCCTTCACTGTAAATATAAGAAATAAGAAAGGCCCACAGGTTCTCAATAAGGTTTAGGTCAGGTGAGAAAGGGGGCCGTGGCATTATTTTTTCATCTTTAAGGTCTTACCTAGCAAAAAGACGCATGTGAAGGAGCATTGTCCTGCATAAAAATCACGGCCCTCTTGAAAGATGCAGACTTTTCCTGTGCCACTGCTTGAAAAAAGTGTCTTCTAAAAACTGACTGCAGGTTTTGGAGCTCGTTTTGAGTCCATCTTCAACCCGAAAAGGTCCAACAAGCTTACCTTTGATAATACCAGCCCATACCAGTACCCCACCTGCACCTTACTGGCGTCTGAGTCAAAGTGGAGCTCTGTGACCATTACTGATCCAGCCAAGTTTCCATCCATCTGGTCCGTCAAGAGTCACTCTCGTCTCATCAGTCATTAAAACCCTTGAAAAATCTATCTTCAGATATTTCTTGGCTCAGTCCTGACGTTTCCGCTTATGTTTCTTGTTCCGTGGTCATCTTGTTTCAGCCTTCCTTATCTTGGCCATGTCTCTGAGCACCGAACACTTTGTACTTCTGAGCACTCCAGGTAGGCTGCAATATATGGAATATGACAGCGCTGGAGGATAATGGGTTCCTGGTAGCTTCATGTTTGACTCTTCTTAAATCTCTGCCTTTTTCTCAACACGTTTCTTGTGACAATATTGACTATTTGCAACAAGACATTTAGTATCTTTGCAGTTTCAAAAGTGCTGCATCCTTCTGAAAGACTTTTTACAATTTTTGACTTTTCAGAGTCTATTAAATCTCTTTTTTGGCTCATTTTGCTCATTTTATACAGCTTGGAGTTAAGGAATATGCATGGCCAAAATACCCACTTGCCTAATAATTGTGTGTGTATTTAAAAGAGCAAAGTAGTCAAGTTTTGTGCAGCTATCTCATCATATTAAAGTTTTAAGATAAGGCTTTGTGTGTATTTTTAAAACAGTAGATGGACCAAAACAAAATATCGACCTGTGCTGGAGATTTAAGGTCGATAGCAGATGATAAAAAAAGTCAAAATATCGGTCTATCTTTGGTCTTTAGTCCTCAAAATAGCACCATAAAACAAGAATCTGCAACCCTGAATATGCAAGTGTGAATGTGTCCTTATATAGCACTGAGCAGGTCCGTCCCTCTGATTGTCCCTGGTCTACTGCGTGCCCTGTCATGTCTCCGTCTTCTGATGTCTTTCCATTAAAGCGGCGCGTCTCCTCTAACCTCATCTAATCCCGCTCTCCGCCCTCCCATTAGCGTCCTCTGACTTTGGCTCTAGTTCTCCCTTGTTCTCCATTGTTCTTCTGACCTCCCGTCTCTCTCTTTATGACAAATCTTTCTTCTCTTAGCGGCTCTGCTCGTAGTAGCTGTTGTGTAAGCTTGTCTCCTCTTTAGTCCGCTCTGGTGGTCTGACCTTGCAGCTCATGTTTACGGTTCACTGGATAATCGACACAAGAAAATATGTTTGATTTGACAACAGACGGGGCTGAATGAAAAAGACTATATTTTCCTTTTGTTAACCTTCAGAGAATTTGTTATATCTTCTGCTGGATTTGAAAATTATTTGACAGATGCACGTGACATAATTTATCTACTATATAAGATCATTCACACACAACAAAACAGGGACACAGTTGGGGTTGTTCCTTGTCTGACGATGCAGAAATTTTAAAACTGACCATGTTACATCATTTTCTGATCTGTTATAAAGTTATTTCCTCAGCAAAAACATACCCAGAGTTGTGTTTGGTTTTTTTTCATTCACACATGTTTAACACACAAATCTTGCATATTTAACACTCTCTTTCACCTTATGATGTCATGTTGTGCGACAAAGTGAGCCTTTGTCCCATTTTAAACTCGCATTATTTAAATTTCATGCTTTGTTATTCTCAATATCCAGCCATACAGTTAGAATAATTTTTAGTTTTGGTTAATTTATCACATAACAAATAACACATATTTAAATGAACAATGTGTTGAGTCATTTCAGTTTCCATTCACCATATTTACCTGCAGCTCCACATGGTCCAGACAAAAGAGAAGGCGTGCCTCATGTCAGCCATTTTTAAAACTTTGGAGGAGGTCGTGGGCTGGACCATGTGGAGGGGAGAACTAGTTTAAGTTCTGTTTAATTTTTGTGTATTTGATTTTTACAGTTTATTTTTAACACACAGTTTAGATTATATTAAGCATTTTGATTTTAAAAAATGGGACTTGGGCCCGTGAAAACAAATCTTAGCTTTGCTTTGAAGAGTTACCTGGAACTGATACTCACCTGTGGGAGGTACTTCCTGCTGGGCGGGGTATAAAAGCAAAGTAGGCGTCATCAGTTGAGAGAGACTTCTGTGCAGATTGTTTGGCGCTTTTGATTTGAGTTACTTACTTTCTGTTTATTTGTACTTTTGTAACTCCAGAAGTCTGTTTTAAATAAAGTTTGTCTGGTTAAAGACACTTTTTGCTGTCGTCTGCCTCCTACTTTGACCACGTCGGGCCAGTTTCTTCACATGTTGTAATACAAGAAGTGCTCCACTGTGTTTTTAAACTCATTTTTACATACATTTTCACTAGAATCATTTGGACAATTTCAGCCCTGGACGCTTCATGACATCACAAGTTGGAATAGAGTATTTTGAGCTTTGGAAATGTATGCAGACTAATAATAGTGTGACTCAAACATGTGTGAATAAAACAAAATGAAATGAAAGAAGCACATCTCTAGGTATGTTTTTGATGAGATAACATTCTAAAATGCCTTAAACCTTGCAAGAGTCAATTTTGCATAATATAGGATATTTAATTTTACAACAACTTTTACAATAACATAATCCTTAACCAACTCTAAACACAATGCAGAGTCTGGATCAGGCCCAATACCAGTGTCACTATCACGAGTATCTCTGTTGTTGAAATAAAAAAGTACATGTCTTAGTGGGTAAAAGAAACTTCAGCTTTATAAACATGTCAATGCCAGAAAAGAGGACAACTAAAATGTATTATGAAGCAAATGGCCACAGAAAAAAGAAGTGGGAGGTGTTCCAAATGGAGAGAGTGGATGGAGGAGTGGACATGTTGCTGGCTGTGAGGGGGACAGCTGGTCAGCCTCTGCTCTGCTCTGGTGTGGACGAGCCCCGAGGACAGTGACCGGCTCAGTGACCGGCTCTGCACACTGCACATGGACACACTACAAACAAGTGGTCAGAGCACAAAGCAACACAACTCCAAAACATGGCCAGTATTCAGAAGAAGTACAACATGCAGTGCTGTTTGAAGCTATAGGCTGAGTCTGCACATCCACTAAAGAGTCCAACAGTTAGCCAGGTCTGAGAATATGTATTTTTAAAGTCTGCTCAGATATTTCACACTTTAAGTAACACATTTTTAATCTAATGTGTGCATTTGCATTAGAAAACAAAAAACCCTCTGTTCAACCATACATGGAGCTCCAATGTGCTTTTAAACCCCATACACCTTAACTAGAATCAGTTGGATAATTTCCACCCTAAAATCGCCAATCTCTACTGAACTAGAGGTAAAAGCTTCCACAAGTTGGAGAAGAGCATTCAGGGCTTTGGAAATATAGACAGACTAATAATAAAGGGTTACTGTGGTTACTGTGAATGAAACAAAATACAACTCCAGGTATGTTTCTGAGGAGGCATGATAGCACAGCTTAAGGGCCTGTTTACACGAGAACGCTTGCGGGTAGAAATGACATAATATTTTATCAGAAATGCCTTTCGTTTAGACTGTGACGGTGTTTTTGGGGCGCAAAAAAGTAAAAATCTGAAACCACCCTACAGAGTGGAAAAGTTGAATACACTCCTCCGTAGCGTTTCCGTCTACACTGCCCAAGACGCAAAACTCTGGTCAGATCTGCTCACATTGTGTACGTGTTTACATCACATACATACATACAGTACACAGAAACAAATATGTCAGATAATTTCCATGCCTCAAACTTTCAAGCTGCTCTGACAACTCTACTAAACTTACAGGAGGCATCCTAACAAATGTACAGAATATGCAGAGATACTATTAGTGAATCTGCAATTACCTCTGTCAAATTCTGGATGCACCAGCTCGTCGCAGGCCAGCCAGACGACTATGGACAAGACCTGGGAGAACCAGTTGATGGTGGGACAACTATGTGGAAGAAGTAGCTGATGAAAATACATGTCGTGAAAGCTTCTGTATGTCCAAAGATGCCCTTGTTGCTTTAATACAAGCATAACCAATCGAATTTCACACACTTTTGCTTCACCTTATGCACGCAGATTTCCTGAAAACACTTGTCCAAACGCGGAATAAAAAGTGAAGACGTGATGCCACTTTTGCATCTTCTGTTCAGACCGCCATCATAAAATGTAGCCTTGAGCTCAATGGAATCAAGGGTAGTATGTCTTGTAGTACAACTTAAACTCATGCACTATTTTTCTTTTACAAAAATCAAAGCCTTAGTTGGCAAAACACCAGCAGAACCGCATCTGTTGGCACACTGAGAATTGGCCTGTTGAATAGAGTCAAATAGATAAATGGCTCACTGGAGGTAATTTGAGCACAATGAAAAAGTCTGATAAAGGTGTATGGGCTAGCTACAGTCGAGCACAACATAGTCCCTTTTTAGTCTTTCTTGCTCCAGAATTCTAACAGATAATGTCCTGTATGTGAGTCAAGTTGTAGCTTCACAATAAGGTCCACCAAACAGAATTTTGTATAAGGCACCGGCACAGCTATTAACATCCCGTATGATATCTTTAACATGCAATGGATGTAAACATGAAACCAGAGTGTAACAGGGTGAGGAGCAGATGGTGGAGGAGTGGAGAAAAAAGAAAAACTCCTTGCACACTCACAGCTGAGGCCCACAAACCTGCAGCCATTATCTGCCATCAGCTGATTTCAGCACCACGGACAGCGCACTAAAAACAGCACTCTGATCTGTAAGGATTTCCCTCAATTACATAACCCAATGGGCAAACACGCAAATCTGTTCAAACACATTATTTTATTCTGCAGGAACCATTTCAAGAGCTTAGACCTGATTTTTTTTTCCCCCCACATATTTCACAGATGCCCTATCAGATTGTATTGTATAAGCAGCTCTTGAGATCAAAGTAAGATTCTGTCTGCGACTAATCATAAAGCGTTTTATTGTCTGATAATCAGGAAGTGCACTGCTAGCATGATAATTGTTGCAGACTTCACTGTAACAGTAAACTCTCATCTCTGAAAGTTGTGAAACATGCAACATACATAAGCTCATCGTGGGGAATAATTAGGATGATTGAAAAGCCTAAGGTAAGTTATCGGGAGAATCTGGTTGATAAGAATTGAGTCCATAACCAGATGAATAGTTACGTAAAAGAAGTTTAATGACATCAGGATGTTCCATGTTACATCTTCTCGAGCAGCCCAGGGAGGCCCAGACAAAAGAAAACCATCAGTATTTATAGTTTTCTAATAATAAGCAGAATGGGCGTGTGTACACATGAAACCTTGGTACACAGAATATACATGTAAGGTAAAAATACATATATGAAACTCGTGGCTGCTGTACAAGCTCAAATAGAACAGGGAATACTAGATGTCAGTTGTATATGACTTAACGAAAACAATGGAAGCTCCCATATATGGAAAACGAGGAAGACTTCATGCTTACAGTAAGTGAGAAACAACTTTGGACCATTGCAAACCATTCAAAATTAACTCGTTTATAAGGCTGTAAAAATCTGGTACAGCACCTCTAAGAATAGTGTTACGACTGAATCTATAAACTCCTCGCTGTGAATTATTGGGATCACGGTGAATAAATAGGATGCTTTGAATGCATACGGTAAGTAAAGAATAAATCTGGACCACTACAAATAAAAAAATAATAATAATAAATAAGAAAAGCAAGTTCAGTTTTCCAAGTTTTTAAAACATTAAAAATCAGGAGCAGGAGCATTTTAAGGGTCCTATATAATAATAATGATGTTGATGTAATGATCAGTTTTATACAGCAGTTTTTTGGACACTCAAAGACACTTTACAGAGCATTATTCATTCACTCCATACGCACTGGTGGTAAACTACTATTGTAACCACAGTTGTCCTGGGGCTGACTGACGGAAGTGAGGCTGCCAATCTGCACTATCGGCCCCTCCGACCACCACTTTCATACTGGGCAATGTGGGTGAAGTGTCTTGCCTAAGGATACAGCAACAGTTTTTACGACTGGCGCCCCACTGTATATAATAGAAAATTGACTGTTGTGAGCTTTAAGCCATGTTAGATCATTCATCAAAAACATATTTATTTTTTCTTATGTTTATTATTAATTTCTCTACATCTCCAAAGCTCAAAATGCTCTGAAGCAACAGTTTTCACATTAACAACTTCTTTTTACCTTTAGTTCCATAGAGATTGCAAATTTCAGGGCTGAAATTATCCAACTGATCCTAGTGAAGGCGTGTGGAGTTTAAAAATACAGTGGAGCACTTCCTTTTAGTTAGAAAGAAGAACTAAAGAAGCCTAAATATGTAGGATTTATGTGTTACGTACTGTATGTGTGAATGACAAAACAACTCCAGCTATGTTTGTAACGAGAAAACATTAGAACATAGATCGGAAAATAGAGCAATATGGACCCTTTAAGAATAGCGTTGAGTCTGAATCTATTGAAAATCATTAGGAAAATATTCTCTAAATAACACATGTTGAAATAAGAGCCGTTGCATTGCCCAATTCAAGCACACAGTATTTCCTGTTTGTTCAGCGGTTCTCACAGGTAACCTTCAAACAATAGACTCCTCTGCTACAAAAAGATACGCGGCTGGTTTATCCGTTCTATACTCTCCAACGGGGGTCTCCTGCGAGTTATGGGGGGATTTGCATTTGTGGGGCATAATTTGCATGTTGTTGGCCTGCACGAGGGGGATAGAGAAATAAAAACATGAGAAAAAAAGAAAGGAGGAGAGGAGGCGGAGAAAGAAGAGAAGAGGAGGAAGAGGTTTGGGAGAGGAGATCGAATTGGTGTGACATTAAAATCAAAACAGGGAGATGGTTGCCGTGGGAGCCTTCGGGGCGCTGTTAAGTGAAAAGGCGTACAGTAGAGCGCAGCGGAGAGGGGGATGACATCTGCGTGGAAGAAGAATGAGTGTTTGTTTACATGTACGTCACACTACGAGACACATGGGGCCGGTGGCAATTAGATCGGAGCGAGGCGGGCGGGAGACGGGGGAGAGTGAAGTATATTTTTCATAGGTTCGCGTTAGCATATGCGCGCCGGTTGCCATGTTGGGAGCATGCATCGAGGCGTGAGCGCTGCTGTCAGGTGGCCCCCTCGTCTCGCTGCTGTGGCTGTGTGTGCCGAGGAGTGAGTGACAGGACCAGACTGTTCTATATGAAGCGGTTTATTAAGGAGAGATGCTGCAGGCAAAGCAAAGCAGAAGCAGATCATGTAAAAAGGACTTTTACAAAGGTTTAATGTTGTTACGGCGTTCCCTCATCATTAACATACTCAAAGGTGGAGTTTGATTGATTCATACATGTTTGAATAATCCTGTATTGTCTTTATTTCAAGTGCTCAAATGTCTGTTTTCAACCTCCATCTTCGCCATTGCTCTGTAGTTGCTCGTTATTATAAAAAAAAAGAAAAGATAATTGGGTCATAAAATGTCAAATTGGCTTTTTTCCAATAATAAAAACACATGAAAATGCTGCTTGCTATGCCCTGTAGTCTGATTATTTGTTTAAAGGGACAGTCCAGAATTTTGGACATAGGGCCTCATTTCCTAGTGAGCCAGAGTGGAGACATGTGGAGACACTTTTTAAAATATTCCATCCAGTCCTTTTATTTGCAGAGGTCGCTGGTGCTGGTCTTACCCACTCCACAAAGCACCCAAAGCAAATCTATTATTACGCCAGACTGTCGATGTAAAAGTCTGTGTTGATAGAATAATGTTTGAAATAAAACTAACCTTGCATCGCATGAATCGTCGCATGTTGAGGGACTATTTTCTCATATATCAGTCCACTGCTGCTAAGTTTTCTATCAGGAAGTACAATTCGCTGCTGCTGCTCAGACATAAATCCTTCAAATGCAAGGTTGGTTTTACTTCTAAAATTATTCTATTGACACAGACATTGACATCGACAGTTTGGAATATTAACAGCTTTGCTTCAGGTGTTTTGTGGAGTGGGTAAGACTGTTTTTAGTGGCAGGATAACTATGACCTTTGACTTGTACTAGCCTAGCACCAGCGACCTCTGCAAATCCACATGTCTCCAACACTCTGGCTCATTAGGAAATTACATGTCCAAAACTGTCCATTTAAAAACACAGTGGATGCACGTGTGATTTGTTAAATGCAGGCAAGTCGGTAAATGGCAAGAAGAAATGGCTCGAAATGGCCGGACATCCACTCATACCTGATGGCCCGTTCCCCCAGAGAGCCTGAACTCCTACAAGACACTGACATGATACCAGACAAGACAGTAGCTCTTTCTGCAGGCCACATGCACAGTAGAGCGGCAAGAAACATAGTCTGATAATCACTCTATAAATTCTGTAGTTTTTGCACTCCAATCCAATCCAACTTTATTTGTATAGCACATTTTACCAGCACAAAGTCTCCAGAGTGCTGCACAGAGTAGGCACAATATAAATTAACACATTAAATAAATTAAGCATAAAATAAATAAAACAGTTACATTTTTGACTTAATGATTAAAGTTGTGAAATCACACTAGGGCCTTCCATAACTGTTACCTTTATTATCTGATAAAAACAAATATAAGAAAACAACTTTATTTAGTTGATTGTTTAAAAATGTGCTGATCTTTTGGATAAAATTTTCCCTAGTGTGACGTCAGAAATATTTTTTAACTTTCTGCTTCCTTTAATATTCAACATATTTTTCAGCTTTTCTTTCACAAATTGCTTCTTGATTGTTGTAAAACTATAATTTATATTTGCAATAGTTACAATCGCAGCAAATTAAGTCAAAATTAGAGAATATTGAAGTCTGTCAGACGCACTTTAAGATTTCGGGTCTCCTCATTATACACAAAGTATGGCCTAGGTGGTGCTTGACAGGTGCTTTAGGTGACCCTCTACAGCCAAAAACACACGCAATTGACTCTGGCTCTTACTTACTCCAAACATGTTTAACTAAAGATGGCAGTGGCAATAGATCAACCCAGATGCCAGCCCGTTGTATGCCTTAATGTGCATGAAAACAAGGAGAAAACGTGGCCATGTGCCAGAGGTAAAGCAAATGAGCTCCACTGCTGCTGCTCGTGTAGAAGACGATGTTCTGCTCGTTTACAACTGTGGGCAATTAAACTAAGTAATTTGATTCATTGTGTTTTTAATAATCGGTGATGTGAAAAATTGCAAAATTGTGAAATCAAGGTTTATTATGAAACCAGTTACTCCTGAGTTTCTTATTAGCAGAGTGGGGTTATTATGCAGAGTGCAGAGGGGTGATTTCACAGTAGCACTTCAGAATGGATTGAGATAAAAACTGCTACGCCTAAAGAGAGAGGGAGGCTATAAAACTGATGTGAATTGGAAAAGACGGTCACACTTACCGTTTACTTTGGTTCTGCTCTATTCAAACAACAGAATGTCTTGTCCCCGTGGGGTAGAATTGTGAATGACTAAAACTACTATTACTAAAACTTTAGAAAATCAAGAATGATGTTCATCTATATTTTTTAAAACAGAGGTATCAGTCTGGTTCCCACGCCCTCCACTGCTTCTCAAGACAAACCAAAGGAACACGCAATCGGAGTACACTGAAAAAAATAACTTCTGTGTGGGTGGTAAAATATATTAAAGCAAATTGGTGTCATTTTTACATTGAAATAACATAATTCTGTGAGAACTACAACTTATTTAATAGCAATAAACAAAATATACTGTATGTAGTTGTAGTGTATTGTGTTTGATGAGTAACTTCTACTATATAATCACCAATACTTTTTAAAGGTTTTACAGTCGCTACTCACGAACCCAGAAATAGTAAGTAATACCAAGGTCCTTCTAGATATGTCCCTGCACTCGCCGGCTATGTTTTTGGGCTGGGGCGGCAGTAGCTCAGTTGGTAAGAGCATTTGTCCACTCGTTGGTGGTTCGAATCCCGCTCTCAACATAAAAAAAACAAAAACGTAATTGTTAGAGCCGTCACATCCTCTAACCCACAGGTTGGCAGTGTAATTCCAACTCCCACAAATGAATGCTGTTGTTGTGTCCTTGGGCAAGACACTTAGCCCACCTAAATATGAATATGAATGTGTGTGAATGGGTGAGTCGTTCCTTGTTGTACAGTGCTTTGCGTGCCTTGAAGGTGGAAAAGCATTATATAAAATGTACCATTTATTATACATCAGTAAATACTAGGCATCTAATATTTATTTAATTATTTCATCACAGCAATGTAATTAATTATGGCAATATTGTATATATTTATTTACTTTAATATGAGTTCTAACTTAAAAAAAAAAAATAAATAACAATTACTCAGGAAATTCATGACTGTTAATCATGGTGGTACATTTTACTTAATACTGACAAGTATTTTGTAACTGATGTACTTAAAAGTCCTAGTGCAATTGTTACGAAGATTTTTTCTAGTGAATCTTTCAAGTTATTTTTTTTTCAGCATAGCTTTATTCAGTGATGCAGGTAAAAGGAAGGAGCTCATTGGCCACCTATCATTTATAAATAAAATCACATTTATCTCTCTCCCTGATTAACAGTTTAGACGTGTCGCTCATTCTGCAGAAATCTGCCAGGTTTTTCATCCCAGTGTAATATTTTGTCTGTTAATTTTTTGACTAATCCACCTCATTTGTCATTTGAAAATGGGGAGATGTTTTTTTAATTAGTTAATTAAAATTTAGTTTTGTGGTTTGAAAATCAGCAGCTTTAATGCGCCTGTCAACTCAATCTTGATTTTCAAAGATTATATGCCAATCTCACAGCAATACTTAAAAAAATGCACTGTTATTATTATTTTTATTTTTTATTTTTTTACTTTTAACTACCTGTAATTTACTGTGATTATGACTTCCTCTTTAAATGTCCTACTTTCTAATCATTACGCATTCTTCCTTCCATTGTTCCTTTGCTTACATTCCAGATTTACTTGCAGAAATCCTTTTTGGATCCATTACATGCATATTCTGCTCATTCACGGCATGACAAACTGCAGAATAGAGAGAGAGAAAGGGAGAGAGTTTTCAAAATGGAGGATTCAGGTGAAATTCGCAGCGTTAATCCTGAGGCACTTCAGTGTGGAGCCCCTCTCATTAGCCGCTATATCTCCTCTCACGCTCTGGCCTCTTTCTGTCTCCCCGCCTGCTTTCCCTTGAGGTCTCTCTCCCTTTCTCTCTCTCTCTTTCTCCCTCTCTTTTTCTGTCATCTCGGTGTCCCCTCCCCTCTCGCTTCCTCTGTTTTCTTCCGCTCCGAATCTCGCCGTCTGCAGTTTGTGATGTCGGAATTTCGTATACGCTTAAAATGATCACAATGCAGCAACAATTGAAGAAAAGTTGCACTCATAGTTCAGAAAAAAGTACGATATTTTCACAGTATTGGCCACATTTTTGTATCTTTTTTTCCCCAATTGAAGACAGTCCAGAATGCAAACTAATTGGTAAGATGAGCTGGCTTAAAGCGTTAGTTAGCCACGAAATAATGAGTGAAAACCGAGCAGGGGGTCGAGGCCATGATTGGAATTATTGGGTAATTACTAGTGTTTTGCAGAGCTCTGGGTCAGCAGCCAGGGTTAACGAATCACGTATCGATCAAAGGATGGAGAACCGTGCACGCCAAGGACAAGGTCAGAGCTGGTTTTGAATAAAATAACAGCTACCAGATTCAGCGTAGCAATTGTATGCATCCGAGAGGCTATAGGAAATACTAAAGCGTTATTTGTCTACATGGTAACAAACGTTGAAGCACGATATATCAAATACTGTATCATTAAAGGTCCTAAATTGACACTTTTTAAGTCATGTTATAATGTTGTTATCTCATCAAAAACATACCTGGAGTTGTGTTTTGTTTCATTTACATGTTTGAGTAACATTTTATTATTAATTTATCTACATCTTCAAAGCTCAAAATGTTCTGTTTGACCTTGTGACGTTGTTTTGTTTAGTGGTAGTTATCAAGTTAACAACTAACTTTTACCTTTAGTTCAGTAGAGTTTGGCTATTCCAGGGCTGAAATTGTCCAAATAATTCTAGAGAAGGTGTACCAAGTTTAAAAACACTGTGGAGTACTTCTTGTGTTACCACATGACATCACAAGGTGGAACTCAGCCTAAATACTAGAGATGTAACAATAACCGAAATATCATGATATTGCATCGTCAAAGTTCTCACAATAATATCATGGACCATCACAATATATTGAATTACATGTCTCTTTGCTTAAATTAAGAGTTATAGTGCAGCAATAGCTAAAAAAATGATCCTTTGTTCCATTTCAGTGTTGACTACAAGAAGAAATAACAGTTCTAAGCACTTTTAAGTCTTAGTTCTTTGGATTAAGTTTTGTCAAGGCATTTTAAGAGGAAAAAGAAGCATATTAACAGTTTTGTTCACCTCCACAAATACTGCAATAAATATTGTTCTGTGAAATGTGTATCGTGGAAATATCGTACTGAGAGGTCTGGATATTGTTACATCTCTAATCGTGAGCCTCCCCACCATATCGTGACCAATAAATATCATATCGTGAAATTCATAGCGCAACGATATTGTTTCGTGAGACTTGGTTACACCCCTACTAAATATGTAAGGTTTGTGTGTTAAACATGTGTGAATGAAACAAAACACAACTCCAGGTCTGTTTTTGAAGATGAAAGAACATAACATACATCAGAAAACAGAAATATAAGCACTTTAAAATAGCTTTAGCTGCAACAAATAAATGTCAAAATGAACAGATCATCAATCATAGAAGTTATTTATTCTACTCTCCACAGCTCAAATATTACATCATTACATAAAAATGGCCAAAAATCTCTGTCTTATTGCAAAGAAAGTGCACACACGATAAATACTGAGTCCCAAAATATACTGTTCCAGCTTTCATGTATTGAAGTCTATAAAGTAATTTTTGTGACAGGCCTATACTAGACCAAACTATGAAACAGAATTATTCCCCGAAAACTTCTCCTAAACGTACAATATTATTAAAAAACATGAACCGCAGTATGACAAACAGCTCTACCTTACATTTATTCAACTAGAGGTGTTTTATTTCTCAAAAATACCAAGAAAAACAGGTATTCTGACTGTGAGCGGGGTCGCCTCTCCATAGAAGTGACCTCTAACTTGGTCTAGTTTGGTCTCCATGAAGATAGAAAGGTTTAATACAATCATTTGATGGACCCTGCACAAGAAAGTTATACCATTAAGTAATTAAATTGTAGTTTTGGTTCGCAATTCAACCTTCCACAGCTAAAATAGAATCATATTACAGAAAAAAGTCAAAGAATAAACACCCACGATAAATACTGACCCCCAAAATATATAGATCCAGCTTTCATGTACTGAAGTCAATACAGTAATTATGGTGACAGGCCTAGTATGTGCATATTTATTTCGTGTGCTGAAGGACATATCTCCCGCGTAGGAGCTCTCATCATGGATAACCGCGAAAAATCCAGCCGCCGGGGAAAGTGCGGAACGGGCGATTCGCGGTGCAGGCGTCGTCGATGGAGACAAATGACGCGGCGCATTGGCAGTGACAGTAAATGCGTCTCAGAGTGTTCGGGGGGATGAAGGGGGCGGGGTACATGCGTTTTTACATGCGTGTGCTGTGAGAAGAGGGGAAGAGGAAGAGGAGGAGGAGGAAAAGGAGGAGAAGGAAGAACAGAAGCAGTGGGTGGTTGTGTTGTGGCTGCAGCATCTTTGCCTGCAGTGATCCGGCCGTTATGGATCGACATGTTTCATTAACTTGATCTCACAAAATGGCTGTGCTATTTAGAAAGTTCTCAGAGATGTATTCTTGTGGGGTAATGCATTATTCGGGCCTTTTAACTATTTTTTTAATACTCTGGTCTTGGTAGTTCATGTTGCATAAGTAAAGAAGTTTAAATTAGGCTAAAACAGCAGCAAAGAGCATGGATTTAAAAATAATAATAAAAAATTTTAAAAAAGCAAAAAAGGCCTGGGCTTTAAAGTTGCATAATCCCTATAACAACATTTTTTACTGGTAGTCTCAATATACAAAAAATAGTTGATTATTATGATTAAAAAATAGAGATCAACTGATATGTTTTTTTGTTTTTTCATGACCAATGCCAATACACTGCAACAAAGCTTAGCCAAAATTTAAGATATAAACACTTAAATCTATCTGAAAATGACTTAAAAGTAGTGAAATGATCTCTCTACGCAGCAAGATCATTTTACTTGACAAGTTATGTTAAAATAAACTACTTCTAGACTAGAATTAAGCATCTCAGAATTAGTAAGTAGATAATAAATCCGAAAACAATATGACTAATCTGATATAAGTTTTAAAATCTTGGCCAGATCAGAGAAATTTGCAGAGTTCTGATTGTTTAGAATCCAGAGCAACTGTTTACCGATAAGATCTGCCAGTATTTTCAGTGGCGGAGTTAGCAATTTGAGGGCCCTAGGTGAACTTGAGTTTGAGGCCCTCATTATAATGCACAGTTTTGTTGGGGGGGTTTTGGTATTTTTTTTAAATTTATTGCCTGTTTTTCCCCAATGTTCATGGGACACGCACATCTTTATTTAAATTAGGGTGTATTAGAAACTTGTCTCATTAGTTTAGTCGCCTACTAGAAAACCAGAGCTGAAAATAGTTTTATTTTTTGCTAGTACAATTAAATTTTTGTTTACATTCATTACAATTATGATTGTTTTCAAATCAGGGTCAGGCTGACTAGTCCATGAAAGTGAGGAATGCTTTGACAGTTAAAATAGACTTGACAATCAGATCCTATTTTGATGGTGTTTTTTGTTTAAAAGCAAAACTGCTCGTATTTAATGTCAAATTGAGAGAAAATCAAATTGCTCTGAGGCCTCGGCCATTAGTGGCACTGAGGGCAATTGGTTGGGGGCCCCTCCAGGTTCAAGGGCTCTAAGAGGCCACCTATTGTTGCCTAATAGTAGTGCTGCCTCTGAACTCAATTTAGCTTATTTTCACCAAATGATATAATTATTTATTTGCATTTAAGTGTTTAAATTAAGCTTTGTGTTTACTCTCTAGGCAGCAGGTGAGCCAAAACAAAATATCAGCCTGTACTGGACATTTAAGGTGGATATCGGATTCTCTAAAAAGTTCAAATATCAGCCAGATTTATCATCCAACTGATATTCGTCAATCTCTACTTTTAACATGTATCTTTTAGCCTAAATTATAACAACATTGACTCACTAGGCCTGTCAAGATAACAAATTTCAAAGCATGATGTATTGCTTACAGAGAAATTATAATATTGGAGCGACTTTATGTCACATAAAAACAACTAGGTTAGGCTAGGTTGCTTTATTCATACCCATAGGTAAATTTGTTTTGCAGATTTGAGAGACAGGTCCCACATTTCACATTTCATTCATCTACATTATGTACAATAAATACATATAACTAAGCAGGATAATCCCACTTAACCATTTTTAAATAGTCTGTATCATTAAAAATCCTAAATTGCAACAAATAAATCACAAAATAACCTTTAATTAGCTGTAGAAGTTACTTATTCAACTATCTACAGCTCAAACGTATTACAACAAACAAAAATCTCACCACTTTTACACACAATAAATATTGAACACCAAAAATACATTGTCCCATTTTACATATATTGAACGATAAGTCGATATGGTAATTATCGTGACAGACTTATGCTAAACCCATAATAACAAACCAAAGCAACCTTCCAAGTCTCTATATTATTATCACACTGGACAATGTTAAACACGCACATACACAAATAAAATAACTGCACTGATTTGATTTAAAGGTCTTTTTCCAGCCGTGTGATCAGAAAGAGCGTGTCATTATAGCCGGGCACTGAGGCACTGGAGAAGAGGGGAAGGGGATTTCATGGAAGGAGGCCAGTGTGACAAAGTGAACAGAAGTGTGCTCTCTGGAGTGAGGTGCAGTACGTGGCTATACATTAAATAGCATGGATAATCCCCAACGGCTGCAGGCTAACTGATAGTATTGGCTATGGAGCAAGTGGGAAGGACCAAGTGCAATTTCTGACTCTCCTCTTCTCCAGTAATAAGGAATACCCCGTGTTACAGAAGTTTACCAGTTAAAGTGACAGTCCAGAATTTTGGACATAGGACCTCATTTCCTAGTGAGCCAGAGTGTTGGAGACATGTGGAGACACTTTTTAAAATATTCCATCCAGTCCTTGTATTTGCAGAGGTCCCTGGTGCTAGGCTAGTGCATGTCAATGGCCATAGTTATCCTGCCACTAAAAACAGTCTTATCCACTCCACAAAACACCTGAAGAAAATCTATTATTACACCAGACTGTCGATGTAAATGTCTGTGTTGATAGAATAATGTTTGAAGTAAAACTAACCTTGCATCGCATGAATCATCGCATGTTGAAGGATTATTTTCTCATACATCAGTCCGCTGCTGTCAAGCTTTCTATTAGTACAACTTGCTCCTGCTGCTCAGACATAAATCCTTCAAATGCAAGGTTGGTTTTACTTCTAAAATTATTCTATCGACACAGACATTCACATCGATAGTCTGGTGTTATAATTGTTTTGCTTCGGGTGTTACAAGGACTGGATGGAATATTTAAGGACTGGATGAAATATTTTTTTAAAAGTGTCTCCACACGTCTCCAACACTCTGGCTAACTAAGAAATTAGGTCCTATGTCCAAAATTCCAGACAGTCTTTTTAAATGGACCCATATTACACTATTTTCTGATCTATGTTATAATGTTGTTTCCTCATCTCAAACATACCTGGAGTTGTGTTAGGCTTCATGTTTAACACACAAACCCTGCATATTTAGGTTCTTCTCTCAAACAGAAAACACTTGTCCAGTTTGCGATGTCAAGTGTCAGTGCAGGAAGCGCTCCACTGTGTTTTTAAACTCCACCTTCTCTAGAATTGGGTCAGGTCTTGTGTCTTGGTCTTGTGTGTTTGTAATGTCCAGGTGGGGTGGCAGGTCCCATTTCAATTCCTTTGTATGTCTAGTACATGTGAAGACAAATAAAGGCATTCTGATGAATTGTTTGGATCATTTCAGCCCTGGAATCTCCAATCTCTACTGAACTGAAGGTAAAATTTGGTTGCTAAGTTGTAAACTACTGCTTCATGATATCGACTAATAATAAAGAATCAATCAAACATGTGTGAATGAAACAAAACACAACTCCGGGTTTGTATTTGAGGAGGTAACAACGTTCCAACACGACTTATAGCTCACAAGAGTCAATTTTGTGTAATATAGGACCTTTAAAGCCACTGGTGTCGCTGTATGTATGTATGCTGACTAGTGGGAAGCCAGATGAGACAGAACTGAGGGGGCGGTTTGAGAAAAAAAAAAAAGCAAAAGCAAAAGTAGGACAGAAATATGCCAGAAGAGTGAACAGCGCAACACATTTGATTATGAATAGAATAATGTTTCCCCACAATCACAACAGAATGCTTCCTGGGAATTTCTAAAGTTCTTTTTCCTCATGTTCACAGAATATTTTTATAGTCCTAACACACACAACAATGCTGATAGACAGGTCTGGAACAACAGTAATTTTGTTATTAAGCTGTTTCGGTACAAAACAAATCATCCACTTTTTTGTAAGAATTAAAATGGGAAGTTACATAGAGTTATTGAATGTGAAATCAAAGCTTGTAGGGTGAATATACTGATACCCGTAGTGCACTATTTTCTGATCTATGTTATAATGTTGTTTCCTGGAGTTCTGTTATGTTTCATTCACACCTGTTTAACACACAAACCCTACATGTTTAGGCCCCATCCACACTAGTACGTATTCGAGTCATCCACACTAATCCGATAGAAAACGGCTCCAGAGATGGAACAATCTGGTGCCGCCAACTCCTACGAATTCATCTAGTACTGATCTGATCTGGCACTGTATGGACGCCTGAAAACGTTGATACGCTGATGTAGGAGCTCTAGTTGCCGTCCTTATTGGACCACGTCACTGTGACTTGCACCTTTCTGATTCGCTGAGTTTGTGACATCGGTCATGTGACACTATTGCGGAAAACAGTTTAAACAAACCATAGACAAACGGGAAACAGAGTAGCTAGAACTAGAAAGACTGTTTTCACACTTGCCATCTTCCTCGGCTCGAAATCAGCTGCTGCAACTTCAGACATGGTACTCCACTTTCTTGTTTTTAACACCCATGTGACATTGGGATGTTGTAACGACGTGAAGCCAGCCTAGTTATGTGACGAGCATTTCAGGTGGCTTCAGACACAGAAACAACACGTCTGGACGCAAATCGTTTCTGATACAATGATACGCTGATTTGTTTCAGTGTAAACATAACGTTAGGCTGAGCTCTTCTCCCAAACAAATAGAAAAGACCTTGTTATAGCTTGTGATGTCCTGTGGTAATACAGGAGGTGCTCAGGAATTGCCAATCTGTGCAGAACTAAAAGTAAAAAGTGCCTGTTAACTTAAAAACTACCACTTCATGACAGCACGAGGTGGAATAGAGCATTTTGAGTGTTGGAAATGTAGAGAGTTATAATAAAGGATTACTTAAACATGTGTGAATGAAACAAAACACAGCTCCAGCTATGTTTTTGACAAGGTAACAACATTCTAACTTGTCTTAAAACTTATAAGAGTACATTTTTTAATAGAATATAGAAAGTCTTGCCCGTATTTCAGTATTTGAACAACAGATTGCAGTAAATCTGTAAGAAATCCCTGATAATCTCACTCAAGCAGATAGTTTTGGTCACATTATGAAAAATTATGCCATATTCAATAACAATGTTGAAATGAAAATACGTTTTAAGTTTTATTCTATCATTTTAAGGAGGTGCAGTATGTTCAGTTAAACTAAATAGAAATACAAGTAGAAGCGAAAATGAATCAAGAGTGGATAATATCAGTTGTTGTTTTAGAAATATAAAAAATTTGAATATCAAGTATACGGCCTAAACCTGGTCAAATCTGATTAAAAGTAATAACAAAACAATAAAACAAAATTCCATTGTTTAGTGAAGTTTACAGTGCACTTCCTTTTTGTGTGATACAACCATAACACTGACACAGCCATGTTTTAGCGCATTTCTGATGGATGGCCACAATATCGTCTGAATATTGTCATCGGTATAATCCAATTTTTGGCAATATCACCCACCTGTATGAGCCAAAAGTGCCGCTAGAACTGAGAGTGTTGGCGGTCAAACCTGCTTCACTTGGTATTCAAAAGTTGTTCTAAAACTCTGCAAAAAAAGTCATGCATGTGAATTAAGGAAGATATTCTTGTATCTGGGCCAAACTGCACTCACAGAACTACATCTGCACAGGGAGTTCATGCAAAAACAACTATTTATGTAAGAATAAAAGTTAAAGGAAACAAGACAGATTAAACCAAATGACCAGATGAAACAGCTATTTTACATGACCTATAAATACCAAAAAATACCAGATCTTCAGCTAACTTACTCACGTCTGCTGTTGTCTCATAAAAATCCTTATAATCTAAATAAAATAATTAGTTGGCCTATACTCATTTTGGCCGACTAAAACACCATCAACCCATTAAACAAGTACAGCTCTAATGTGAATAACAGCAAAGTGCCAAAGGGTCTGTGAAAGCTTGTGGTTTGAAAATGAATTGGGTAATGCAATTTTAATGCTTCTGAACTTGTTTAAAACAGGCACAAACTGAATCTTTTTTATTATTCTCAATGCAATACCATAATATGAAGATAAATTTATAACTAAATCTATAACGACTTACACATGGATGAAAAAGATGTTGACATTTTGAATATTCACATCAATTACAGGCTCTGTAAAGAGAAAAAAAAAACTGTATGAACTATTCAAAGGTGCATTGTTTAACTTTTTGGCTGTGGGTCTGTCACCTGCTTGTTTCTATGGAGATGCTCTGCCTGGAATGTTCCACAGTATGACATTAAACAGCTCTACCTTACATTTATTCAATTACAGGTGGTTTTATAGCTCAAAAATACCTAGAAAAACTGGAATTCTGACTGTGAGCAGGGATGCCTCTCCACAGATCTGACCTGTAACTTGGTTTGGTTTGTTCTCCATGACGATCGAAAGGTTTAACACCATATTGTGAACCTTTTTACAGACCCTCCACCAGAAAGAATGATTGCGTTATACAATATAATTTCATTGGCCAATGATGTAGGACTGGCCATTTAATTGAAAAATTGAGAGATCGTCAGTGATATGATTTATTTTTTTCATTCGGATGGTATAAAGCCGATGTCTGTCAGTAAATGTGGTTTAGAGTTCAGATCTAAGAGGGCAAAAATTGGTTTAAATTACTTCAATTCATTAAAAAAGACTATTAAAGTCTGTAATTCATGTTCTTAAAATCAATACGAGCCATTTTGTTTTGAGCTTGGAAAGACAAAATAAAATAACATTAAAAAAACAAACATTAATTTCTTTTCCATGTTGCCTAGCTCTATAATTTTACTATAACACAATTTTCCAAAACGTTGTGCTTTCTTTGTCCAGTCCATCAAAATCCAAGCTTTCCAGACACCACACCTAAGTTCACACTGGGATCAACGCAGCTAGAAAGACTGCAAATCTCCCAGTCCACAAAGCCCACCAAAATAGATGTGTGTATCTACGTGTGTATGTGTGTGTGAGTGTGTATGTGTGAGAGTGTGTGTGTGTTGTGCATCCCAGTGCCACCTCACATCACATCACTCCCGGAGCGTGTTTAACCTAATCACACTCAGCCATGCATGATCCTCCCAGGAGTGTGCTATGACAGCCCATGTGCTGTGGGAGCACTGCAGGCCACTGTGCACACCAATGACCATCTCTCCTCTACGTGCGCACGAGACAACAGGAGGGACGGGGGCGACGGGGGCGACGGGGGGGACAGGGCCACGGGCAAGTCTACTGTACAGGTATAGATTATTGATAAGGAAGGCACAGTGTTTGTTACCACGGAAACACTGCATTTGCCCTGAATCTGCTCTGCTTTTAGACATTGTTTGACTGATTAATTTATTTCAGTCACAGGTATTTTCTGACATTATTCCACAGACAGTCACATTTAACTTCAACCGGTTTCACTTTGTGGAAACCGTCTGACCTCGCAGCATTAGGATTTGTTTGCTCGACATTAGGCGTGTACTTTTTTTATTTAATCAATCGCTGCTATTTGGTCGTGACGTATGTAATGCGCCAAATCCCATAGGAAGAAGGGCAATAACATCTTTCCCCTTGATAAAATTCACCAAATATTCTCTTTGTTCCGGCTTTAAATCCTCGATCTCAGGAATCGTTGCCAACACAGAATGTATGTCTTCGTCTACATCCATCTCGACCGCTTTGTTTACTGTTGTGCTGTACCACAAAAGGGACACAGACAGGCGCTTGAGTTTGACGTCATGGCTTCACAGCTCTTCTCTGATTGGTGCGGTCTACAATTTCCAGGGCTCTTGCAAACTGTCTAGTGTATTCTGATTTGTGAGAGAGAAATGAAATTGAGCGGAGGCACTAGGGAGGTAATTTAACATACACAGACCGAAAAGGTGTAGGCTGAAGCTTGATCTTATTATGCCTTTACCCTTTATTCCTTTCTCGAAGTGTCACGTTGTATATTCATAAATACAGTAAAAGGAAATAAACAAATCAGTAACAGTACAACAAAGTACTACAGCACAAAGTAAGCATCATAATTCATGTATCTGCCCAGAATTAAACATTTAATCTTCTTTATAAAATGGAAGAAAGTGGTGCAGAATTTTAGGTTTCCTGTACAGTTGTTCCAGAGCTCCACCCCTTTAACATATACACAAAATTTCATGATGTTTATTCAGATTTTCTTTTTCATAAATGTGGCCTTACCTCTGAATCATCTTGGCTATTTCAGATTTTGAACATGTTCTGTAATGATTTTGACAAGAGTTTGTTGTTTACTTTGAACATGATTTTCAAAGTGTAAAGGTCGACTAAATCATAAAACTTCAGAGTTTGAAGGTTTATAAATAATGCATTAAAGGTGCATTATGTAACTTTTCTGGTGAAGGATCTGTCAAATGCTTTTTTCTCTGTGAATGTTATTCATTGTGAATACACACAGTACGGTGTTAAACCTTTTTATCTTCATGGAGACCAAACCAGAGCAAGTTACAGGTCAGATCTGCGAAAAGACAACCCAAAGTCAAAATGAATGTTTTTCAAGATATTTTTAGCAATAAAACCACCTGTAATTGAATAAATGTAAGGTAGAGCTGTTTAATGTCATACTGTGGAACATTCCAGACAGAGCAATGACATCTCCATAGAAACAAGCAGGTGACAGACCTTCAACGTTAAAGGTGCAATGTGTAACTTTTTGGTAAAGATGTGAAGAGAAACTATTATAGGTTTGATAAACTGCAGTTCATTTGTCCACTAGAGCTGAACAGTTATGGAAAAATATCTAATTCAGATCAAGTAATTTGATTCTGCGTTTTTAATCAATGCAAATTTGACATTTTAAACGCGTCCGGAAATCCAAAAAATACTTGAAAGTTGCAATATGAACTGACAAATTAATAGAAGAATCACATTTCAGAACATGTACACATCTAGAAGTTTTTATGGAAAACAAGACGAGGTATTTTGTTTGGTACGTCATTGATCCTTCTGTTGACTTCCACTGTGATTGTTGAACTATAGAAAATTTTGCAGCCAAAATATTACATAAAGCAAAGGCTGATTTGTGTAAAATGTTCATTGTTCATTTGCACCAGTAAAACAAGACTATACCCTTTCTCTGGGAGGCTTGAAAATTGATTTGTAGTCTGTATGGAACTTTTTTTTACCACGTCGCCCACAGAAACCTCCATAAAGAGATCAACAGTGTACAGAAGTAATCAAATTTTCTGTACTTGTTTATAACTTGGAGATAACTTTTGGACCTTGTGTTTTTCTGGGGCCATGCTGATGTTCTGCAAAGTAAAAATAAGTAATTGTGCAACTCCCAGATCTTCAAAACCTCATCTAATCTGCCATTACAACTGTGTGAGGATTGAGTGAATGATGAAACATGAATTGAATGTCAGTCACACACGCTGCCCACACACTGTCCTCTCTCACACACACACAGGCACGCGCACACACTCACCATATGCGCCAACATGCTGCGGTCCAGTCTGCCAAGTCCACCTCCACACAACAAGGACAGACCCGCCATCATGTTTTAGCGTAACTACATCTGGAGGCTGTCTGAGCTGTCAGAAATGTAGCACAATATGACACAGGTCCCCATCTTTGCATAGCTGACAGTCACGAAACTACAGAGAAAAAGAATCACTCTCACAGCTTTAACTACTAAAACATGAGCAATGAGCAGTGATTCATAAACTGACATTTTTAAATAAGTGACAACTGTTTCCGTCATGTCAATCTTACACTTACAGACAATAGATAACAGACGGAGTAGGTTCGATTATACATACAGAGAGAGTGGACTCCGCTCTGTGCCAGTCCTTTCGCCTGCGGTCACACCTCAGGGCCCGTCTCGACACTCGGAACTGTAACGAAGCTCGGCGTGGTCTGGGGGTAGCCTGGCCCAAGCTCCCCCTCGTGCAATAAATGGGCCAGAACCCGAGGAGGTCCCTTATGATCGGGAACTGGAGTTATTTTTCAGAAAGCTACAAAAAATGAAATGTCCCGATAGGGCGTCTAAGCTATGCACCAAATAGGTAAATGCTGTTTCAGTATTTCATTTTGTTGCCTGGTTGTACCTTTAGTCAGACGTGCAAGTCTCAAGTAAGTCTCAAGTCTTTGACCTCAAGTCCAAGTCAAGTCCCAAGTCAAAGATAGGAATGTCCAAGTCAAGTCTCGAGTCACTGGCCCATATGTCCAAGTCAAGTCCAAGTCGTCTGCTTTGAGCTTCAAGTCATTTCAAGTGTTTAAAGTAAAGTACCAAATAAAGCTTAGATTTTTGCAGTTTATATGAATTTTAAGCTAAATTGTACTTTAAAAAGTCACAGTATATTTATATATGAGTATTTATTGAGTATATAAGAGATGTAAAAATGTAAATTTTTCCTTTTTAAATGTCTTGACAAGATCTTAGTGTGAATCATTACTGTCAGAATAGAAAGAATTCAGATTTAAAAGTGCTTCTCAAGTCACAGGCCTCAAGTCCGAGTTAAGTCCCAAGTCACTCACCTTCAAGTCTGTGTCGAGTCCAAAGTCTTAGTCCATGTTATCAAATCAAGTCTCAAGTCCTAAAAATTGTGACTCAAGTCTGACTTGAGTCCAAATCTCGACTTGCAAGTCCTCATCTCTGCCTTTAGTAGTTTCTTAGGTCTAATTAGTATTATTTATATAATTTGTATTACTGTATTATATAATTGTTACATTATACTGTTTATTTTGTTTAACCAAAAAATAATTATTTAAAAACAAAAACAAGTTAATATTGTTTGAGCTTGATTTTGAGTGAAGTATTTGAAATAAAAAACCTCAAGATTTATTTGTTTTTGTTTTTTTTTTTTTGTAATTCATTCCTAGAATGTCAAAGAATCGTAAGTTCAGATAAAAACTAACTAACTTAACATCAATTTTGGTAGGTAATTCTCAACATGAAACTTAAAATACAGGTCTTCCTTTAACATAATTTCTATAAGAAAACTGGCGCGTCTTACAGGAGAACTACTTGGTTTGTGGGAAACACTGAAATACCTTTAAAATTTGTAAGTACCACTATGTATGAATGAGGAATGTTATTCAGTACCTTTTCATGTATTCATTATCATATAAAATGACAAAGTATGACAAGTTTTTCTAGTAGAATCTCAACATTTTTGGCTTTATTGTTTTTAGAATAGTATTTGAACAGTGTGACATTAGGTAATGTTTAATTTATTTGTGACCAATGTCTCTACTTGTTAGTACATACACTGAATCCATATTTTCAGTATTTCCATCAACCTACTCGGGGACTGCAGGTGTAAATTAGTATTCACGCTATAACCTGGCACCAGCATCTCTCCTGTGACTGATGACTGGTTAATGCATTGTTGTGCACTGCCAATGTACAAATAGAACAGATTGTTTCATCATCTTTTTGAGCTAAACTCGTCTTGGACTGGTACAGATATTTTGTATAAGCAGCTCTTGAGGTCAAAATATGCTGTTTGCGTTTGATTAAAAAGTGTTTTATTGTCTGATAATCAGGAAGTGTACGTTGGCATGCTACTTGTTATTGGCTTTACTGTGATGGCAAAATGTTGGTCTGATCTCTGAAAGCGCTCCTAAACTCAACACAGCGAAGAATTGGGATGTTCAAATGCATAAGGTACAACGTTGGACCACTGCAAACCGTTTACAATGAAGTAGTTCTGTTTTTCACATTTTTTATTTATCTTATTGGTGCCATTTCTACCAACAACAAGCAGAAATTAACAAAATAAAAGTCAGAATAATACAAAAAATCTTCCTCAATCTGAATAAAACTAAAAATAATAATATAATAGACTATATCCTACAAAGTTTTTTGTTTTGTTTTTTTTATGAGGAAGACATCCAATTTGAAATAATAGGCGGCATAAAATAATATAGGAGAAATCTCCATATGTCTTTTGAGGAGGAAGGAAATGCACAGAATATAAGATCAGAGGAGAGAGAGACAGAAAGAGAGAGTGAGAGAAGGGAGGAGGCCACCAGAGAACACAGCCATCATGACACTGTGCTATTGATCTGAGAGAGTCTCTGAGATCAGCCCAGCGCTGACACAGCTATCACAATGCATTATGGGGGATCAAAGACAGGCCAGAGGGTTGGCCACCACGCAGGAACCAACAGCTACAGAAGAACGAGGGAGAGAGGAGAGGAACGGAGAGAAGGCGCTGCATAACACAATCATACATCATGTCATTTGTGATGGTATCTCAAATGGTTTATCAGGACGGGTCAACAATGTAATTCAAGATCATGTGTAAACAAGATCAAAAACTAAATCCTGTATACTCATATATAAAGTAGGGTAGAACAAACATCAGAGCGGACGTTCGTAGAGACCTAGTCAAGGCTATAAAGCACTGAGGGAAACACTGCAGTCATCTCTATTTATCTGGCACAGTCCCAGTTTATCCAAAACCATTGATTTGTCCCAGTTTTATACAAGAAATGTCCCTGGTGTCCCTATTTTTGACCAATTTGATTCCTGCCAACAGTAAAGAGCAGCATAAACTGTCATTTGTTTTACTAAAATACAGAAAAGCTGTTTAAAAATGACCAAAACACAAAGAAAATGTGACTATACTGACTCACATTAGACGAGTGCATAACAATTTTCTCTTAATTACACACTCGTTTCACAGTTTTATTATTACCAACCAACCCAAACCGAGGGTGTCCCAGTTTTTTATTATGAAAATCTGGTCACCCTATTTGTGGTTGAGTTCATGGTCCTGTTTAGGTGAGTAATGTTCAACAAAAAGATGAGAGTCACTAAGTGAATAATTGCTAGCTGGCCTGTGACACTGTCTGAGAATCTTGTTTAAACACACAAATCACCTCACCTTTTTGTACTTCCAACTATGTCAGCTCTTTGTGTGTTAAAATAAAGCTCAGATTAAGCCTAATTTGAGTAACAGAGCAGTGCTTTTAGTTAGAAATACACCCCAAGGGAATGTTGATTACTTCAGCTGCATTGTGCCCATTCCAAGGTATTTTTGAGCAGTAACAACACCTGTAAATGAATAAATTAAGGATATATGTTTAATACCAATACTTGTAGATGGAGACAAGAAAAGTTACATGGTAGACCTTTTAAAATTAGGACAATACTGTGGCATAAATGTATGAATATTTATGCAAAAGAAAAAGATGAAATGGAAAGACAAATCAAAGGTTTAAAGTAGTAAGACTTAAAAGAGCCGTGGAGAGTGCAGTGTCTTCCCCTCATTCTCTTTGACGGATCTAGTGTTTATTTAATCTATTGTCAGAGACTGTGTGAAATGTCACTGGACTGAATACATTTACCATCTGCACAGTGCCAGAAATGTCAAGCAGAAGAGAATATGTCTTGTATGCGTCGATGCTAGCCAGGCCATAACCAACTGTTAAAGGTCTTATATTAAAGGAACAGTCCGGAATTTTGGATATAGGACCTCATTTCCTAGTGAGTCAGAGTGTTGGAGATGTGTGGAGACACTTTTTTTTAAAAATTCCATCCAGTCCTTGTATTTGCAGAGGTCACTGGTGCTAGGCTAGTGCATGTCAATGGCCATAGTTAGCCTGCCACTAAAACAAATCTATTATTACTCCAGACTGTTGATGTGAATGTCTGTGTCGATAGAATAATTTTAGAAGTAAAACCAACCTTGCATTTGAAGGATTTATGTCTGAGCAGCAGCAGAGAGTTGTACTTCCTGATAGAGCTTGGTAGCAGCGGACTGATATATGAGAAAATTGTCCCTCAACATGCGACAATTCACGTGATGCAAGGTTAGTTTTATTTCAAACATTATTCTATCAACAGACATTTACATCGACAGTCTGGTGTAATAATTCTTTTGCTTCGGGTGTTTTGTGGTGTGGGTAAGACTGTTTTTAGTGACAGGATAACTATGGCCATTGACATGCAGTAGCCTAGCACCAGGGACCTCTGCAAATACAAGGACTGGATGGAATATGTTAAAAAAATTTCCACGCATCTCCAACACTCACTAGGAAATGAGGCCCTATGTCCAAAATTCCAAACTGTCCCTTTCAGCAAAATTGACTCTTGTGAGCTTTAAACCATGTTATAATGCTGCTATCGCATCAAAAACATACATGGAGCTGTGTTTTGTTTCATTCACACATGTTGGAGTCACCATTTATTATTAGTCTGTCTACTCTACATCCTCAAAGCTCAAAATGCTCTGTTCCACCTTGTTATGTCACGTCGGGGTAGCTTCCAAGCTCCCTTTTACATTAAGTTCAGTAGAGATTGACAATTCCAGGTCTGAATTCATCCAAATGATTCTAGAGAAGGCGTTTGTTTTTCGTTTGAGAGAAGAACTCAGCTTAAATATGCAGGAATTGCGTGTTAAACATGTGTGAATGAAACAAAACACAACTCCAGCTATGTTTGTGATGAAGAAACAACATTATAGATCAGAAAATAGTGTAATATGGATGCTTTAACTATATGCAAAACCAGTGAGTATGCCGTGTGATTGCTCATACACTTGGCCTGTGTGTATATGTATGTAGAGCAGAGCATTATGAGTGTGTGTGTGTGTTTTATAATGCGCCCCGAGGAGGTACACTTCACCAGCCCGTCTCCATCAATAACAAGCTGAATCACATGTTACAAATGTCAGCAGAGTGACCTTGGCATATGAAATCACATTGCTGCCTTCACAAAGCTCCGTGTGTGCGGCGGCGCGCTGGAGCTAAATTGACTTGAGTGTATTATTATCATAACAGGATGCAAGGTTCACGAAAAGAGGTTCATGGTGGAAAACACAGATGAATGAAAAAAACATGTATTTGTCACGCACAGAAATGGCGCAAAGTGGCATAAAAATTCAAGGTGTACTGTGTAACTTTTCTATCTGCTCGTCTCCAGGCAGAATTTGAGATGTTTTTGCTTTGGTGTTGCATGGTACAACATTAAGTTTATTAATCTCCATGGGAACGGCAGATGACAGCAACAGGCCAATTGACAGGTCAGATTTATGAAGAGGTGATCCCACTAAAGTAACAAGGTATGTTTTTAAAGGTATTTTGAGCAAAAAAAAAACCCACTAACTAAATATCATCTCCGTGTGTAAATGGGGCACAGTACACCCATCAGGAAAAAGAGCATATTTTTTTAAGTATGCTTGTTAAAGGCCCCATATTATGCAAGATTGACTCTTGTGAGCTTTAAACCATGTTATAAAGTTTTGTTACCACCTCTAAAATAATACCTGGAATTGCGTTTTGTTTCATTCACACATTATTTCTCCAAAGCTCAAAATGCTCTGTTCCTCCTTGTGATGTCAAGAAGTGGTAATTTTCATTATAACCTTTTACCATTTGTTCAACAGAGATGAGCAATTCCAGGTTTTAAATTATCCAAACACAGCTAAGTAGAGTGTTAAAATTGACTCTCACAGGATCAATTTAAACATTTTCTCAGGGTTTATATCAGTCCAATGGCAAATGGTCACATTTTTCTATAGCGCTATGGCCTTAAAGGCACTCAAAGCACTTTACAACAAGGAACCACTCACATTCACACACCAGTGTACGCAGACACTGTGGGCAAGGTGGGTTAAGTGTCTTGGCCAAGGACACAACGACAGCATTCATCTGTGGGAGCTGAAATCACACCAGCCAACCTGTGGGTCAGTGGATCTGACTGCTCAACCTGTGATGTTTATGTCGAGAGCTGGAATCAAACCGCCAACCTTCAGATCAGTAGGTGAATGCTCTACCAACTGAGCTACCGCCACCCAAACTGTTCTACAGTTAATTTAACATTTTTGAAAATAAATTAAGTAACACTGGACCAAAGTTGCTGTTAAACCCCGAAATCAAGAGTTATAGTAATGTTTTGAGAGTAAACGGATAACGCTTTGTAGGGTTATCCTGATTTAGCTAAACAACACACAGAGGTGTTTTATTTTTACACTTTATTTGAATTTAATTAACATTTTGGGGAGTCGTAACTACACACTGTAAAGTGTAAATTATGTCAAGCCTTTATTTTCTTTAAAACATTGTAAAAGATGAAATTATGTACAAAACTGGTTCAAATTGGTCTTCTCTCGTGGGAGTTTGATGTGGTGGGTGAGAGGTGCCAAATTAACACTAAGGGAAGTTGAATGAACACTAGGGGAAGTTGAATTAACTTCAACCATATCAACTCTGGCAAATGACCCCAACGCGAACCCCCATTTGACTTTCAAATAGTTAAAATAACACTTTTTGTGTTAAAAACAATAAAACAATATTTTACCCTGAAATTTTAATCCTGCAAGTTTTAGCTGTGTGTATGGCATTTAAAAACACAGTGGAGCTCTTTCTGTACCATAGTGTTTTCTGTTTGAGAGAAGAACACATTGTAAATATGCAGGGTTTGTGTGTTAAACATGTGTGAATGAAAAATAACACAACTCCTGCGAAGTTTTTTGATAAGGAAACATTAACATAGGTCAGAAAATAGTGTAATCTGCACCTTTTAAACTGTCAATAAAGTGCTATAATAAACAACATAAAATTTGAAAATGAGCCTGAATTAAACTGAATTAAAATGACAGTACACTGAAAGATTCAACACCTGGCTGAGAGTCCCATGCTCAGGAGGGACGGCCCGGTTCATGCCCTCAATCTGGTCTTTCTATTTGTCCAACCAAGTCCACACGCTCTAGTCCACTTAAACCAACACCCCCACGTGGACAATCATACGTGCACTTTGAATCTACCCATTCTCAGTTTGTTAAGAATCCCATCCAAATTCAGGGATCTGTTGGGTACATGATAGCGCTTCAGGACACAGTGTGAATCAGAGTGAATAAAAAAGACACACAAAGGTTAATTGCTTGGACAAAGAGCAAAAACGCGAGTCTCATTCGTCACTGTTCCTTTTGACAGTCCGTAGCTAAGGCGCCGTGTAATTAACTACTACACAATTAGCTCAAGTCAGGTGCACAAATGTCATGGCCCTAAGATTAGCCAAACCTGTGATGATGAATTGAATCTCCTGCATTGGTAATTCTGCACTGTAATGAGTTAGACACATATTTTGTCAGTAGTAGTGTTGTCATAATACTAAAACTCCAAACTCGATTTTTCTGTTAAGGCCTGAATGATCTGGGGCTAAATATCTATTGCGATTAAATTTGCGATTTATGTTTTAATAATAGGATTCTGTTCAAAGTTCACATTTTAAACACGTCCAGAAGAACTGACAAAAAGAGTGAAATATGAGCTGATAAACTAATGCAAGAATCACATTTCAGAGCACGTTCGTACAGCTTTTTTGCAGAATAACACAGGATAGTTTTTTTTTTTTTTGTAGAGGAAACAGCCTTTTTGATTTGTTAATTGTGATTTAAATTTGATTATGATTAATTGTGTAGCTCTTACTAAGAAAAATGTTTCATATTCAATACCAGTTTTGATACCACTTAGACAATAGAATGTAATTTACTGTGCAAAATAAAAGTGCTTTCTTTAAGGGCCCATATTAATGAGTTATGCTATAATGTTGTTTCCTCGTCAAAAAGAGACCTGGAGTTATGTTTTGTTTCATTCACACATGTTTAACACACAAACCCTGCATATTTAGGGTGAGTTTTGTGATGTCATGTGGCAATAGTGGAAGTGCTCCACAGTGTTTTTAACGGAACAGAGCATTTTGAGCTTTGGAGATGTAGTCAGAGTAATAATAAAAAGTTACTCAAACATGTATGACTGAAACAAAACACAACTCTGGGTATGTTTTTGAAGAGGTAACAAAATTTTAAAGGCACAGTTCCAAATTTTGGACATAGGCCCTTATTTCCTAGTGAGCCAGAGTGTTGAAGACGTGGGGAGACACTTTTTTAAATATTCCATCCAGTCCTTGTATTTGCAGAGGTCGCTGGTGCTAGACTAGTGCATGTCAATGGTCATAGTTATCCTGCTGCTAAAACACTCCACAAAATACCCGAAGCAAAATCTATTATTACACCAGACTGTCGAGGTAAATGTCTGTGTTGATAAAATAATTTTAGAAGTAACACCAATCTTGCATTTGAAGGATTTATGTCTGAGCAGCAGCAGTGAGTTGTACTTCCTGATAGAAAGCTTGGCAGTGGCGGACTGATATATGAGAAAATAGTCCCTCAACATTCAACGATTCATGCGATGCAAGGATAGTTTTATTTCAAACATTATTCTATCAACACAGACATTTGGACAGACAGTCTTTAGTAAGAATAGATTTGTTTCGGGTGTTTTGTGGAGTGAGTAAGACTGTTTTTAGTGGCAGGATAAATATGGCCATTGACGTGCACTAGTCTAGCACCAGTGACCTCTGCAAATACAAGGACTGGATGAAATATTTTAAAAAGTGTCTCCACACGTCTCCAACACTCTGGCTAACTCGGAAATGAGGTCCTATGTCCAAAATTCAGCCTGTCCTTTTAACATGGCTAAAGTAAGTAAGTATTTTTTTTTGCGTAATTTAGAACCTTTCAGTTACCAAATGGTGTTAATAGTTCAAAGTTCAAAACTGCTCCTAGAAAGGTCAGTATCGATACTTAAATTACATATCTGTTTTCGATACTGGTTTTAGAATCGATTAGCATCAGATTTTGGGTACTTTTGGTAACCCTAGTAGCAAGTTGGCAGCTATAACAAGTTTCACCGAGTACTTTTAAGAATGGCCGTTCATTCATAAAAGCGAACCTGGGTCTTTGCTGTACATTTTTCAGCGCGGTGGCCTACATTCCAGAAACAAGGCGTCGAGGCGTGATTATTCAAAAGGTGTCTGGGCCATTATGTACTTCCATTCTTTCTCGGTTTGTACCCCACTTCCTGTCTGCGTCTTTATTCCTGGGAGAAGGGCCCAGACAGAGGAGCCAGCTGCCACGAAATGACAGAATCCACAAATCACGTCCTAAGGGGAACGGAAAACGAAATAAAGACAGAACAGCGTTGAGCTAAGGTAGAGTAGAGAGGTAAAATACATAGAGAGAAGGATATGAGGCACAGTGCGTAAAGGTATTTTCTGAGCTATGTTACAGTGTTGTTTACTTATCAAAAACCTGCCTGGAGATGTGTTTTGTCCCATTAACACATGTCAAACACACAAACCCGACATATTTAAGCCAGGTTCTACTCTCACGTGGTTATACAGGAAGTGCTCCACTCTGTTTTTAAACTCCATACATGCTCACTAGGATTATTTGGATTATTTCAGCCTTGGGATTCTAGCCTGATTGTTTCTACAAACTGTTTCTACAAAGTGAAACCGTCTGACCTCACAGCATTAGAATTCGTTCGCTCGATGGTAGGTGGGTACTTTTTTCATTTAACCAATTGCTGCTATTTGGTCGTGACATATGTAATGTGCCGCTAATGGGGCTAACTGGTATATTAAGCTTTTCCTAAATCCCATAGGAAGAAGGGCAATAACGTCTTTCCCCTTGATAAAATTCACAGAACATTCTTTGTTCCGGCTTTAAATCTTCGATCTCGGGAATCGTTGCCAACACAGAATGTATGGCTCTTCACTGATTGGCTGGTGCCCGAACTCGCACTTCCGGGGTTTTTGCAAACGGTCCAGTGTATTTCGATTCCTGACCTAGTTGCTATAGCGAAATGACATTGAGCGGAGGCACTACGTGGCGCCAGCCTGGCTACTGGAATTGCCCAACTCTACTGAAATGAAGGTAAAAGGAGCTGTTAACTTGAAAACTACCCCTACATGACATCACAAGCTGTAACATTACATGCTTTGGATGAATAGATGACAGACTAATAATGTGTTACTGAAACATGTGAATGAAACAAAACAACTCTGGGTATGTTTTTGAAGAGGTAACATTCCGACATGACTTTAAGCTCACAAAAGTCACTTTTAGGTCATATAAGATCCTTAAAATGGTTTCTTGTATGTTTGCCTGACATTATGATTTATGTAAGTCTTTATTTATATAGTGCTTTTCACAGACATTTTCTGTCCCCAAAGACGCTTTACAGAGCATTATTCAGCATTCATTCACTCTATATGATGGTAAGCTACTCTTGTAGCCACAGCTGCCCTGGGGCACACCGAAAGAAGCACGGCTGCCATGCCAATCGGCACCATCAGTCCCTCCAACCACCACCATCACTCACACACACCACTTTCATACTAGGCAATGTGGGTGAAGTATCTTGCCTAAGGACACACAATGATTGAATTGATTGTATTTAACTGACCTTGACTATCAACTGTTCATGGAGACCTGTAGCATGTTTTGGGTTGATGGGGGAAACTGGAGCACCCGGAGGAAACCCATCCAGACACGGGGAGAAACATGCAAACTCCACACAGAAAGGCCCAGGCGACCCGGGGATCAAACCCAGAACCCTTCTTGCTATGAGGCATGAGTGCTAGCCACTCAGCCACTGTGCCGCACCATTTATAACTACAAACTGCAAGGATTCAAAATGGCCCTGTACCCGTACTCTGAGATGCATATCGTGATAATATCGTACCGTGAGATTTGAATATCATTACATCCCTACTTGCTTCAGAACAGAATTATTGTGTAATCATCTCTTGAGGTCAAAATAAGTCCACTGTGAACTGTCAGAAAGTGCGTGTTAGCATGCTGGTTGTTGATAGTTTTGCAGTGATGTCAAAATTCCGCTCTGGTCTCATTCTTCTAAGACAATAAAAATCAGGTACAGCGCTTTCAAGAGTGAAGCTGTTTAAATCAAGTTGTAAAGCTGTAAAGTGAAGGATCTGAAGTGAAAAATGTTTGCTGAAGGTGACTGGACTTTAAGGAACACTTTAGGATTACCAGCTGAAGACAGAGGACTCTGGAGAGAAGGACAGACTGAAGTATGCAAATATGAATTATACAAAACACAGCTCTTGTTTTTTGTGAGAGAAGAACACTGTTAAGCAATTAAAGTTTTGCATATTATAAGATCTACAATAGAATAGGGCAATATGGTGATTAAAAACTGAATAGTGTTCTTATCCCTGTGACGATCTGCTATTTTGGTGTAACATCAAATTGAAATGAAGCATTTCTGTATTTGCAGCTATAATTTTCCCACCCACTTCTCTTATAGGCTGGCATCTGTAGGGCTCTGAGTGAGTGACAGCTCCATTCAACTAATAACAGTGAAGTCTGAATGTTTAGAAGAAACAGATGACATTATTTGTCTTATAAAGGCCCCATCCACACTAGAACGTATTCGAGTTGTTTTTGTTATGGATGCAGTGTTCGTCCACACTAATCCGATGGAAACGACTCCAGAGATGGAACGATCTGGTGCTGCTAGCTCCCACGAATTCATCTGATTATGGATCTGATCTAGCACCGTGTACACGCCTGAAAACGTTGATACGCTGACTTAGGAGCTCTAGTTGCCATCCTTATTGGACCACGTCACTGTGACTTGCGCCTTCCTGATTTACTGGGTTCGTGACATTGGTCATGTGACACTATTGTGGAAAACAGTTTAAACAAACCATAGACAAACTTGAAACACCGTAGCTAGAACGAAAAAGACTGTTTTTATGCTTGCCATCCTCCTCGGCTCGAAATCGGCAGTCAGGCGACAGTCAGGTGGTGCATATGTTTAGGAACCTCAGGATTAATGAACTCTATTGTGAGGTATGGATTTTGTTGTTCAACCAACTCTGAGAGAGCAGAGAAAAATGTCTAGCTGGAGGTCTTTGGTCTTTTCTTGTTATGTTGTTTTATAATTACATTCTGTTACTTTCTGAAAGCAAGTGTGTTATTATTCAAATGTAGTTTACTGCAGGTTGATTTGTGACACGTTTTTGATTTTCATATCATATTTCTTTATAAAACACCATCTGTTTCATATTTCCTTTAGATGCTCTTCGCCCCATGATAAATCAGCTTTCTTCCTCTCTCTTGTCCGTCCTCCACTGCAGGATACAGTAGCCAATTAGCAGTCTGAACAGAACATGGACTCAAGACTCCACCACCCCCAACTCCCAGTGTCCCAGGTGGCCATAGCCCGAGTGAATGACCCCAGCCTCACCATATTAACGAGGGGGAGTCACAAACACTACAGGCTGTTGTGGAGTTGGCTGGCAGAAAGGTTGACTTGAAGGTCAAACTGTGAACGGGCTCTGTACATAGGCTTTGTGTGTGAGCTCTTGTATGACGGAGCATCAATCAGCGTTAGGCATGGTGGGTGGGCGCGCAGGCAGGAGATTCACGCTTTGGGAGCAGCGGAGAAGAGTTGGCTCCATGTTGTCAGGACAAAGGAGGCCGGAGTTTGCAGCGATGGGGGAAAAGAGCTCCGCAGTGCTCTGGGCGGATCACGTGTGCGTGTAATTGATGCATGTCCAGTAAACAGGAGCTGTGCCCTATGAGAGAAGGTAGTGTTCAACAGCAGGACAATGCAGAACCCAGAAGTATGACTCGTAGAGATGTGTCAAGTAAAAATTTGCTGGATTGGATATTCATTTCCAAATATCAATTAAGACGATATCCTGGTTGACATCGCCACATTTTTATATACTACCCTAGAAAGGCAGAACGCTGTAACATCATGTTTGGTAAAAAATTGAGTTAATGTCATTTTGGGGGTATTTGAAACCTTCTTTATCATGTGAATAAATATTGTGAAAAATATTGAGCTCAAAATTGACCATTGGCCTTTATTTAGCAGTTACTGTACTCTGCTTTTGTATCATGAGAAAAAATGAGTCGTGCAAAGGTAAAAGGCAGTAACAATGTATGTTTTCATTGCGATTTAGTTAATAAATATATTTTATTTTATAATCCAACCTCTCAGGGTCTTAAGACATTAAATAAATATACCTTTATATTCAGTTATACTTAAAATCTTTAATGTGAAAGTAATATGTGTATTTCTTCATATAAATACTATACTGCAAAGTAAGTTGTCTGTCAGTGTACAATGGGAGCAAGATGGGTTATGTGTCTTGCCTAAGGACACAACACATGTGGGAGGTGGAACTGCAATGCCAACCTGTAGGTGGGTGGATGTGAACGCTCAACCAATGAGGCCGAGTGTGGGATTCGAACTGCTATCCTTTGGATCGCTGGATAAACACTACACCAACTGAGCTACTGTCGCCCATAAATAACAGCTACATATCACATTTGGATCAGTTTTGTCTTATTTTATTTTTGTATAAAGGAAAAAAAATGTTATCAGCCTTAACACTGGTATCAGCAAATGCTTAAAGTTGTAGTATCAAAATCCATAGACAAAAACAGCAACACATTATTAGTTATAATGCGTTGTTGTTGTTTTTTTTCAGAGTTAGATTAGTCGTAGATTAGTCGTAGATTAGTCAGCCTTCTTTTCAAAAGTCCAAAAGCATTCAGTTTGTCTTCTCTATGTACTTTAACTTCTTGGGTTCTTTTTAAAGACAATACAGTACATGTCAACAAAGTAAATACACCTCCTACTGTATTGTCTTTAAAAAGAACCCAAGTGTGCATTCAAGATTCAAGATGATTTACAAAAAAATTATAATATTACCAACTAGATAATGGCAAAATGGATAAATACTGGCATAATGGTTAGGCCAGTTCCGTAACCTCTGGAGCATTTCTGTGAGTAGTTTGCTTGTTCTCCCTGTGTTTGCATTAGTTTATTCCAGGTTTTTGGGCAGGCTCATTACACTTAGAAATTGACTGTATCTATTGTGGAGCGATGCACTGAATCAAAAGTAATTTCATAATCACATTGTCCATTGGTGGTTCTGTAATTAAAACGACATCAAACGTCATTAGAAAACTCATATTTTTCACCTTCTGTTCCACTCCTTTTGTTATAACTTGTATTTGACAAAACACCGAATCGCCATAAGACTGATATAAACCAAATGCGTGTCTATTGTTTCTGTACGTGGAGACCATTCTAAACCATTTCTCCTCCACTATAGGCCCTCTATTAAAATTCCCAGTGGCTCTCCCTGTTCCAGGAGCTGTAATGGGGCTGCTGAATGAAGGACAGAGGGGCTGCCTCCAGGTTTTATAGTGCACTCACTTTGGGAATAGGAATGAGACTAGTCCTGTATGCATACCACTCTATACAAGCGAAGGAAAATGATTGTTTAGTCCGGTTTTAATCCCCAATTAGACCTGGTTTAAACCTTGTTGAGTAATGCCCTGATTTAAGTGATGGTTTAGTCCTCATTTTATGGTGCACTCTATAGTCCTAGTTTAGTCCTTAAATCATCTATATTATGCTATTTCCATATGATATAATATGGTTTCCTCGTCAAAACCATTTTGTTTTGTTTCATTCACACATTTAACACACAAATCCTACATATTAAGGCTAAGTTCTTCTCTCAAAAAGAAAACACTGGTAATACAGGAAGTGCTCCACTGTGTTTTTAAACTCCATATACCTTCACTAAAATCTTTTGGATGATGTCACCTCTGTCAATCTTTACTGAAAAAAGGAAAAAGGGTTTTATCTTGAAAATTACTGCTGCATGACATTACAAGGTGGAATAGAACATTTTGGTTAAGTCCATGGTAGTTCTGGTTTAGCCCTGATTTCGGACCTGTTTAATGCTTGCATGTAAAAAGACAAAATATTTGATCGAAAGTGCCTTTCGTTTAAACGGTGACTGCATTTTTGGGGCTTAAAAATGCAAAAATCTGAAACCACCCTACAGAGTGGAAAAGCTGAATAGTTGTACTTTCCATCTACACTGCCCAAGATGCAAAACTCTGGTTAGATCTGCTCACATCGTGTACACGTTTACGTCACCACACATCACCACCACTTAGCGTCATCACCTAGCCGCCTGGCATGCATATTGAATTCCACACACTTTTGCGTCACTGTATGCACACAGATTTCCTCCTGAAAACACTTGTCTAAACGTGGAAAAAACAGTGATGACCTGATGCCATTTTTGCGTCTTCTGTTCACACCGTCATCATATAAAAATAGCTTTAGTCTTGGTTCAGGCCTGGTTTATTCCTGATTTAGTCCTGGTTAAGCCTTTGATTAGTCCTTGCCACTTTAGTCACCTTAGAATAAACCAGTCCTGTACGTGCAAATGACTGTATACACGTGAAGAAAATATTCAGAGATAGCTATAATTATCACATTGGCTACAAAATGTGCCACAGTCTCTCATCATCATTTTCTCACTAGCAAAAGCTCTTGTGTGTTTCTGCTGGCGTCCCCACCTCCCATATTCTCTGAGTGGAATCAGCTCTGCCTTCTTCTCACTTTCATCCTTTATTGCCTTTTTTCTGCACCATCAAAGGTCTCTTCAGTAATATTTCAGAAAGACGCAAATATGCACAACCCATGGCCTCACTCCATATCTGCATGCATACATAAATAATTAACCCAGCACTGGAAACATGCTCTTTTTCAAAAACTCTGGTGAAAAATGGTCCTCCCTGCTGACCAGTGGTTTAAAGTTTAAGACTGTAGAAAACTTAATCGTGGTAGAGATTTGCTGATGCTACACTATAGCACTTCTGTAGTTCAATCAAGTATTTGCCTTATATACCCATATTAAATACAGTTATAGTAAAGTTTGAAGTTTATAAATTAACTTGTCGCTTTTGTAAAAAATAATAACAAAATGTATCTATCTGGGATATAAATTCATATTTTCACTCATTTAGTCTGCTCAGTCTGAATACATTTGAGCAGTGCCGAAAAAAAGTCTAAAGTCTCAAAAAAGTCTAAAGTATAAAAATATTGGTGTCAAATATTAAATCTGTTAAATTTTCAATATCAGGCCAATAAAATATCCTCTGATATCTGAAAACAATAACTGAAATATTGTGATATCATCAAAATAATATTGTGGCCAAATCACAATATCGAGTATCAAATTACAAGGCTCTTTGCATAAGTGAATTGTTTTGGTGCAACGATAGCTAAAAAGAAAAAAAAAAAAAAACACAGGGAAATACAGATCAACGTCCATAAAGTAATAACTTATTAAATTAACATTTTAAATCTTAATTCTTTAGATTTTGACAAAACCAAAGGCTTGTCAAGGCATTTTAAAAGGAAAAAGTAGAGTATTCACAATTCTATTAGCCTCTACAAAATATCTAAATGATTATCGCACCATGAGATGCATATCGTGAAAATATATTAAGAGATCTGAATATCATTACATCTCTAATAACTCAAATACAATCCCTAGTCGCAGTCACATAAAGTGAGTCTTACCTAAAGCATTGCAGCTTATAAGACTATATTACGTAAAGATACTATAAGTGAAGATAAAGTGCTTGAAAATTGAATGAATCTGAGGTGAAGTATAAAGAGGCTTTGTCAGCATTTGGGTGGATTTCATAGATTTGTTAGAAAAGCCCCAGGGCCCGCTTGGCCTCTGTGATGATAGTCTGTGTTCAACACTCACAGTGCTTCAATTATTCAGCAGCTGCCTAAGTAGAGGAGGAAGGCTACCTGTTACTACCAGATAATACACACATACACACACCAGCACTCGGAAGATACACGGAAACAAACTCATTCAATACTATTACTGCTTAATAGTTTCACTTTTTGTCTCATGTTGTCTGGAATTTCCTGGTGTAGTCTGTTTATCCATTCTTAAATTTGGCTTCATCCCTTTGTTTTCTTGTTTTTACAGCAATTTTACATGTTTTTACTATTCTCACAACATAAAATACACTGTTTAACTTAATATCTCAGGAATCATAAATGTTAAGTTGCAATGGTCAAAGGTTTCCCGCAGAAGATGGAGATTTAGACAGTGTGAAAAGGACAAGGGGAATTCAAAACCCAACCAACCAAATATAAACAACTATTTAAGATAATGAAAGTATAATAATGGTGAACAAATCTTATCAATAAATATCATGCAAACTAAAAAGAAGAATCCACTGAGCAGAACCAAGGGGCTGCAGTTGAAGTTAATTGCAAATTATAACTGAAAATAGATAACAGATCATATTTTCAGTTACCATTCCAGACTATTTTTCCTAAAACTAAAATGACTCTCAGTTCAGACAGTCTGTTTCTGTACCCTGCTGATCACAAACAAATGTCTGGACTCTTTGTGAAGATGAGGCTCTGGAGTATTGGTTTCTGTCTGATCTACTCTCATTTTAAGTGGGAACAAGCTCTGTACAGAAGACAGTCAGATTTCAAATTGTGGCTGAATTATTTGGGGTAAATATAAGAATAGGTGGAGCCGGTATCCCTGGGGATGGACTGATAGACAGCAGATTGACAATTTGTTGGGTCTTGACAGTACGCATGTCAAGGCTGAAGCAGATCTCACTAAACATGAGATTTAGGAACTTGTAACAAGGCAAAAAAGAGTCCATGTAGATTTCATAAAAAAGTTCTACTAAATTTTGTGAAATTTTGTGTTATATTTTGTATTTGTGGCTTTTTGTAGCTTTTTGTTGTTGTTAGTTGTTGGTTGGTGGTGGTTGTTGTTGTAATAGTTGTGTAGATGTTGTAGTTGTTGTAATAGTTGTACTTGTTGTTGTGGTTGTTGTTATAGTTGTAGTAGTATTAGTAGCAGTAGTAGTAGTAGTAGTAGTTGTTGTTGTAATTATTATTGTTGTAGTTCTTGTTGTAGTTGTTGTTGTTATAGTTGTAGTAGTTGTAGTTGTAGTAGTAGTAGTAGTGGTTGTTGTAGTTGTAGTGGTTGTGTTGTAGTAGTAGTTGTTGTAGTTGTAGTTGTTGTTGTTATAGTTGTAGTAGTATTAGTAGCAGCAGCAGTAGTAGTAGTAGTTGTTGTTGTAATTATTGTTGTTGTAGTTCTTGTTGTAGTTGTTGTAGTTGTTGTTGTTATAGTTGTAGTAGTTGTAGTTGTAGTAGTAGTAGTAGTTACTGTTGTTGTAGTTGTAGTAGTAGTAGTAGTAATAGTAGTAGCTGTTGTAGTTGTTGTAGCTGTAGTAGTTGTTGTAGTTATTGGAGTTGTTTTAGTAGTAGTTGTTGTAGTAGTAGTTGTTGTAGTCGTTGTGGTAGTAGGTGTAGTAGTAGTAGCAGTGGTAGTTGTTGTTGTGGTAGTAGTTGGAGTAGTTGTATTAGTTGTTGTAGTTGTTTAGTAGTAGTAGTAGTAGTAGTAGTAGTAGTAGTAGTAGTAATAGTAGTAGTTGTTGTATTTTTTCTTTTTCAGATTTGTATTGTATTTTTTAAGTACAAGGGCATGATCCAAGGCATGATCCCTCAGATAGTATCAAACTGAGCTGAAAATGGTCACGTACAACCTGCTTGCATCAAACGATACTAGAGTCACTGTCCATGGTGCTGAAAATCTGATATTTATTTCACATTGTATTATCCCAGCTACTCTATTCTAACTCCCCTGTCTGTGTTATACGCTCTCCTTTCCCAACAAACAAAAGCCCTGTCACTATGCATTTAAGTACATAGCTGTCCTCTCAATGATGTAACATAGAAGATCTGCAGTCACCCAGTACAATGGAGCGGGAAGGCTGAGCTAAAGGCTGGAAGTAATGGTGTTATCCTGGGATAAGCCCTGGTTTACCCTTCACATAGGCCCACGGAGACTGCATCGGAATAAGTCATTTTAGTCCATTGAACACAGAAAGAGCAGCGCGAGGACCCAGGCAACACAATCAGCTCCTGCTTGCAGCCATTTTGTCAGACTCTTTATATGTCTGTAAACACGGCCAGTAAAAACTTACAGCAATCTGCCTGAGCACACAGCCAGTCAACAGAGGGGAGTTTATTACACCAGAGTCACATATTCTCAGCTAGAAGAGTGCACCACAGAGATGTCAAAGGCTCCATGAAGGTGCAATGTGTAACTTTTCTGTCATCAGTTTCTCTCCATGGAGATATTGCCTGGAATTTTCCACAGTACGGCTTTATAGTTATGTATCTCTATGGAGAAAGCAGGTGACACCGCAGGGACAAGCTACATGTCAGATCTCACCCACAGTACGAATGCAAGTTTTTAGGTCAATAAAAACCCATGTTATTGAGTAAATGCGAGATGAATATATGTAATGCCACACTGGGACATTCCAGATAAAACAATAACATCTCCATGGAGACAAGGGCAAGAAAGATTAAAAATATATGTAAAATAATATAAAAACTAGATCTGTAATAATATGAACATTGTTTTAGGGCTCATCTTTTTCATATTCATTAGTGAAGATTTTTATTTGTTGTACTTTATAATTTGAACTGTAGAGGTTTGAATGGAACAAGCTGTACCCAGTTTAATTCATATAATAAAGTGCAATCTGTTTTTCCACTTGTAAATGCAGCTCTTAAAATTAGACCTCGGTGTGCAGTTTCCGTCTAATTATGAAGCAATTGTTCATCTTCAAAGTGAGGCTAGTGCACTGTTAGCATGTTAGTTGTTGATAATTACTGTAGTTGGGCCGCTGCAACTTGTTTAAAATGAACTCGCTTGTTTTTCATGGTTTATAGTTACTACTATAATTTCATTGTGTAGTTATTGCAGCTGATTTTCTCTTGGCTTCAACGCTTCATATCATATCATTTGTCCCAATATTTTTTGTAATAAAATATATCACACTTTGAAATTTGTCACTGAGACAAATTTATAAAATGTGAGCAGAATTTGGATTGCATTCCTCTAAGCCTGGGGCATCCAAACTTTTTTCATATAGGGCCACATCAAAACACAGACAATCAGGGACTGAAATATGTGCTTTTTCAACAGGTTAGAATGAGCCATCAGTCCTTAGTTCAAGCTTAAATCCTCCACAGCACACACTAAATATTTAACATCGTCTCTATCAAGGTTTAAAAAAAGATTAATAAAAATAAATAAATTTAAAAAAAACAGAAGTAAAAAGTTCTGCTGCAGGTAATTTAGGCCAATTCACCTGGAAGCCTGAGGACCAAGACAAATTGATCTGAGGGCCACATTTAGCCCCCGGGTCATAGTTTGGACATGTCTGCTCTAAACACAAAGTAAGAAAAACTAATTAGGAAATGTTATTAATGACTGCCCAGTGCCCACACAGCTTCACTTCAAAAACCCACAGCCCTGAAGTTAGCGTTGTTCGCCTGATTTGAACATCCTCAACTCTTAAGATTGCATGTGTTTTACTCATGGAAAACCTCTGGTCAATAATGTCATTTGTTCCATGGATGAGAGAAAGAATGACTCTATAGAAGAGAAGACTGTATTCAGCTCTTTGATGTTGAGCCTGGCTGAATTAGGACATCACCAGCAGAACTGCATCTGCACACTCACAGAGGCAGAGAAAACCAGAGCACCCCCAAACAAACGAAACAAAACAAATGCATGCTGGCAGAGAGCGCGCACGTGCACGCCAGAGTGTGCACGAGAACAAAGAGTATGCACGTGTAAGCCACAGTGCACGTGAACACACATATTACGCCTAGAGGTCCCAAAAACTAGTTCACTCCTTTTGTCTGAGCGAGATCATGCATATTCCAGTGAAATTCATTATATTCACGCACAGGCGCTTTCTCCTGCTTTAACTTAATGAACGTGATTTGAATTTTTACTTTGCACTTCTTGGTGCATTAAGGTCTAGTGAAAAATTAAGCAAAAACAACTCAATATTGTCATGCAGTGGGACATTTGACAAGCTCTGAACAAAAAGCATAATTTACAATATATTCATCACCAATCAAACGTTGTGAGGATCCGGTTCACTCACAAGTCAGTTCTTTGCTTGTTACAGACCAGTGCTGCTCGCTTCAAGAAATAGAATTGCTACGAAAAGATCATTAATTGTTAAAAAAGCTTACTCTCCCTTAATTTATACCATGCTTGGAAAATCCAATTAGTTCTGCCCATGTACCGTATCTCCACTTAGTGCTGTACAATATACTGGAATCAAATCAAAATCTGGTCTTTTTGTAGAAGTGTTGTTGTACCTGTAGTTAAGTTCTTTAAAAACATTTCAGAAATGCTTTTATGAGTTCAAATTATATCTTTTCTCCAATGTAAAAGTTGACTTATTATACAAAATCCATATTTTAGAGCTTTTAACCATGTTATAGTTGTTTCCACTTCTCATTTACCCTCTCGAAGTTGTACTTAGAGTGATTCACACACGTTTGAACCATCTTTATATGGTGTTCAAGCTAATCAACCGTTGTTTCACCGCCACCGGTACATGCCCACCCCTCTTACTTTGTTCTCCAATTTTAATTTATCGTTGTTACACAAAAGATTCAGCAGTATCACGTAGACATTTTGCTATAAATATATTTTTAAAAACTTGTTAGCGTGATGAGCAGCTACCCATCTGCCAACATCTTCTTGGCTCTTTGATGTGATGACGTGTACACAGACGTCAGCTCCCACTGGGCACTGTAGTTTTATAACATGGTGCCATAGATGTAACTACATATATAGCAGACAAAAATCTTCTTTAAAACTCCTGGCCTGGGGTTGTTTACAATATGCTCACTGAACAGAATCCTACTTTTTAAACATTGATAGCAAATCGCAGTTCGATTTTTGTCTAAAATTATGCAGCCCTATCTCAAACTGGCTTTTGTTCCTTATCTGTTTCTCATATCCACTTCTAAGCCCCGTTACAATCCTGTGCACCCGGTTACCATGCAAACAGACCGAAGCCTGCGCCTTCTCTAAAAAGTCATTTCATCTTTCGCTCTGTTGAAGGTCATTCACTGAAATATGTATTTTGAAGGTGTTGCTGGATGAATGAGTGGGTGTGCGTGCATTAAATTACAATGCACATTTGTGGCTCTCCTCTTCGCTCTGGGGGGTCCTCACCATGGTGTCACCATCGCATATCAATTACACGGCAAAGCGCGGATCCATTTCTAATTCAATCAGTCAGGGCCGGTGTCACATCCCTGGCTCGCTGCTCCTCCGTTACTTCCTCTTCTTTGCTTCATTCCATAAGAGTTTTCCGCTGAGAGACTGTGGGCTTTATCTTTGTTACCACCAGTACTGTTTGAAATTCCTTCGGTAAAATCTCAAACGTGAAAAAAAAAACATAGAGGAACACCTACTGCATCAAAAACATATCCGGAGCTGTGTTTCGTTTCATTCTCACACGTTTGAGTAACCCTTGAGTATTATTAGTCTGTCTACACCTCCAAAGCTTAAAATGCTCTGTTCCAGCGGTAGTTTTAAAGTTAACAACTACCTTTTACCTTTTGTTTAGTAGAGACTGACACTGGTGAAGGTGTATGGGGTTTAAAAACACAGTGGAGCACTTCTTGCATTACCACATGACATCAGTTTGACAGAAAAACTTTGACAGAAGAACCTAAATATGCAGGGTTAGCGTGTTAAACATGTGTGAATGAAAAAAAAACAAAACTCCAGGCATATTTGTGATGAGGAAACAGTATGGCATAGATCAGAAAATAGCGCAGTATAGGCTCTTGTGTCGTGTTTGAACCAAAAGTTGAGGGTTACTCAGAGTATGAAGGTCAAAGAGGTAGTAAACACGAGCAAACAAATGATTGAAGATGCTCTGTAGCTTTACATTGTTTGCTAATGCTCCTCTTCTCGTCTGTGTCCTCTTCTCTCCTCAGAGCACAACCACTTGAACAATGCGTCTCTGTCTCCCATGGGCCCGGCCATGGCCTTGTCTCACCCCCACAACAACCTGGGAATGGGCTTCAATAAGTACACGTCCCTCAAAGCTCTGGGTGAGTACACACTATAACTATACGGTACACTACAGTACTACAGCACAGTGCACAGATCAGCCTGAGTCAGGTGGGGAGAGATTACTAACTACAGTGGAGTACATGCTCCGGAGCACACAGGAGCGGGGCCAGAATCCTATTAAGAGAATGGATTTTTTATGAGTGCGGCTCTCATCAGACCTCCTCCCATAATAAAAACGGACCACTTGTTCATCAGCGAACTGTACACTATAGTTAGCGTGATCGAAACAAGTTGAGCGAGTGATACGTTTATGACCAAATCAGATCTTTTGGAAAGCTCACATCACAACTCATTTTTGATAAGACATTTTTCTTCTATTTTTACACAGTATTACAGTACACACATTTACACGGGATTAACATAAAAGACTAACCAGGCTGGCACCACCTAATGACTCTGCTCAATTTAATTTCTTTCAACCGACAATAACAATAGACAGACAGTTACTGTTTTTCACAGTTTAAAACTTGAGTAATACTAATTGTTCAGAGAGACATGATCACTCAATCAGCAATAAAATATCCTCATTATTGTTCAGTAATGGTCAAATCCACCTTTATTTTTTGATTTACAAATAATGTCTATTGACTTGGGTCGCAAAGGTTTGTGACTTCTAAAATATGGGTCCCCAGAAAAAAAAGTTTGGGAAACGTTGGACTAGTCAACAGTTTTCTTTCAATCAGACTGGTCAAACGATTATTCTTATTGTAAATTGTGGATTAAATTAAAATACGGTGTCTTCAGGCATGTGTTATATTTTTGAGTCTGTAATAGTCCAGTTAACAATCCTAATACAACTATGATTATTGTATCAGTCAACTAGTCACCATTATCATGATTTAATCAATGGAGGCTTAATAGTTTTTGTTATTTTGTAGTTATTTTGAAGGGTAAACATCAGTTCAGTTGCAAATACAGGAACTGCAAGATTAATCAGTCAGGGTTTGAATGGTCACAATTATCAAATCATGAAGGCTGAACATATTTTGCAAGTATAATGTCCCTTACAAAGATTTGAATATCCTGGCACCAAGGGGACTTTTATCAAATCTGCTATTATTCCAGGAGCGCGCGTCTGTTCCCATGGCTCTTTGTCCCCAAGTCATCGGGTAATAGTGATTATATATTTGCTTCTGGACGTGTTAAAAATTTACTCTGGGAATCTTATTTTATTATGCAAAATTGACTTTTTAGAGCTTTTAGCAGTGTTATAGTCATTTTCCCTTCTCATTTACTGTCTCAAAGTTTTATTTAACTTGACTCATGTGTGAGTAATCTTTACACTCCTGTATTGTAAACGTCATTAATCCATGTATCATTCGTTCATTTGTTTTTCAAAATAAAACCAAAAACAAGAAAAACAAAAAAACAACTATTTTCTTCATTATTTGTCTCCAAAACCAAAATGTAAAAACGGATAATGATTTGGGGTTTGGGGATTTTGTGTTTAAATGAATAATGGAAAAAACGGACAAGGGCCGTTTCCCGTTTCCGTGACTTAAACTGAGATGCCGGACTTTTGCGCCGCATACGGACTGAACCAGGACTAAAACAGGACTAAAACAGGACTAAACAAGGACTACACCAGAACTGAACCAAGACTGAGTGTCGGGACGGGCCTGGAGGTGCTGGAGACTGTTGGGTGATCAGGACTGAGACCGGGACCAGACCGGGACTGAGACCAGGACTGAGACCGGGACTGAGACCGGGACTGAGACCGGGACTGAGACCGGGACTGAGACCAGGACCAGCCCAAGACCAGACCGGGACGCGTACACTGTCAGGTGATTAGGACTGAGACTGGGACTAGACTGGGACTGAGGCCAGGACTCAGAGCAGTTTAGTCCTAGTTTAGACCTGGTTTAGACCTGGTTTAGACCTGGTTTAGCCCCGGTTTAGACCTGCTTCAATCCTGGTTCAGACCTGGTTTAGTCCTGGTTCAGTCCTGGTTCAGACCTGTTTTAGTCCGGGTTTAGTCCTCCTTTAGTCCTGGTTCAGACCTGGTTCAGACCTGTTTTAGTCCTGGTTCAGTCTTGGTTTAGTTCTATTTTAGCCCTGGTGTAGTCCTGGTTCAATCCAGCATTGCAGTTTAAGTCACGGAAATGGGAAACTCTTTCCATTATTCATTTAAACACAAAATCGAAAACTGAAAAAACAAGTCATTTTCTGTTTTTTCATTTGGTTTTGGAGACAAATAATGAAGAAAATAGTTTTTTTTTTTATTTACCTATTTTTGGTTTTATTTTGAAAAACAAATCAACGAATGATACACGAATGATCATTTCTCAGGTAAAGTTTTCAACACCACCGGTATACACCCACTGCTCTGTACTTTGGTATTTTGGTCATTTATATTGCAATTTAAAATACCCAAATTTTAACATAACTATCTGCAGGTGTCACATCATAACTATACAGCTGACAAAAGCACAACGTCTTCTTTCATTTCATTTTTCCATAATATTTAAATTCTAGTTTGAACTCTTCAGAAGGACTTTTTATACGGCTCGTGATGATGATGCCATAAGGGCCGAGTAGTGGAGGAGAAGTGTCATTATGTGATCGGAGCAGACACACTGAAGCTGATGAGGAGCGACTGTCTGACACATGAACATGAGACGTGCACACGATGGCCACAACACACAAGAGAGGCACTGTCCAACCACGATACATCAGTGACAGATACTATAATCACTTATTACTGCCAACGCATACTATAGTGGAACAGTGGAATCAATGCGGACTAGACAGGCGAGATATAGTGCAAGAGTCTCTAACCTTTTTCTCTGGTGAGCTAACTTTACAAAATAAAAATGTCAAAGAGCAACTTATTTTAAAAGTTGCAATAAATGTAGTATATATAAGGGCCACAGCTTTAATAGACACTGTTAGATAGATAGAATATAAACCATTATTTATTTATTAGTGCGCAAAACTGGGCATTAATATGGTAGATTTACAATGGTAATTAATCAGATTTTACCTTTTCAGCACAATATGTATAATTCAGAAATACCTTGGCGAGCTACTTGGTATGGGGTGGAGAGCTACAGGTTGGGGACTCCTGATATAGTGCAGTCGAATTGAAATTGTGATTTGAGTAGTCGCAATTAGCAAATGATAAGGACTGTAGTTATTCAGATCGCATGTTTCCAGATTATCATGTCTTTTTCAATTTAAAATGCAGTCTAGATTTCAGCTTTGTCTCATATGTCTTTATTATGTTCCTTTAAAATGTGAACTTTGAACAGAATCCTATGAGAAAAGCATCAGTTGTAAATCGTAAACCGTAATGCTGTAGGAAAAATTGCAACTAGATTTTTTTCCAAAATTGTTTAGCCCTAATGAAGGTCAATTACACTGTAAAAGATGCACTACCAGTCAGAAGTTTTACAACACCACACTTTTTCCATTTTTTTTTTTACTGTTTATTGTTGACCAAAACATATTCTAAACTTTTGGTTCATGAAAGTGTCCACCTTTGGCAGATATAACAGCTGAACACACTCATGGCTCATTCTTTTTACAATAGAAATATATAGTCTTCATTCATATATTCTTCAGAAAGTTCTTCCCAAGTCTGTTGCAGAAGTTGCCATAAATGTGTGGCACTTGTAGGTTGCTTGGCTTTCACTCTTCTGTCCACTTCATCCCAAACCAGCTAGACGGTGTTTAAGTCTGGAGGCTGTGCTGGTCACTCCGTGTTTTTAGGCTTTACCATCTTGTTCTTTTTTTCTGAGGTAGTTTTGGCAAAGCTTGGACTTGTGTTTTATCTTTTTTCACCTCTGGCTGTTCAGTTTTTACCTTTTTACCATTTCAAGCTCTTCATTGGACTTACACGACTTGAACTGCAATAAATAACTGGAAAAATTAAGGTGTTCTAACTTTTGACCAGTAGTGTATAAAGATTAATATAGTTTAGGAGTGATTCCCTGACTTGTTTCTGTTCTAGTCTTAATTAAGTCCTTGTCTAGTCAAAGTTTAGTTCAGCATAAGTTCCTGTTTAGTCCCAATTTGGTGTGAAAGCACTCAAAGCCACAGTGTGTAATTGTTTAGCCAAATAACAGACTAAAATTAAAGCAAAGCCTTTATTTTTAGTTCCATGGAAACCTGCAGATGAGGTACCCCTTTCAGAAAGTTCCAAACTTTATCTTTAATTTGAGTAGTATTAAAGGGACAGTCCAGAATAAAGAATAATGTTTGAAATAAACCTAACCTTGCATCGCATGAATCATTGCATGTTGAGGGACTATTTTCTCATATATCAATCCGCCACTGCCAAGCTTTCTATCAGGAAGTACAACTCGCTGCTGCTGCTCAGACATAAATCTTTCAAGGTTGGTTTAACTTCTAAAACTATTCTCTCATTCTCACATTAACATCGACAGTCTGGCATAATAATAGATTTGCTTCGGGTGTTTTGTGGAGTGGATAAGACTGTTTTAGTGGCAGGATAACTATGACCATTGATATGCACTAGCCTAGCACCAGCGACCTCTGCAAATACAAGGACTGGATGGAATATTTTTAAAAGTATCTAAACACGTCTGGCTCACTAGGAAATGAGGTCTTATGTCCAAAATTCCAGACTGTCCCTTTAACTACAGTAGGTGATTTTCATGTATTTGATAGACCATGGTTATCTGGCTTCTTTGATAAAACAATTAGACCCAATTGGCAGCTTTCCATCACTAATTTCAAGATTAAAGGTAACAACTACAACATGTACTGGTTTCTAAATAATAATCAGGACAAATTGTATAATAAAGCAAGCTAGTTTTAATCATAGGATCTGGCAACCTCAAGTGCCGATCATATTCTGCTTTGAATTAAACAACCAGCTTGATTGTAAATACACCAAAATTAAAATTGTTCCCAGTATCCATATTTAAAACTCATCAAGGTCATACAAGTATTAAATCGAACCTAGTCAAAGTCATTTTAACACAATATAATCTTTTACAGTGTCTGGACTTAACAGACTGTATCATCCAATCATCGTTTCACACATGTTTAGAAATTACAGCTGTGCAGTAAAGTCCGGTGCCCAAAACATCCCTCGCTGTGTTCACAAAGTCATGGCTAGGGCACACTACGAGAGCTGAGCGTGTGCCAGCTAATGCTGCAGGTACCCGGAACACTGCAGTCGAAGCTTAATGAAATGTACAAGGCTTAAGATGGACTATGAGCAATTCAGTTTTGAAGTGATGCCAAGCCCACTCTTTCATACACTGCCCTCTCCCTGTCCTCCACATAATCAATAATGCAGCTAGTATGTAATAAATATACTTACATACAAAGATGAGCCGATGAAGAACAGGGGAGGGGAGAGAAGACTGTTGTTCTCTTTTAAAAATACTGCTGAAGTATAGAAGTAAAATTTAAAACAGTAGAGTTGTCACGATACTATTTCACTCTATTTCGAAATTAAAGAAAAGGCAATGCCACTACTGATACCAAAATAATAAATAACAGTGTTTTTAAACTCCATAAACCTTCACTCGACTCATTTAGAACATTTCAGACCTGGCACTGCTAATCTCTAGTGAATCCGTGTATCAATAGTTTTTCAACATAAAACCAAAAATAAGAAAACAAAAAAACAACTATTTTCTTCATTATTTGTCTCCAAAACCAAAATGCAAAAATGGATAACGATTTGTTTTTTGAGTTTTTGATTTTGTGTTTAAATGAATAATGGTTTCCCGTTTCCGTGACTTAAACTGCTATGCTGGACTTTTGCTCCGCATATGGACTGACCCAGGACTGAACCAGGACTAAAACAGGACTAAAACAGGTCTAAACCAGGTCTAAACCAGGACTGAATCAGGACAGAGTCTTGGAGGTGCACCCACGTAGACTGTCGAGTGATCAGAACTAACTGAGGCTGGGACCAGACCGGGACTGAGACCGGGACTGAGACCAGGACCAGACCGGGACCAGACCAGGACTGAGACCGGGACCAGACCAGGACCAGAGCGGGACTGAGACCAGGACTGAGACTGGTTTTGTACTGGTTTAGTCCTGGTTTAGACCTGTTTTAGTCCTGGTTTAGTCCTGGTTTAGGCCTGGTTTAGTCCTGGTTTAGTCCTACTTCAGTTCTGGTTTAGTCCTGGTTTAAGCCTGATTTAGTCCTGGTTTAATCCTGGTTCAGTCCTGGTTCAGTCTGTATGCGGTACAAAAGTCTGGCATCGCAGTTTAAGTCACGGAAATGATAAACGGTCATTATTAATTTTTAAATTATTCATTTTAACACAAAATCGAAAACTGAAAAAATGAATCATTATCAGTTTTTTTCATTTTGGTTTTGGAGACAAATAATGAAGAAAATTGTTTTTTCATTTTATTATTTTTGGTTTTATTTTGAAACACGAATGAAAGAATGATACATGGATTGTAGTGAACTAAAGGCATCACAGGGTGGAAGAGAGCATTTTAAAATATGGAGATGTAGACAAACTAATAATAAAGGATTACTCAAACCTGTGTGAATGAAACAAAACACAACTCCAGGTTTGTTTTAGAGGAAGCAACAACATTCTGCCGTGGCTTAAATCTCATAAGAATCCATTTTGTGTAATAAAAGACCTTTAGCTGGGTGGCTGAACTTCTCTGTGCACAAACTATACACCAAAGTGATTTAAAAGGACACGAGGTGTAGAAGTTGGTGAATAAATGGGTGGCAGATGGGGAGTTGTTGAAACAGAGAAGCACAGAGGACAAGGCTGTCAGGTGCTCCTGCTGGCCACATGTGAGCGGACACTCAAACCGACAGCACCAGCAGCTGTTTTGGGAGTCAATCAACTATTTATGCAAAGTTTATTCTGCGCAATATTTTAGAAGTGGGTGGTACATATTATACTCTCATCAAAAGCATCAAAAATCAGATACTAATCAATATCAGAACTAGTATTGTAACTAGATACCATTTGTACAAGCATCAATACAAAGAGTCACATTCATAGGACAGAAATGAACCCTTCCTGAAAAGCTTTAGAATGATCTTGAGCTGTATCATAACAAATATAAGACCACACAGACTAGTAAACACTCTGGATGACTGAGGGATTACAAAGATATAAGACTGCATGGTGATATAAAAGAAAGTACTGTGATTAAATATTGAAAATGATATTCTATTGTCTAAAGAAAGCAGAAAGGAGAGTGTTTTTTATTATCATAGTGGTTTCAGAATGAAGTCTGTTCCTTAGCACCAAAATTGAGTTTGAAATTTTAGTATAGTGACAACTAGGGATGTAACAATAACCAAAATATTGTGATATCGTATCGTCAAAGGTCTCTCAATAATATCATGGGCTGCCGCAATATATTGAATCATACCTTAATTTGCTTAAATGCTTGGTTTTATAGTAACGGCTAAGAAACATAGGGAACTACATATCCCATGATTCATTTCAGTGCAGACAACATGAAGAAATTATTTTTTACTTTAATTCTTGGAATTATGACAGTATTGATTTGCTTCTTGCTGCGTCTTGTTAGGATATGTATCGCTTTTAAAATACCTTATCTACAATAACTTCTCCAAAATATCGCAATAAATGTCAAACCATGAGATGAATATAGTGATAATATCGTACCATGAGTTTTGGATATCGTTACATCCCTAGTGATAACACTAATAGACTTCATACATAGGATATGAGAAGTTTATATTGATAGTTATTACAGATAATATTTGAATTAAAAATGTTCACATAGATATAAATATAAGAAACCTTTCATAACGCTGCAATAAAATTTGTGATAAACAGAAAAGAGACTCGCAATGAAATATTTCAAACAAACGAGGTATAAGGTGACATTTCTGCACTGTGGTTAATTTTACAGTTCATTTACTGTTTGGTGGTACCTCTGAGACATTTCCAGGCATGTTTTAGGAGATTTCTGATGGATTTCAAAAGTTATATATTATAGCTCTTTTTTTTATCATGCACCCCAAACATCATCAACTTCTAACTTTCAAAAGTAATGAAACTTTAAAACCTTAAAAGTTGTCTGACGGAAAACAATTCAGATATTTTTCATTCAGCGTAAGATTTAAAGGATCCATATTATGCCATTTCCAGATTTATGTTATAATGGTGTATCCCCATCGAAAAACATACCTGAAGTTATGTTTTGTTTCATTCCCACACATTTAAAAGTCCTGCAAAGTTAGGCTATATTCTTCTTTAGTCCAGGTATCATTTGTTCATTCATTTCATTCAAAACAAAAAATAAGAAAACTATTTTCTTCATTATTTGTCTCCAAAATCAAAATTTTCTATTTTGTGTTTAAATGAATAATGGAAAAAACGGATAACGGCCGTTTCCCATTTCCATGACTTAAACTGAGATGCCGGACTTTTGCACTGCATTCGGACTGAACCAGGACGGAACCAGGACTGAACCAGGACTAAATCAGAACTAAACCAGGACTAAACCAGGACTAAACCAGGACTAAACCAGGAGTGTCGGGACGGGCCCAGAGGTGAACCTGTGTAGACTGTCGGGTGAACAGGACTGAGACTGGGACCAGACTGGGACTGAGACCAGAACCAGACCAGGACCAAGACCAGGACTGAGACCGGGACTAGGACCGAGACCGAGACCGGGACCGGGACCGGGACCAGGACCGAGATCGGGACTGAGACCGGAACCAGACCAAGACAAGATCAGGACTGAGACCAAGACTGAGACCGGGACCAGACTGGGACTGAGCCTGAGACCAGACCGGGACCGAGACCAGGACTGAGACTGGTTTAGTTCTGGTTTAGTCCTGGTTCAGTCCATAAGGGTTCAAATTGGATGAAACAGGAAAATTGAAAAAACAAATCATTATCAGTTTTTTCATTTTGGTTTTGGACTCAAATAATGAAGAAAACTGTTGTTTTTTTTTTTTTCATGATCTTATTTTTTGTGTTATTTTGAAAAATTAATGAACGAATGATACACGGATTTTCTCTCAAACTGAAAACACCACAGTCCACAGTTTTGCATACAATAAGATCTTTAACACTAATGATGTGACCTTGTTCTCTCTTTGATGCAGATACAACTACAAGAGACTACTACAAAAGCTACCCAATGCTGGAGTACGCACACCGCCAGTCCCCGCCCACTTTCCAGCCAATCAACTTCCACCCCAAGGACAAGCCCTTCCTGCCTCCCCCTGACATCCACGCCCCCCTCGCCATCACCATCAATGCCTCACAGATCCCCAAGCCCAAGATCTCCAAGACCAACACCCACCCACTCACCACCAGCTCTGCGTTCAAAGCCTGGGACCCCAGCAAGACTCATATTCAGCACAGCCACATGGGGGCGCTGCATCACCCCATGCCTCAGCAGCACCAGGCCATGCACCCACACAACAGACGTCAGATTTACTCCAACAAAAGGCAGTTCAGCATCGAGACCCTCCCTGAGCTCTTCTCACAGCCGCTGGGGTATGGTCACTCACCGCTCATGCACCCCAAGCACAAAGGACTGCCCACCAACAGTAAGACGGAGGTCACTGTGTAAGGGACACTTTATCCAAGGCAGCCAGTATCATCATATTCTCAGTGTATGAACATGAGGAGGTGTGTTTTAGAGCCTGGATGGAGCCATGAGCAGATAACTCTTTGAACCAGGAGGCTGTGCTAAATAATTGAGTGTCCGGTCACAGTGTGAGGCTGCTGTGCTCACACCTCTATGACAATCTGTAGCAGCTGTGTAAGGCAGCGCGGCCCCTGCACCAGCACACATGCACCTCTGACTGAACAGGAGGAGCGAGGAGGAGGAACGAGGAGACAGTCTCAATGTGTGGTCAGCTTCCACTGGCCCTGAACGCTCCAGGAGTGAGATATCAAACACTGGAGGGCCCAAAGAGGACCTGACAAAGTACACACAAGTACACAAGGCTCAACAGTTGTGTAGTGACCGTAGTGATATCTATTAGACACAAATCTTTGTACATCAGCATTTGTACTACTTATACTCTTTTCAAGTTTGTAGCATACATAATGTATGTGTACTGATAGTGATGTGTCTCTATTTACAATCATCAAAGTATTTTCCCAGACGAGTCTATAGCCTACTTTTAAACGTCGACAAAAAAGGTTAGATGTGAAAGAGTGCATGCATGTTAGAGCTGAGTCCAAAAGTTATAATCTCAAAAAAAAAGTCTTCAGTCACTGGTGATGTTTCTGTCTTTCTCCAAAGGGCTGTTGTTACTCAAAACGACAGAAACATTTAGAGTGCATAAAATCCTGTCAGTACAATATCTCACGTCAACAAGATGAAGCCAACAAGACAGAACACACTGGGTCAACAACAAAGAATCTAACTGCTATCATACAATATACAACACAATTATAAGGCAGCAATGATAAGCCCTTAAACAGAAGTGACAGTGCTTTCCCTGGTGCGTAGGGCTATTTGTTTGAGCCTGAGCAGCACAGTGGTTCAGAGTCTGGCTCAGGCCCTGATAAACTCACCTTCATTTGTTTCCCTGCACACAGAGCATATGCTTGGCAAAGGCAGAGGACAGCAGACAGGTGGTGAAGCTAATCATACAGTGGAGTTTATCGCGCACACACACACATACACACACATTTAGTGCTTTTCTCTCTATTGAACTCATATTTGCTCGTCCATAATGCTCGACCTTAGAGCTCTGTAGTGTTAATAACAGTTTGAGTGCTGTGTACAAGCCACTTTTCGGTCTGATTGTACACAGCGGCTGTGTGCCCACCAGAGGTACTCCCAGAGGACTATCAGAGCTCATACACTCTGAGCATGCTTCTATCACACGTACAACACAGGCTCATGAATGGCCAGATGCTTCACAATATATTATTCACATCGGGAGATTTACTGCCTCCATCTGCCACTTTCACATAAGCCCAGTCGCTTTGCTATGGCACAGATCCACTCTGCTGTTGGAGCACTTTCTTCAGAAGGATGCTCACTGCATCTAAGTCCCCTGCTTATCAATAATAATTAATGAAACTAAGAAATCTCTGCGGCGGAGACATGTTTTCTTTACCTCCGTCCATTCTAAAAGCATACTTACTAAGGCAGTGGATGACAGGTACGGCACATGGAGGGCAAACATTAATACTTGGATGGTTGCCAGAATGACATCAATGTGAAGGAAGCAAGAGAATATTTAAGCGTCAATAAAACAAAACTTAATACTAAACAAGCAATATGCAATGTAAGCAATAAGTCCATACATTAAATCACTGCGTCATTCTGTGGTTGAAGGTTGTGTAAAATGAATACAGGCTACAGCAAAATAATCTAAACAGGTTATAACATAAGAGAGACAATATTAGGGGTCATCTTTTCCCTCAAACACCTGCCGTTGGTGGAGGGACATATTGCCTGTGTGTATGTCCGCTTAGTGTTGGCAGTGTCATTATTTCACCACGCTCCCTGGTTCTGCACAAACAACTGTAAACTCATAACAGAGTGTCAGTAGTGACTCTGGGACAATAGAGAAGTGACAGTCAACAACGCACCCTGAGGATGCAGCAGACAGGCTACAGGCAAAAGCTCAAACAAGGACACACACCATATACTTCTACACATACACACAGTATGCAGTACCTCCCCATGGACACTTTTGGAGACACAACTCACTGTAGAGTTTTATTTAGTGCCATAAATGCAATGACTCATCAGACTGATGGTAACCAAAAAAAAAGACAATTTGACATAAACACTCCCAGTTCCAAACTTTGTAAATAACTGCAAAGAGCTAAATATCAAATACTCTTTATAGTTCCCCAGTTAGCCAACATTCAGTGGCTTATAAGGTCGAGTTCCTTAGAAAAGTGTCTATGGGATGTGCTCAATTCTAAATACCAGACAGAGAGAGGCCACACTGACACTTCTTAAATCTCTGCATTGAAGTGTGGTGTAACAGCGCACCAATGCACTTGAATAAGGACGCACTGAGCGGACCCACTAGAGTTTTGGGTCACAGATATCTCTCAGCGCTGACAGACGTCACTCGCTCGAACTGACTGTTGTTCGTAAGACTTCCTCTATATTAAACAGTAAAGTATGCTATCAGGTATTCTGAATGCGACCTGATAGACATACTTGGGCTCCATGATCCCTAGCAATATAGATTCCTGTGTATGGTTCAATTGTTTTGTCTGTTTTTGTACTGTGTTTTTCAAAGATTGTGCACTTGTAAAAATAAAGTTCATTTGACTGACTGAACATTTAAAGTGCTTCCAGATTTTAGAGTCATGGCCCAATTTTCACAAGATGTGTTTGCGCTTGTGATGCTAACTTACGTTGTCTGGTTTACATGCACTCATGTATTAATGTTCAAATATTGCATTGTAACAAAGTGCTTCGCCAACACAATAACTGAAAGATGAGAAGGAGGTTTTCAGTGTATAGCTTTTGCATATGTAAAAAAATACTAAATTGTGTTGTTCATGATCATTTGATATTGGTGGCAATAGGTTGCATTGGATTGCTATGTTGTGTATATATGTATGCGGCGCTACATGTCTGCTGCGAACTGTCGATGACTCAGCTAAAATAAGGGCTTTTTCTAGAGCAGACTGGGCGACGTCAATCTCTGTAAACCACACTAAATTGCCCACTGTTTTTTAAGGGTTTGAAGGGATATATACTGGATTTTCATGCATACAAAACAACAAATAAATACAATGTTTGCGTCTGTTGATACTCAGACATGAACAAAATTGTGAGTTTGAGAAATTTCTTTTAAGAAGTTAGTTTAAACTCTTTTTTTTTACAGCCCGATATCTCCGTGTTGCTTCCTAACTGATCGTGACATCATCTGGAACGGTCTAGGTGAGCGATGAGCCGGCGCCGCGTCGGTAAGAGCCCCTAAGTGTGTGATGTCATGCAGCGGGGACAAACATGAGAGCAACATGAGAGTGTATGTCACCGGATCACGACTTTGTGTTTAAAACTACATGCGCATTAAGCTAACAATGTGTGATAGATACAGCGTGGGCTAAAAGGGAGCACATTTCTCATTAAACTAAAAGATTAAATTGTGGCAAAGTTGTTTACACACGTCTTCTCTGGAACTAGGCCAAATACATGAAAGTCAAGTCTACATTCAATCACAGTTGCTCGTGATTGCTTTGGATGTGAAGTAGCATTAAGCAAGAAGATAATACAGTCTAATAATAATAATGTCTATATTGTGTAAAAAATTATGCAAGGTTAAAATAAGGGATTGTTTAGTGATATGGAACTATTTCTCCAGATTATAGCATTGGTCTGATTTTGAACATTTCGCTGATATTTGTGACACCAATACTTTTTCTGCACTGCCCCAGGCTTTGTGTGCCCATGTGTCAGTCCCAGTTTGTCTTTTTGAGCAAACTAAAAGAGTAAAAATCTCAACGTACAGAATGTCCCGGATAAGTACATTTTGTTATTTTTATATAAAGCAAAAAGTTAATTTGTGAACTTCCCTATAACTTAACATAAATTTGGCCCTTAATATGGATTTAAAATCTTAATATCGGTATCTACAAATCCAACCCACTTTATTTATATAGCGCATTTCACAGTTTCCAAAGTGCTGCACAAATACATACTAATAAATTAATAATAATGATCAAATAAATGCTCAGATTTAACCAAACTAGTCCTAAAACAATAAAACCAGAAAAATAAAATAAGAGAAAAAAATACAATAGCAATAAATAAATAAAACCAATAAAATACATAAAAATAAATAAAATAAATAAAAGACACAGAGGACCACACAACTTATGTGGTGTTAAAAGCCAGAAAATAACTGTCTGGTTTTAACTTTCATCTTAGGCACCATGAGCTGGACAAATATTATTTATCAGCTACAACAGCTATGGACACATATCAGATCTCTTTTATTACTCCATATTGGACTATTCCTAATTAGACTATGGATAATATTGCCTATAATTATAGAAAATTTACAAAATCTGCAAAAAATATATATAAATGACTTTTTCTCAAGAGATATTTCTGTATTTTTCTGTATAATATGACATACCATTACATTTTTGAGCAATACATAAACATTAAACAACACATTTTAGGCAAGTTGTAGCACTTTTTTGATGGACTGCAAACTTATTATCTAATTATCGTTATTCATTTTTGACAATACCTCCCTGCTCTACATTTCTACACACTTATAAGCAACACAGTGCAAAGAAACGAATGTATGCACATAGAGAAGCAGTAACATAAATGTAAGATCATGCTTGTTTGAGGCATAGCAATGGGCTCCATCTCCAGCTGTCATAGATGTCACAGTTCATTTGTGTGACTCAAGGCTTTTGGACCCAATCCATCAAACAGAGCAGAGAGCAGAGAGCCAAACGCCGCAAAGCACAATGGATTTCTCCTACTACTATTGCTACTATTACTGCATCCCATATCCCCCTGTATAGTCCTCTCTAGTATTACATCAATAATTATTTTTTAGATAATAGAATGTTCTCTCCAAATAACACAATATCCTCTCAGCTTATTGTAATGTATGGAAGTATTGTATTAAGTTTCACAGTTTTCAGATCTTTTCTCAAGTGTTAAAGGTGCACAAAATAACTTTCTAGTAGGGATGGTCCAGTATAGATTTTCTGAGCCGATACTGATATTTGTCTTTCTGTGTGGTCGATCCCATTTACCAATTAAGCTTTTAAAGCCATTGCAAGAATAAAATTTATGTTAACCCTTCCAGACCTAAGGGCAGTTTTAGTACATTTGTCTTCACCTGGATTTTTTTCTTAATTTTGCTATTAAAACTCTCGCTTTTACCCTCTAATGAAGTGCTACATGTCCTTTTTGTCAGTACAACCTGTTATTTCACAGTCTGCCTGCTGTAGTTGTGTCATATGGCTGTAATAAAAGTTATAGGACCAGAAAGACAAATGAAAAAAAAGGAAAATAAAATTCACACTTTCATATAAAACACATAGACAACTTTTTGGACATAAAAAATACTTAATTTAGGGCCTTAGATACAAAAGTGCAAAATATCAAGTCTGTAAGTAAACTAAAAATCCTTATTGTCCTCAAAACAAAAACAAAAAAACTGCAATGGTCCCATTACTTTCAAGGAAACATGTGGGAAGTTACATCACTTCCTGCATTTCCATGGTGTATATTACATTTGTATGTGTACATTTTGAGTGAAATAAACCTTTCAAATAAATATAGCATGGGATGCGCAATTACACAAACCAAGATGCGTAATTTGTCATTTTCGAGAAATAACTGCACTTAAACCAGCTTTTTAAACTGTTACGAACACAGACGCTCAGAGCAGTCGACCATCTTGACTCACTACACTCTTTGGCAAAGTTTGGGCCCGTGAAAATGAATGGAGTGCATGAGTTTAGTGGAAAATAAAATTCTTATTGGACACTCGTTTTCCCTATGTCATCAGACGGTGAGTGTGTGATGTAGGATAATGCCGGAAATATGCTTGGAACGCCACAAGTCTCGGCTTTTTAAGGAGTAAGTTTCTATCTTTTATGGTTGGAAAGTTATGCGAAGTTATATAAAGCATATTCCCCAGTATCGTCTACAAAACCATCTGTCTGGAAGGGTTAAGTTATATTGAAGTTTCCAAATTAACTCCACCCTTTTGTGAAAACAATAACAAAATGTATTTATCAAACCGATATCTGTGAAAATCTTGATGTCATAACCGATAAACCATCCCTAATTTCTACTGTCACGTGCTTTTCTTTTTTGAGGTGTTATTGCTTTGCTTAGAATGTTCCACAGTATGGCATTATCTAAAACCCCCTGTAATTGAATAAAATGTAAGAAAGCTTAAAGCTATGCTGTGGAACATTACAGGCAAAGCAATAACATTTCCACTGACACAAGCAATAACAGACCCTCCACTAGAAAGTTCCATAGTGCTCCTTTAATTCTCCTGATATCTACAAATGTGCTTTATGAACTGAACTCACTTGAAAACATAATTAGCAAAAATCATCAGAAATGAAATGTTTTCCCCGCAAAATTACACAACGCCACTTTATATGCTAACGACAAACATCTTAATTATAATGAACAATTTAGCAAATGCAAAAATGACAAAAAAGTAGGACACATTGCACAAACACGCAAATAGGTTTCAGCAGAAAACGTTCCGCTAATTCATATTCCTCCCAGTGTGAATGGAGGCTCTGGTGACATTTGAGCAGCCTACCTCTGAATCCTGCCCAGAATGTTTTTATAGACACCTGCCAGGAACAGATAAGGCCCGGCTGCAATACAAAGTCCCTCACTGCAGGTATAATGCCCAAACAGCCAGGCAAAAATCTGGTTTAGCAACACTAAAATACAGCTCAATGAATACAAGGATTTACTCTTAGTTAAAGAATAGCCGTGACAATAGAGGTAATTTTATATAAAGTCAAATGTCTCATGCTAATATTATGAATCGTGAAAACAACTGAGCATATAGGATTAAAATGCTTTGTTTAGAAACTATCGCTTCATAATAAAGGCTGAAATGATTGAGATGGAATAGAATGCCTTGTGCAAAAAACTAAATATCCTGTCTTTAAAGAATTATCAGGTTGACCTCTACAAACAAAATGTGTATGAACAGAAAAGAGTCGTTCTTTTGAATTTCAATTAAGAACGAAATACAATAAAATGGAGAAACAGTTTGGTATTTCATTATTTCATTTTAGTGTGAAACATAAAAACACATTTCAACCACTATTTCCAATGTTCAGGGTAGCAGCGGGGTCTTAAAAGTCTTAAAAAGGTCTTAAATTTCATGTTCCTAAATTAAGTCTTGTTTTTTTGGGTGGATCATGGGGAAGTGTAGGTTCAAGTTGGTTGGTCATTATTAGAAATGAATCTGGTGTTTTTCGCCAGCATAATGAGTGTGATGTTGGTCTTAATTTTCATTTAAGTGGTCTTAAAAAGGTCTTAAAAAGGTCTTAAATTTGGGGTAGTCAAACCTGTGGATACCCTGAATGTTTAATTTAAAGTTTACTTCAAATAACAGTCTCCATGCCTATCTTAATATTGATATTTTATTCTCTCTTGTTTATTTGCCCCGGAAGTTATGCTGCATCTTATGGATCTATAATAAAAAACAAAGGAGTATATCACTGCTTTCCCATTTCTCGTCATGGAGTTCAACTATTACTTTCTAGAACACGAAAGGAAATGCGTTGCTATGTTTGTCTACAAAATTGCAATGATTTTTCAGGTAAGTCCTTCTAGCAGCAGAACTTCCGGGGCAAATAAACCAGAGAGAATAGAATATCCAAACTGAAACAGGCATTGAGACTGTTTTTAATTGGTGTTATCTGAAATAGACTTTAAATTAAATATTGGAAATAGAGGTTGAAATCTGTTCTTTGTTTGACACTAAAACGGAATAATAAAACAAACTGTTTTCCCATTTTATTGTTTTTCATTCTTAATTGAAATACATAAGAACAAATGGTACACGGACCTAAAAGGACCCATATCACACAATTTTTAAATCTACGTTATGTTGTAATGTTATTTCCTCATCAAAAACACAAGCCAGGCTGGCCAGGTTGGCAAAATGTGGTTTGCAAGAACCCCAGAAGTGTGAGTTCGGGTACCAGCCAATCAGCGAAGAGATCGAGGATTTAAAGCCGGAACAAATAGAATGTTTGGTGAATTTTATCAGGGGGAAAGACGTTATTGCCCTTCTTCCTACGAGATTTGGAAAAATCTTAATATTCCAGTTAGCCCCGTTAGTGGCACATTACATACGTCATGACCAAATAGCAGTGAGTCGTTTAATAATAAAGTACCCGCCTACCGTTGAGTGAACGAATCCTAATGCTGTGAGGTCAGACGGTTTCTACGAAGTGAAACTGTCTGATGAATCAGGCAACAAAAACATAACCCACAGTTGTGTTTTCTTTCATTCACACATGTCTAACACACAAACCCTGCATATTCAGGCTAAGTTTTTCTCTCAACACACAGAACACACTTGTGATTTCATGTGGCAATACAGGAAGCTCCATTGTGTTTTTTAACTCCATACACCTTCACTAGAATCATTTGAGTAAATTCACCCCTGGAATTGCTACTCTACTGAACTAAAAGTAAAAGGTAGCCATCAACTTGAAAACTACTGTTTGCGACTAATAATAATGCGTTACTAGAGTCAATTTTATGTAATGAAACTAAGAAATACAGGGATTTTAAACAGATACTGCAAATCTAATCATAATAATTTTCAGGAAAATTGCAATTTGATGTCTTTCCAAAATTGAGCAGCCCTATTAGTCACAGCATGGTAAAGAGTCTTATGTATTGTGAAAAAATAGCACATCGTAACATAAGCTGTGGTGAGGCCGAGCCTGTCTAGGGACTGGAGAGGAGCCAAAGGAAAGCCTAGAGCTGCAGCAGAGGCAGAGAGGAAGAGGGGAGGAAGAGGAGAGAATGAGGAGAGGGAGAGGAGAGGAAGAGGAGGTTAATCCACCTAATGCTGTGGACGACTGGACAGAGGAGAGCAGAAAACAGGCCACGGTGGGCTCAGGAAGTGCTGACTACGTTATACTGTTCTTTTTGGACAAGCTCTCGTTCACTGTAAGCATATTTTACAATTACATTTAGGTTTGTTTTGGCAGTTTGTTGCTTGCCTATAGAAGAATATTTGTATAACCAGGACATAACAGCAAATGGTAAAGGAAATTTTACGTCGGCTTATAATTAAAAGTAGGGTATTAAAAATGCATAGGCTGTACCATTAATCATATTCCAATTAAAGTTATGATTATTGCTTTTTTTTTTCATAATCGAGGACACCTAGCAGACACCTCATTAGTGCACTGATAAAAAGTAGGAGTAGAATTTGAATTATCTCAGTATTTCAGCAACTTGAACATGAGTACGCATAACCACAAATGTGATCAGTCTCACAGAAGCACTCAAACCTCACAGTACAGTTCAGCTCAACTTATCAGGCTGACAGTATACACTTAAACATAACGGTCCAGTGGAGTTATAGAGGGGCCCAAGAGCAGAAGACACATATTCATAGAGGGCACAGGGCGCAGGCAGACCACTATGTTATATGTGAAAGGAGGAAGAATCGGTGACAAAGCGCAGGTGAAAGATGGCGGGAGAGAGAGTCCCCGAGAGATTACGGTGCTATTAGATGGATGTCCCCCATCAATCTGCTCTGTCCAGCGCTTCATAAACTCAATTAAAGTGCAGGTCTCCTGAGAGCAGCTCTCCCTTTCTCCATCTATCTGTCTAAATCTCACAGTGCGCCGCGCCTCTAATCTGACGGCAAATCTCCTGCTTTGAGACAATAATGTGGTGCCCTCCTCTACACTGTGGGCCTATTGAGACGAGGGAGGTACAGACAACTGCTTAAGTATGTGGTCAGACTGACATTAGCTGCTGAATCACAGCTTTGAATACACACATCACAATTTTATAAAAACACTGACTATGAGTTTATTAACAATATGCTATGCACATACATATTTAGACTATATGTACCACTGTATAACTACATTTTAATAGCCTTAATAAAGCATGGACAAAGACTTAATTCATAATGAACAAATAGCAAAGGAGAAATTCAGTTTGTTCACTGGTTGAGCTGCGAAACGTATTCGACCAAATAAACTTTTGTCCACTCGACAAAACGAATTTCTCCTTTGCTTGGATTCTACCTGGACGACTGAGGGATCTTTCACACATAATGAACAAATAGTTTATTGAGAATGATTCAAATAATACCCTCTTAAAGGGGCCAAACAGGATGAATTTTTGCAATTTTTGTTCAGCTCTTGACAATCTGTCTTGTTCAGGTCCAGCTGATTTATTTGCATGTGCACAGAGCAGCAACCAAAACAAACCTGGCAATGCTGACAGACCTACTTCAGCGGAAATTCATACTACCATATTTTGTTTTCGAAAAAAGTGCAGAGGGAAGTGTTTTGTGCATCTGTGGACAAGTAAGACCTGTGTGCTTCTCTCTCAACTGGATTTAAATAAAGTTTGATTACTTCTCGGCTTGATCGGCTGTTGGAACCCTTTGACAAATCAACGTGGGTGTTTGAATATTCTGATCATTGGCTCTGATCACTTTCAGCAAGAGCCGTCCCAGCTTGATGTAAAACTCTATTCAGAGGGACTCACATGTCAATCTGGTGAGAGCCAGATTAGGGTTTGTCTCCATGGAGATGTCATTGCTTTGCCTGGAATGTTCCACACTTGTGCTTAAACATATCTATCTTCATGAAAACAAGGAGGTGTAATTAAAAAGTCAAGGTACAGGTCAGATCTGTGGAGACACGATCTCCTCACAGTAAAGATACATGTTTTTCAAGGTATTTGATAAAAAGCTAATAAGATAGACAAGTTTATTAAATGCGAGATAGATAAGTTTGTTGCTGGTAGTTACAAACACTGAATCATTCTCAATAAACGTGTATTCATGTTCATTATGCATTACGTCTGTTCATGCTTAAGGCTAAGAAAGGTGTAGTTGTTATGAAGTGCTACCGACTATATAATGTAAATAATTAAACTGAGATGGAATCACTTGATAAAAGGGCAAAAATCAATATATCTCCTCTAAAGGACAAACGATTGGAGGAGAGTGGGCGTAAAGTACACATAAAGATGATGAACACACTGTCTTCACCCTATTAATTAAACTTAGGTCCATTTACAGAGATTGCCCTCGCTGTATTTACTTAATAATCTATGTGCGAGGGATGGTTTTAATGTGACCATGTTCAGAGCGTGATCTCAAGACTGTAGCGGTAAATCTTTGTGGTAATGAGTATTAGAACACATATCTGCACAAGAAGTGTACCTCTATACTCTGTGGTTGTAGTCCGAAGTAAAGCCATCCATCTTCTGTGACACTTGACCACAAGATCTGCCCCGCACTGCAAACCACCTGGGACCTGGAACGACACAAGGGACAATGAGATGACTACAAGTGATTCAGGATGTGACACCTGTGTTTTTTTTGTTTTTGTTTTTAGAGCTCTTTTTTCCCCAATACTGAAAAAAAAACTACAGAAAAACAGTGAGTTCTAATATTTATTATTGTTGGTTAATATACTTGCTAATATCGAGAATTTTGCATTTTGGGCTTCTTTCTCATTTTCAAAATAAGGATTTGATTTGATACACAAAAACATGAGCACAGCAATGTAACATTTCCCATTACAAATAAAATGTCGTCTTACTATCTTTATAAATAAGCCAGGAAATTTATAGTGGGAAGCAAATGTAAAAGTGCATTGTGTAACTTTAATGGTGGAGGGCCAGTCAAATGCTTTTCTCCATGGAGATGTTGTTGCTTTGTCTGGAATGTTTCACACTATGGCATTAAACCTTTCTATAATCATGGAAACCACACCAGACTAAGTTACAGGTCAGATCTGTGGAGAGGCGACCCTGCTCACAGTCAGAATGCCTGTTTCTGTAGGTATTTTTGAGTTATAACCCCATCTGTAATTTAATAAATGTAAGGTTGAGATCTTTACATACTTTTTAGAGTTAATTTTAAAATGTCTTTTATTTACCTTTAAGTGTTTGCATGGCCTAGCGCCCTCCTACCTCGCTGACTTGATCCACCCTTATGCACCTTTTTTTTCACTGGCTTTTAACAAGTGAGGTGTACATTTGTTGTTGTTGAGTATCTTATTGTTTTCTATGTTTTTTGTAGTTGTTTTGTGTTTTGTGTTGTACTGCCATTGTCCTTGTCTATCCTGTGTTTGTGTACAGCACTTTTACAGCTTGGTAAAGTTTTTAAAGTGCTTTATAAATAAAATTGGTAGTATGATACTTTGGAACATTCCAGGCAGAGCATTGATATATCCACAGAAACCCCCATCCAAAAAGTAACATAGTGCACTTTTTAATAAACCTAAACTCCTCCCACAAACACATTGTAAATAGAGCTGATCAAGCCAAGGTCAAGGGTTTCAAAATGGGAGCCCATTCAAGTCAATGGGCTCAATGGCGCACGATCCCAGATTAGCCTTTAGCCCAGCGAGGTACTTCCAGTGGCTGTGGGCCAACCGATCATGCCCAGTAGTGCTCTTTTCTCCCACAGGCACACGCAAATGCATACGAACGAATGCACGGAGCGCCGTCTCGTGTATCACATGATCGTTTTGACCAATCGGAGTAAGAGAAACTAGACTGGAGCAGAGCGGAGCCGGAGCTAACAATTATAAAGCGTTTTTAAGACAACTGAAGGATTTTGAGCTGAGAAAAAGTTTATGAAAAGTAAAAGAAGGTAAAAATCACCATAAAATCTAACATATTTGAAAGTTGTAAGTGCCCTATGAGCCAAACACGAGCAGTTTGTGATTACATTGTGCTCTATGAAAAAAATCCTCTCTCAGCCCAGGGGATTTTTTCCACTGTAGTTTCAGTGAGTGGCCACTACATCAACTGGAGGCAGCTACAAGGAGCAATACCCTATCCAGTTATTTTAATATATCCATGGAGCTGATACGAGAAAACACGATGATGTCACATCCAGGCCGACAGCCATTTTGGTAGGCAAAAAGTGTCCATATCAACCAAGACAACGTCAACATCATCAACAGTTATTGGCAGATGTGGGCACTTGCAATTCTTACATTTGTATTTGTCAGATAGTCATTTTTGTTTACATTAGATGGGTTTTGCTAGATAAGATTTATGAAATTACCTAATGTGATATAACTATTTCTAACCAGGGAGTACAATTTTAAACCTAAAAAATAGCCAAATTGGGAAAATGAGTGGGAATGTCTGTGCAAAAATCATAACTATAATAATCTTAACTGTGTTTTAATAAAATGAGCTGTCTAAGCTGTCATAGGCACTTTAACAGCCTAAAACAAAAAAAAACTGCAGCCATTTTCCCTCACCATTCTTTTTAGACAGTTCAGATTCACATTAGATTCTTCCATTTTACGGCTGCGTCACTGGGACTAACAAAGCACCAGTCTTTGTTGAGTTTCCCCTCGACAGGCTCCTCCTTTTAATCAACCTCTCTGGGCAATACATCTGCCCCCTGTGAGTGCCTGAATGAATTTATTACTCGTGCTTATTTCACTTAGTCGGCTCGCCTCTCCCTGTGAGCCGCAGAATTCGATCCCCATCACTTTCGCTCTAAATCAGTCGTCTTTGTGATTTGCTGAAAGAGAAACAACAAAGCGCTCCACCACATTATCGGCGTCATTTAGATACAAAGCAGGGAGATTTCAGGAGGCTGCTTTCATTTTGGGATTCTGAAAATAGACCATTCATTGATAAATATTTTCTGACGCAAGAACTGTTACAGGCAAATCACCCATTTTGAGGCATCTTGAGGCAATTGTTAAAAAAGCTGGACTTAACTTTTTTCATATTTTTTGACAAGTACAAAAGAATCAATTTCACAAATAGTAATTACTAATTATGTGTTACTGTTTTGCTATTTTAAACTAACTAGCTAAATTTGCACTTTCTGGTCAGAAACTGAGTGTGTGCCGCCTCTAGTGGCCACTGCAATTTCAAGTACTATGTGACATCAGACAGTGTTTGTGATTACAAGCATTTGGTTGCAGAAGTCCTATTTTACAAAATTTACTCTTGTGAGCTTTACACTGAGTTCAAATGCTGTTACCTAACCAAAAACATGCCCAGAGTTGTGTTTTGTTCACACAAGCTTGAGTAATCCTTTATTATTAGTTTGTCTACTTGCCTGATTCATCAGCCAATTTCACTTTGTGGAAACCATATGACCTTGTAGCATTAGGATTCGTTTGCTCGACAGTAGGCAGGTACTTTTTTTATTTAATCATTCGCTGCTATTTGGTCGTGATGTATGTAATGCACCAAATCCCATATAAAATTCACCAAACATTCTCTTTGTTTCAGCTTTAAATCCTCAATCTCGGAAATCATTACCAACACAGAATGTATGGTTTCGTCTACATCCATCTCGACCGCTTTGTTTACTGTTGTGCTGTACCACAAAAGGGACCCAGACAGGAGCTTGAGTTTGATGTAATGGCTTCACAGCTCTTCGCTGATTGGCCGGTACACGGTCTCTTCCGATTCCTGACCTAGTCACTGGAGAGAAATGAAACTGAGCGGAAGCCCTAGGTGGCGCCAGCTTGGCTATCTGTCTACATCTCCAAAGCTCAAAATGCTCTGTTCCACCTTATAATGTTGATTGGTGATTTCAGGGCTGAAAGTATCCAAATGACTTTAGAGAAGTTGTGTGGAGTATTTCCTGTATTACCACATGATATCACAAGTGGATCAATGGATCTGACCACTCAACTAATGATGTTTATGTCAACAGCAAGATTCGAACCACCACCCTTCAGATCAGTGGACAAACACTAAGCTACTGAAATGTGGTTGTGGGCAGAGTTTAGGTGTTAAAATCCCATTTGAAAGTTTGTATAAAACATAAAATAATGGGATAATCTTAGAGCAATGCACTCCTCTTGACCGTAAACTTGTATCTTAAGATGTAGAAATGGTGCTCACACTGTGTTTGCCTGGAGACTGGGTTAAAAATACTGCACGGGTTCAATTCTTTACATTTTGTTTAACTGTTATCACATTGTGTTTCTACTCATTGCTGGAGACTTTGTTCCTCCTCTTTCCCGTGTGCTCTGTTATCCCGTGTTTGTGTGGGCGGTTTAGTGGGCCTATCTGTTATTTTGAGGTCAGGTTGACTGCTGCTCTCAGCTTAGCTTGGCTCCAATTAAAAGAATACCACTTGACAGCAACAGAATACAAAGTCAAAGATGAGCTAGAGCATTTCCCAGCCAAGCACTGCACCCCTTTGCTTCCAGGAGAGACCATGCACTTTCCACATAAAGAGAAAGGAAAACATCTTATCATAACTGGACCCTATAGGAAAAAGTAGAGCCGTGCTACTTAAATCAATCAAGATTTCATTGGTTCAAACCAATGATCAGCCAATGGTGGCCTTTTTTAAAAGGCTTTTTAAATGAGAAGTCTGCAGCCAACCTTGTAGTAATAAAAGCATGTGACTGACTAAACTATAGGACTCATTTGTGAAATTGATATTGAAAGTAATTTTAACCAGAATAAGGCTGTAAATGGTGATCATCAAAATGGGGGAAAAAATCTTTTGCATTTCTTGTGTTATCGTCCCAGTCCTAGCAAAAGAAAAACAATTGCTGCATTTGTTTAAAAAATAAGGTTTTATGAATCTAGATTCATTGCAAAACAATATTAAATATTGTTGGTGTCCATTCTTCCTTTCTTTGGCTGTGCAATTGTGTGTTCTTCCTTCTGACTCTTGACTTAAAGTTCTCTCTCTATTCTTTTCTCTCTCTCTCTCTGTCTCTGCCTGTGTTTCTTTTGGTCACTGCACTGTCAGTAGGCTCGCTGGAGGCTAAACTCAGCTCATCTGTAAAGTCACAGGGCTGGGGTCACTGTAGCCGCCTGGACCTTATAAAACCTTTTCTCTGCATGTTCACATTTATGCATCTGTGTACTTATTGGTTTGGTTTAGGAAGGTAATGTACTCTTGATTGTCCCCGTAGGGAAATTTGTCCTCTGCAGTGAGCTAGGCAGCGCAGTGCTCTCAGACCCATCTCCGTGATCTTGTTGCTAGGCTTGGTCAGTATTACGTTAGCTGGAACATTGTACCTATGGTACATGTTTTGGTTAATGGGGGAAAATGAGAGTCCCCAGATTAAACCCATCTAGCCAGCGTTACAACTTGCAAACTATGCACAGAAAGGCGACCCCAGAGGTTCAGACCTCTTCAGAACCTTCTTGCTGTGAGGCACGAGTGCTAGCCACTTAGCCACCATGCCGCTGAAAAACCTCTTTTTTGTTTTTAATGAAATCAGCTTTTGACATGAAAGAGCAAATGTGTGTAAAGAGCTAATACTCCACTTCAAAGTTGGAGTTGGAGACACTGCTGAGCTAAATCAATTTGACAAAAAAATTTACAAATCAATAATGACAATTATTTTGAAGTTGTGACTTTACTTACTTCGCACCACAGGAAGAGTCACAGAATAGTAAAATACAAAAGGCCATTTAAATATGTGACCTCCAAAGACTGTAAGACCATTAAAAAATCATTCTCATACATATTTACATGACACTGGTGAACATACTCTACTGTTATATGTCATGACCCAATGCACTGTATTCAGATTTTTTTTTTTTTATTAAATCAATTGTAGAAAATATAATATATAGTAGAAAAATCACTAATCTTACAAGTTAGTATACTTTTTAAGTCAAATAGTTTATAGGTCAAATAGAAGTGTTGCGCTGTATTAGAAATACCAGACTTACTAGCTAAAATTGACTGTTTCTGCTGCTATTTGGGAGCAGGAACAACACAATAGACTGTGGCATTGTCTGTGCTCAGTCTATTATTGGTCCTTATTGTAAAGTTGTCCCAGAGGAGGCCCTGTGTGCTGTGCAGATTTTACCTTAATAAGAGGTGCCAGTTGGCGAGGGCTCTCTTCTCTCCCCAAAAGCAACTAAAACAAGCCTTCTTCCGATGACGGTATCTAGCCCATTTAGCAATCTGAAAAACAAAACAAGAAAACCCCTCATATATTACATGTTTGATCATTAACACAACCACTATTATTCTTTCCTTTGTCAATACATATTACTCAAAATAAACCAGCCTTTTGGAAAATAAACAAAATACTAACAAGCCATGTCCTTTTAGCTCCACTGTTGTTTTGTTCCTTACATAGGTCATTCATCATTACAGTGAGGGAACACCATAGTGACATTTTAGGTTTTTCCTGAAGTGATACAAATAGCTTGGCAAAAGGAGACTGGATGTGTACTCTGACTCTTTATTGAATGGGACCTTAGATCGATTGGGCTTTGGAAGTTTGTGGACAAAAGCAATTTCCTCAAACACAATTGCTTCGGAGCTTACCTGTTCCGACTGAAAAAGCTCTTGTGTAATTAGTGCTGGTGGCTCCTGTACTTGTTTGTAAATCTGGAAATAGAAAAATAGAAGATTAATCCAAGTGAGTCCTTATCTATGTTATATATATTATTTCCTTATCAAAAACATAACTGGAGTATCGTTTTGTTTCATTCACACGTTTAACACACAAACCCTGCAAATTTAGTCTGAGTTCTTCTCTCAAACAGAAAACACTCCTTGTAATGTAATGTGGTAATACAGGAAGTGCTCCACTGTGTTTTTTATAGTCCAGACTCCTTTACTAAAATAATTTGAATAATTTCAGCCTTGAAATTACCAGAGGTTGGGACTTGCAAGTCGTGACTTGGACTCAAGTCAAACTTGAGTCACTATTTTTAGGACCTGAGACTTGACTTGATATAATGGAATAAGACTTGGGACTCGACTTGGACTTGAAGGGCAATGACTTGGGACTTGACTCTGACTTGAGGCCTGTGACTTGAGAAGACTTGGTGCTTCTCCTTAAAAAACATGTTTTTAGAAAATAGTTTTCTCTTTTCTGTTGATAATTTGGTTTTTGATTTTACAGGAACAAACTGGAAAATGTCCCTTCCACTTCTCTGTTTGTTACTTTGGATGTAACTGAAGTAATGTGAAGTACTGTGATGTACTGTGAGATGGTATGTACTACAGTAATATACAATTCAATGCAACAATATACAGTACAATACAGTAAAACAGAGGGAACTACATAGAACATGATCCTTCCATTTCAGTGCAGACACATGACAATTATTGTTATAAAGCACTCTTAAATTTGAATTCTTTCAGTTCTGACCGAAATGATTCACACTAAGATCTTGACAAGACATTTAAAAAGGAAAAATTTGCATTTCTACAACTCTTATATAAATGCTCGTATATAAATATACCATGACTTTTTAAGAACAATTAATTTAAAAATTCACATACGTGGCAAAAATGGTTTAAAGACTTGAAATGACCTGTAGCTCAAATCAGATGACTGGGGACTCAACTTGGACTTGCATGTATTTGACTTGGAACTTGACTCGGACTTGAGGTAAAAGACTGGAGACTTACTTGAGACTTGCAAAACAATGACTTGGTCCCATCTCTGGGATTTACCAACCTCTGAACCAAAGGAAAAAGATAGCTCAAGGTGTAACAGCAGATTTTGAGCATTGGAGACATAGACAGATTAATAATAAAGGGTTACTCAAACATGTGTGAATAAAACAAAAACACAACTTCGGGTATGTTTCTGATGAATTAACAACATTATAACATGGATAAAAGCTCACAATAGTCAATTTCAAGGAATATAGTATAACAGTGCAGGTAGTACATAGAGTACAACAGTACAGTGACACAATGTCCAGATGGTCGACCGAAGGGCATTCTGGGTAAAGGCCTTGGATGGTGACCAGGGTAACAGAGGGTCATGTGTCTTCGAGTATTTATTCATCTATGGATTTATGCATGGCCATGTCCGTTGGAGGGGTCTGGGCACCCCATAGACAGGCAGCACAAAATGGTGACCTGGCCAGCTGCTCCCTGCACTCAGCTGGAGGCCTGAGGGTGCACGGGCAGTCACACAGGGGCTAATAAGGAGAGGAGGCAGAGAGGAAGAGAGCAGGAGCTAGGATAGTTTTGTGGAGGACTGTTTGAAAGGTGCAGTGAAGGAAGTTTAACCACATGTAATGGGTCTTGTATGCACCTTTTTCTCCATCTATTCCAATTAGGGCTTATCCTGGCAGTCCAGAACATCTCTCTATATTTTTATACATAGTAATATACTTTAGTTTAGAGCAAAGCCTGTAAAAAGGAGTGGACTAAGGAAGTGTGACGTCACCCATAGCATTTGGCTCCAGTCAAATGATGCTCACGAGACTAGCAGTTATAGGGGCAAATAGACCTTTTTCACAACAGCCGGAAGTGCTGCGATGTAGGGAAAACATCACTTATGTTAATGCTTTTCTATGGCAAAATAGTGGTGGAAATGTCTCGCATCTTTTTCCACCAGCTTCATAAATCTGCCCCATCACCAGTCTTCATCCAACATGGTCAACAAAGGACATATTCTGCCCATAAGGAATTTATCCACAACTGTCAAGGTACGAAAGATGAAAATGTAATGACTAGCATTAGTCTAATTCTTTAACATGTCTAGTTTTTGTTTCTTTAAATATCCTTTCACGTGGCCGTAGTAGTTGTGTTGTTAATTTTCACGTGTCTTCGTCCAGTTGAAACCTGCTAGCAAAATTGGCCATGCTTATTTTAAGTTTATTGTTTATTTGACTATTATGCTCAAGTCATGGACAACAATGTGTCCAAGAATGCTGGAAATGAGAACAACTGGAATCGAAAAAGGCATGTTTCCACAACCTGCTTTGCCGGGACAAGAGAATATGTTTTTGTTTACATCCGGCTTTTCCGCATGTGCGCAGTGGCTGGTAGGCAAAAAGTCAGTCGGGCCACTCATTTATGTTGTGTCTGTTATGAGATAACTCCTCTTATTTTGAAGTAGGTTTTTCATTTAATTGTTTTGACATGACTTCATCATCTTACTCTAAGTCACTTAATGTTGAGGATCAAAACGTTACTTTGAAAAGTTAAAACTCACCAATAACTGTTGACGATGTTGATGTTGACTGTTGATGTTTTTCATATTACACCCCGTCTGGACCTCAAGACTCCCATCCCAACCCAGAACACAGGGAAAATGATAAAATGAGCACGCCTCGCACTGCTGAAAGAGAGAATAAGATGCACTACAAAATAAGGTAGATGACATAAACAATAAACTTAAAATGAGCATAGCCAATTTTGCAAGCAAGTTCTAACCTGACAAAGACATGCAAAAATTAACAACACAACAACCACTACAGACACACAAAAGGATATTTAAAGAAACAAAAAACTAGACTAAAAGAATAAAAACAATGCGATGATAAATGGGTGAAAAATGTATCAAAGGTCCCCCTTTCACAGACAGAACTAAACTAAACTTATCCCGTGGATTGAACTACCCAGAAAAAATACGAAGAATACATACTCGCTGCTGAACTAGCATGCCAATCAATAAAAGACCAAGGAAAGAAAGCAGAACTCAGGAACGAAATAGCAGGGATTCTCAAAACAGCCAAATTGCCACCAGAGAACGTAAATAAAGACAAAAGAAAGGCAATACACGCATTAGCCAAGGACAAAACGATCACAATAATAAACACAGATAAAGGAAGAGCTACAGTGGTTATGGACAGAGAAAAATATGAACAACAGATGGAAAACATGCTAAAAGACACAAGTACATACAAACATTAGGAAAGACCCAACTGAGGAAAAGAAAAAGGTGTTAAAAACGCTCCTAAAGCCCCTGTTAGAGGAAGGAAAAAAGAACAAGACAAAGAAACATACATCTATCTAATACCAACTGCAAATATCACACCTGTGAATATATGGCACGCACAGAATACACAAAAAGGACACCCCACTTCGACCCATAGTACACAGCATAGGCTCAGTAACCTATAATTGATCAAAAACGTTAGTAGAACTTATAAAGAATTCAAAACAACTGGCCCAGGAACTGAAAACCATCAAAGTACAAACCAATGAAATATTGATATCGCATTAGGGTGACCATATTTCCGTTTGTGAAAACCCGGACACCTTTTCTCCTGTGGTCACCTCCAAGCCCGTCCCGGTGAGTCCTGTTTCAGTTCAGGTTTAGTCCTGGTTTAGTCCTGTTTTAGTCCTAGTTCAGTCGTGGATTAGTCCTCCTCTTCAGTCCTGGAATCAGTCCTGGGTTAGTCCTGGTTTAGTGTTGGTTCAGTCCGTGGCGTAGGCAGCGCGAAAGTTTGATATAATCTCGGGTTAATGGGCAGGTGCGGTCCTGTCTGCGCAGATGCGGTGTTGTACTGGAGTCTCCAAAAATGGACCCGTGCAGGACTCTGCGCTGTTGGGCTCCATTACGGAATAAATGAATATTCAGTTTGTTACATAAAGAAGGAGGAAAATAACATAAGGACGACAGCAGCAACAAGTTTTAAGAAGGAAGTAAAAAGGGTTGCACCTGTCCTGTCTGAGAAAAGTGTATAAAGTGTGTGCTGAGGGGTTTTACAGCCTTAAAACAGATATAATATTTGTAAAATATAAAGCAGACTACTTCGCGGATTTCACCTATCGCGGGTTATTTTTAGAACGTAACCCCCGCGATAAACGAGGGACACTGTCCTCTCACCTCACAACCTGTGCACATGGACTCACACTTGTCCCGACCAGGACGGAAAACGGAGAATTTCTTGTACAAGTCACTGTTAAATGCGCATTTGTACTTCGGTATGTTGCAGACTGACCGACTGTTTGTGTCTCGCTCCTTCTGAGTCACAGACGCTACGAGAGACGCTCAGTTTAATGCCCCCAATGAACGATACTGAAACCCCGGACATTTGCACCACTTTATAAAAAAAAACGGGGAAAAACGGACGTTTGGTCACCCTATATCCCACGATGTGGTATCCCTGTTCACAAAAACTCCTATTAACGTTACTTTACACAGTCGAGAGCTGCTTCCTGACAGATAAAACACTACAGAAACAAACCAACATGGCCGTCCAAGACATAACCCAGCTCCTTCATTTTGTATCCACATCCATATACTTCAAATGCAGTATAACGGAAAAAACATACAGTCAGAAAGAGGGTTTCGCCATGGAGGATCCCCTATCGGCCATCATGAGTGAGAACTTCATGGAGGACCTTGAGGAGAAGGTCATAAACACAGCACCAACAAAATGTGGACTCACTATGTGGAAAAGGTACGTGGACGACACACTGGAAAAGATCAAATAGGGACACACACAGGAGCTAACAGACACCTAAACACAATAGACAGCACTGGTAACATCCAATTCACACATGAAGAAGAAGCAAACATTACATTTTATGGACATGAACATTACACACAGCATCAAAATAAAAATACACAGAAAAACAACTCACACTCACCAGTATCTCTCATGGACATCGGAACATCCCACAGCCCACAAACTCTCCGTTGTAGGAACATTATTTGACAGAACCAACATTATAACAGATGAACAAGACAAACAGGAAGAAGACAGACACGTCCACAATGCTCTGAGGCAATGACAATATCCAAAATGGGCAATAAACAAAGGAAAACAACAGGTCAGAAAGAAAGAAAAACAGCCAGAAAAACAAAAAATAAAACTGAAAAAAGAGAACAGATATGGCAACATTACTGTACATCAGGGGCATAACAGAAAAAGTGCAGAGGGCAATGAGAAAAAACAATATCAACACATCAGTGAAACCGTACAGAAAACTCATGCAACTAACTACTCGTGCACCCAGAAGATAAAATAGAACCGGAGCATAAATGTAATGTCAAATACGAAATACCCTGCATGTCTTGCAATAAAACATACATTGGGGAAACAGGGAGGGCGTTCAGTACACGAAAAAAGGAACATAGGACAGAATGCGAGAAGAAAAGACCAAAGGCGTGCACACGAGCAACAAAACACAAAGCAGAACAGGAACAACTCAAATCAGCCATCTCTGACCACTGAGAACCACATTATGGACTGGGACGGAGCAAACATCATTGGGACAGAGGACAACAAACATCATTACTGGATTAAAGAGGCAACTGAAATACAGAACGGACTATCAACTGAGACGAGGGGGATTTTTTACTCTCACACACTTGGGATACTGTCCTGAGAAGTCGGACTGAGCCATATGCTGTCTGACTTCTTCATCCTGCCTCCACTGGTAGGAAGACAGCACCCAAACCTGTATAAATCAGCTGACCGGACACATCACAGCAACATCATGTGAACACTCTGAGAAAGACCACTAGTGAGAAGTCAAAATTGTCAGGTATGAAAACTCATGGTCTGAAAAAAGAATCTAATAACAAACATATTCATTCTGTAGATCCTAACATTAAATTCATTAGTGACGATGCCAAGGAGAGCACATTGTCTTTCTTAGACTGTGCAGTAACTATAGGCTGGCAGCTCCAGGTAGAGGTCTTCAGGAAGTTTCCCACACAGACAACTCAGACCAAAATTACCAATGTTGCTTTGTTGATTCACACTCCCCCCCCCCCCCCCCCGGACCTCAATTTGTTTTTTGGTGGGCCGATTTGAATGGAGCGCACCCGTAGTGTGTAGTTAGCTCCTTCCTGCAAACAATTATAAAGCAATGTCCACCAGCATTCTGACCAAAACTGAAGAAGCAGTTTGGATGAGCTGCGAAAAGTTTTCAACCTAAATAAACATTTGTTCATCGGAGAAATTGAATTTCTCCTTTGCCATGGAATGCCTAGAAGAAACCCACCCAGACACAGGAATAACATGCAAACTCCACATAAAAAGGCCTAGGCGACCCGGGGCTCAATCAGTGTCCTCCTCGTCAACTGACTAGTTGTGACATGTCCTCTTCACCGTCATCACTGTCCTCCTCCCTTGGTCTCTTCTGACTCATTCCTAAATAAAAGTATAAAATATAAATGTATTATTTACCAATACTTATAGTGGTTGTGGACACTTTCCACAATTTTAAGGTGTATTTAGATTTGTAGAATTAAGAACAAACCGAACCTTGTGCTGCGAGGGGCTCTGCTGGAACTTGATCATACGACTCCACAGGACCATTCTCATCTTCAGTGTCAGATTGAGCATTGAAATGATACTCCTCTTCCAGCCAAAACAGATGAGCTTCAAAGTTGTAAGGATCTATAGGATCTATAGCAATAGGATTTGACCGATCCACAAAGGAACCGATCTGAGGAGGTGCAACCTGCAGAAATCTCAGGATTGCCTGCACATCAGCGAAGTCACCTGAGAAGAAATACAGTTTGCAAAATTTGTATCACTGCTACAGTCTAGCTATAGTCAGGATGGAGAAAAATGGAATGCATCTGTTTTTTGTAAAATTATTTTTTTCACACATTCAACATTTCGGTAAGGAGTTGGGTAAGGAGCTCAGTCACACAGGAGGAGTTTGGAGTAGAGGTGGCTCGGGCATCTGTTCCTGATGCCTCCTGGGTGCCTTCCTCGGGAGGTGTTCCAGGCATGTCCCACCTGAAGGAGCCCCAGGGAAAGCCCAGGACACACTGGAGGGACTATTTCTCTGGGCATAGTCAAGCGATGGGTGGAACATTGCTCAGTGCTTAGGTCAAAGCCCCAGTGCAACATGACATGTGACAACAACTATTACTTGTAATTTTCAATAAATCCCTTGCATGGATTTTATTGACGATATCACACACAATCCATTTTAGTCAGTTTGTACTAATTGCTTGTTCTTTCTGTTTCTGCTTAAAATTTATAAACTCACAAAAACTTCAGTCAGAAATGCTTCTGCTGTGCTTTTCGAGAAGTGATTTGAAGATCTGTTCGAGTTTGGGAGAGTATCTGAAGTTTGCTCAAAGCAAGAGGTGTGTGCAACCTGTCTCTATGAGTCTCAAGGAGTAAATGGGCTGAGACTGGACTGGACTGAAACTAGACGACTGACATGTCAGTTGCCAAGACACAGACAAGTATAACAGTTGCCCAAATCAGAACACTGAAAAGTGGGCGGGGCTTACACAGTTGACTGGTTAGCCATTTTTATCAGACCAAAGTTTTTTTGTTTTGTTTTGTTTCAGATTTCTAGAATTGAGAATAAACCAAACCTTGTGCTGCAGGCGGCTCTGCTGGAGCTTCATCATCCAACTCCACAGGACCATTCTCGTCTTCAATGTCAGATTGATGGAGATGATTCTCCTCATCCAGCCAATACTTCTGAGGGGTACCACCAACCTGGGGCATAGGTGGCACTACAGGATCCCAACCCCCAAATGGACCAATCTGAACACGTATGATCGGCAGAACCCTTGGCATTATCAGCTCTGTAGTGTAGTCACCTGAGAGTACACAGAATATCCAAAATTAGTATCACTGCTACAGTCAGAATGGGGAACTCTTAAATTAATATTTTTTGCAAAACTAAGGGCAAATAATTTTTTTCACACATTACACATTGTTCAATGTTTAGGTCAAGGCCCCAGTGCAACACAAATTGTAACTTCATGGAAAAATACTATCATCTGTATTTTTTCAGGTTAAGGTTTGAAATATGGTTTAGAAACACTAAAACAGGCTAACAGACAGTGTGCTGGTCTCAAACAAAATGAAAATAATTTCATTTTTGAGATTTTTTTTTTCTTTTTCCATTCATCACCAAAATCTATTAAGACAAAAGCTAGTTTATACTACAGTAAGACTAAGCTAATTACCTCCAGTAAAAATTGCTTGCAAGGCTATCAGGACAAGGTCAAAGTCAATGTCTTCCCTTTCTATTGTAAGTTAATAAACTCACTAAAACTTCAACCAGAAATGTTGAAATGCTTCTGCTGTGCTTTCTGAGAAGCGAGTTAAAGATTTTTACGATTTAGTGAGAGTTCAAGTGGAGCAAGGTGTCTATGTGACTTGTCTCTATGGGAGTCAAGGAGCAAATGAACTGAGACAGGACTGTTCTGGAACTTATGCCTACTGGTTGCCAAAGCACCAGCAAGTACGGCACTTTCCTGAATTTAAACCAAATTCAAACACCGAACAGTGGGAGGGGCTTACACAGTTGACTGATTAGTCCTTTTTATCAGAAAATTATTACTATGATTATGATTTTTTTATTTTATTTAAGGTACTTGTTTATTTTTTCCATTTAAATAGTGAACCAGGAAAAAAAAAGTGGTAAGTCCATGATATTTATTCACAGGGGGTTTGTCTGACTGTGTAAAAAAATAAAATTGCCTGTTCATTCATATGTATTTTTAAACAGAAAAAAAAATTTGTACGTATTATTATAATAGCCTATGTAGACCTAGGCTATAAATTTTGACTGTGTCTATATTCTGATATGCTGGGAGACCAAATAAGATAGGCTTCACAGGATTTTGATTAATCTGTGATTTATCAATTCACTTGTGCACAGCCCTATTTCAATGTGATTGAATCTCTGGCAGGAGAAGTGGTTGATGTGAGCAAAGCTCTACAACTAATGGCTTTCAGAATTGTTAATTGTGTTTTGTAATTATTGATGAATGTATTAAACTTAAACAATATAGGCTTAAGTGGTCACTGTAATGTAGTAGTGTTATAAAGAGAGAATCTACAACATGCCAACAATGTAAATACACTATACTGCACTGTCTTTAAAAAGTAGCAGTAGTAGTAGTAGTTGTAGTAGTAGTAGTAGTACTAGTAGTAGTTCCCAGTAGCAGTGGACAACAGGCTTGTCTTTTTCGTCTTCCACATCTAGCCTTACCACGAGTAGATTAAATGGATGACTTAACAGGACTGAGATTGAAGCCTATAGGAGCTGTTGAGTCACCTCTGTGGTACAGGGGGTGACCCCACAGCAGGAGGGTCAGAGCGATATGAGGAAGAGTCATATCCCAACTGTGGCCCTGTCTAATGGAAGCATTTAAGTGAAGAAAAAGGTTAACGGTTGTCAAATGTCACATTATTCTTACAGTAACTCAGCTGATTCAGCAAGTGGTGGTGAAGGGCAAGGACCAACTGTGTGCATTTATTATTGCTGCAGGTGGAGGGGGCCAAAGACCAGGTCTGCCTCAAATCCTTTTGCTTCCTTGTCAAAAGAGTGCACGATGAAACATTTTGTCAGAAGAGTGCATGATGAAAAATTGTTGTCAGAAGAGTGCAAGAGGACTGTGAAACAATAGATAGATGGAAAGATAGATACTTTATTGATCCCAAAGGAAATCCAGAACTATCCCAGTGCTACAAACAGTTAACACAAAACTGATTAAGATACAAATTGGAGATTAGATTATGTGTTAGAGCAATGTTCACAAATAACAGGCAAATAAATAAATTAGGCCATGATGCAGACTGACAGCAAATGAGAGAACCTTTCATGTATTATACAAAGACATGTGGGAAAAGCAATATTGCCTCTTTGTGGACATTCAGAGAACTGCATGACTGTTTAGCTCTTTATTTATTTTTGTGTAATCGTGTAATTTATATATAGTGTTCATGCTTGCTCTTGATTTTAAAATTTAACATCATAACTTTTTTTCTCCCTATTTGTTTTTAGTGTTCTGAAACCTGTGTCAACTAAATGAAATTAAAATCAATAAAAACAAATCATTAGTTTTGCAGTCAGTGGATTTATAGAGCTTTACAAATACAAAAACAATTACACAAAGGTACAAACAATATACACAAAACATCTATGGTCAAATATCTTAAACAAAGAATAGGAAAGGTTCAAATGTGATGTTACAAGTAGAGAACAAGGGTTGTGCAGTAATACATTTCAGTGGTCAGGTAGGTTGTTAGCATGTGTGTTAGCAGAACAGCTAAATCACAAGGCAAAAATCACGTCACCTGAGCTTTGACAATGTACTCAATGCAGTTTAGACACATTTGCACATTCATTGTTCTAGTGTGCGGATCGGTGTTGTGGAGCTGGGTATAGTTATTGCAGGAGGCTGAAGATGGGTAATGCTGGCTTTAATCACGCTGTAATCTCCTGGTTGTCTTTTTATAATGTGTATCCGGTAATCCCTCACATTGTTTAAGATGCAAAGACCATTGAGTTTGAGTGAGGAGATGTGTTCGTGTATTTATGGCATGGCGCTTCGAGATTGGAGTGTTAGACAGGCGATTCTCGAACATAAAAACTTATATTTCAAAAACGTTGGGGCATTGACGTGTTATAAAATGTATTTAAACTGTAATAAATCAGGTATTAATACTGACAGGCATCTTTTATGTTTCTTTTGGGACCACTTAAGATCAAAGTTTAAGATTTATTTTAGTTTAACATTTTACACAACATCCCAGCGTTTTTGGGTTCATAGCATCTGCATTGCACTGTGAACTGTAATAAATAAATTATAAATAATATAATTTTAAAACTAATAAATCAAAATAGTTTGCATTGATAGACATAAATAGCTTCATACACACTGATATCTGTGTTGGCCAACTTCATAGGAAAGCACTGTAGTCAAGAATAAAATGAAGGCACAGAAGTGTTCAGGTCTGGAACACACTCTGGGGCTACTGAAAAACAATTTGTCCTTGAAACAATAGAGCCTACTTTTTAATAAAATTATAAAATTGGCAAAAGCAGTCAGTATAATATAAGATGGTGATAAATAAATCAATAATATTAATAGCAATAAATAAATAAATAATATTGATAGCCTCCGGTGTCATGTGATTGCCTAACATACAATGCTTTAAAATATTGCACAAAGGAACTAAAAAGGGACAATGTGTGGATACAGGAAATGCTGTAATAGAACTGAATCACAATGGTCCCATCGTTCAACAATCTGCATCTTTGAAATGTAATACATCAAATAGTTTGAAGATTACTTCCATTGTAGTCAATAGTGTAGTGGGGAAGAAACTTCAACATTTGAAATTAAAATATTGGTACAAATATAAAATTGGCAAATTTTTTATGGTTTGCTGTGATGACCCAAACAATAAAAAACTAAAGATATATATTCTTATTTTGATTGATTACACTGGAAGTAACCTTGAACTCTTGGCCCTGCTGCACCTTTCTTGTCAGACGTTTCTTCGTTCATTGATGACATTTCCTCCAGGAGGGGCAATATGAATGGAATTCAGAATAGGCCGCAGCATTTGGCCAAATGGTCTATGGAGACAAGAGCAAATATTAGAATAACACTGCATCTACATCCAGTCTTTGTAAGTCTGTTAATTGCTGCTAATCATTTGGGCAACTGGAGGTGTGATTTAAAACATTTATTTGAATCAAAAAGCAGTCCATACTCACGTGGAAAGGACTTCAGATGGAAGGTCAGTGATATAAGAAGGTATTGTTCTTCCGGTCAGGAACTGGGATACTTCATTGGTAAAGGTGTTGCAGTTGTGCTCAAAAAGGCGATATTTGTCACCTCTAAAACACATATTAGGAAGTAGTCAAACTTAAAATACCAAAAGACACAAGAAAAGTAAATTTATTAAAGGACTCTTCTGACCTTTAAACCATGTCACGTTGTTGTTGAGTTGTGTTTTATTTCATTCACGTTTGAGTAAGATATGTGTAAAATCCCTCATTCGTCCAGGTAAATAATCTTTTGTCCAGTTGACAAACTGAATTTCTCCTTTTGCCATGTTTGAGTAACTACATCTCCAAAGCGGAAAATGCTTTGACCCAACTTGTGATGTCATGAAGCGGACGTTTTCAAGGTAATAGCTACATTTTATCTTTAGTTCAGTAGAGATGGGAAAATCCAGAGCTGGAATTATCCAGATGATTCTAATGAATCTTCACGCATTAACATAAGACATCACAAGGTGGAACAGTGTTTTCAGTGTGAGAGAAGAAAAGTGTGAATGAAACAAAACACAACTCCAGGAATGTTTGCAATGAGGAAACAACACTATGACATACATCATAAAATAACGTGACATGGGCCTTTTCAAATGATAAAATACCTGTATGTGCTTTCTCCCAATGAGGAAAGATAGTCCATGAAGATTTCCTCTGATACTTCAGTTTCTCCGAGCTCGACAACTGTATCCGGAGGACCCAACATGGTCCCACCCTGTACACAAAAGCAGAGACACATATGAACATGGACAGAAAAAGTCAAGTGTTGTTCTTATATGTGATTAATCAAAATTATAATTGAATCACAGACAAATGGTTTCCAGATTGCGTTGAACATGTAGTCCTATGGCAGTAAAGGATTGTGTCTTGGCCAGGAGTTCACATTATGGTGGAATATACAGTAGTGTGTGTTAAAAGGGACACCAAATAAAAATAAAGAGATCCTGACCCTTAATATTAAGGGACCAGTATTATACTATTTTCTGATCTAAGTTATAATGTTGTTTCCTCATCAAAAACAGACATGGAGTTGTGTTTTGTTTCATTCACATGTTTAGCACACAATCCCTGAACATTTAGGCTGAGTCCTTCTCTCAAATTTGTAATGTCATTTGGATATACAGGAAGTTCTCATTCATCATTCATCAATGCTCAATCATATGGGTAATTTCAGCCCTGGAATTGCCATTCTCTACAGAACTAAAGGTAAAAGTTTGCTGTTAACTTGAAAACTACAGCTTCATGGCATCAGAAGGTGGAACGGCGCATTTAGAGATGTAGACGGACTAATAATAACAGCTTACTCAAACGTGTGAATGAAACAAAACACAACTCCAGGGATATTTTTGAGGAGCTAACATTATAACATGACTTAAAGCTGGCAAGATACATTTTGTGTATTACAGGAGTAGTATAAATGTATAGTATAAATGTGATATTTTTGCTTCATCAATTATATCCTTACCGGTGAACAGCTAGAAATTCCCTCTCCACCAAAGAAAAACTCATCACCATATGCCACTATAGCGGTATGCCTGAAAGATAACAATGTGTTACAATTATGCAATCATAAAAAATACCACATATTACAGAGAAAATGTGTAGAAAATGACTAAAATGAATTCAGTCAAGTAATAGGGACCTACTCACCATATACCATCGAGTTGCTTTCCTGAAATATAAATAAGATATGTTATTAAATGCACCACAAAACTAAATGTTGGAGTTAAATCTAAACAAAGCAAAAGCAATTGTTCTCATTTGATTGATCTCATTCTATTGATAATGTTCAGCGATGTCACAAAACATAAATTAATGAACAATAGATGTGAATCTTGTGTAACCGGCTCAGCAGTCATGGAGCCGGGTTGTTATTATCATTATCACTTCAATATCCAAGAGGCCACAGCATCGGAGGAGTGTGGAACTCACCTAACATGATGGGACTCAGACTGCGAGCCATCCCCCGTGATAAATCATAAATATATAACTGCACGTTGTATCTTGTGGGAGTTTTGTCCATTATGTTAAATAACTAGAATATATCGGCTTTTATCGGCGGTTAGCTAACCGGGGGAGCTTTAGCAGGACAGCTGACTGCTCGCACTGAATGATGTCATACACTACTGAAAATACAGCGCATTTCCGGTTACAATCCTTCAAAATAATACACAGATCATACATTTGTTTAAACAAGTCTATAGTGTACCGTTTATACGCTTTTTGGAAACCAACTTTATTTTGTAGACACCCCCATAGACCGTATATATAAATATACATATAAATATATAATAAATAATACATAATGTATGTAATACAATATAAATATTTTATAAAATATGTATTTATATGTAACTTAAAATGATACATGTTATTTTATTTCTTGATTTATTTATTTTATATATTTGTTTTATTTATAGGATAGGTGAAAACTCACTTCTCGTCATTTGGAGATTTCAAGTGTAATAGGCGCAAACAAAACATCAGTCAGACATCTAGGCAAGGCAAGGCAAGGCAAGTTTATTTGTATAGCACAATTCGTACACAAAGTAATTCAAAGCGCTTTACAGAATAAGAAATACATTAAAATCATAATAAAAACAAATCAAAACATAAATAATCATGAAGATTAAAATTTTAAAAGAGAGACATAAATTGGAAAGAAGAGTGCGGAATGAAAACCTTTCAGTTATATGCACAGTTAAACAGAAATGTTTTGAGCCTGGATTTAAACAGCGTCACAGAAGAGGCCTGTCTCACATGTTCAGGAAGACTGTTCCAGGTTTTAGCTGCATGAACCTGAAACGCTGACTCCCCTTGTTTAGTCCTGATTCTGGGCACCAGCAGGAGGCCGGTCCCTGAGGTCCTCAGAGTGCGAGATGGTTCATATGACACTAACATGTCACAGATGTACTTTGGTGCTCGGCCATGGAGAGACTTGTACACAAGCAGAGCTGCTTTAAAGTCTATTCTCTGAGGCACAGGAAGCCAGTGCAGAGACCTGAGCACAGGACTTATGTGCTCGTACTTCCTAGTTCGAGTAAGGACCCGAGCTGCAGCATTCTGGATGTTCTGCAGCTGTCTCACAGCTCGTTTTGAGAGACCAGTGAGCAGACCATTACAGTAGTCTAACCTACTGGAGACAAACGCATGGATAAGTTTCTCCAAGTCTACTTTAGACAGTAAACCTTTGATTTTTGCTATGTTTTTTTAGATGGTAAAAGGCTGCAGATGTTATTGATTTGATGTGGCTGTTAAAGTTCAAGTCTGAGTCCATTATTACCCCTAGATTTCTTGCCTGATTTGAAGGTTTTAGAGAGAGAGACTGGAGGTGACTGCTGACACTGTCCCTTTGTTTCTGTGGACCAAAGACTATGACTTCAGTCTTGTCAGAGTTTAGCTGGAGAAAGTTGTTTTGCATCCACACACTGATCTGTTGGATACAGTGACCAAGTGAGTCCACTGGTCCATAGTCTCCTGCTGCCAGAGAGACGTAGATCTGAGTGTCATCTGCATAATTGGGGTAGGACACATTATTGCTGCTTATTAACTGGCCTAATGGCAGCATGTAGAGATTGAACAACAGGGGGCCCAGGATTGACCCCTGAGGCACCCCACAGGTCAGGGCCATGTGATCTGAGACACAGTTTCCAATTTCAACAAAATACTTCCTGTCTTCTAGATAGGACTTGAACCAGTTTAGTACAGTACCAGAGATGCCCACCCAGTCCTCTAGTCTCTGTAAGAGGATCCCATGATCGACAGTGTCAAATCAGCACTAAGATCTAACAGGATCAAGACTGAGACTTTGCCTGCATCAGTGTTCAGGCGGATGTCATTTGTCACCTTGATAAGAGCAGTCTCAGTGCTGTGGTGGGCTCTAAAACCTGACTGGAAAACATCAAAGGAGTTGTTCATTTGGAGAAAGTTCGTAAGCTGTTGGTAAACAGCTTTTTCAAGGACTTTGCCAAAAAAACGGCAGATTTGAGATGGGTCGGAAATTGTTCAGTACTGTGGCATCAAGACTGCTCTTCTTTAGGAGAGGCTTAATGACCGCAGTTTTCAACGCGTTTGGGAATGTTCCAGATTGAAGTGACATGTTCACTATGTGAGTGAGTGGTGAAAGTAAACTGTTGAGGACAGACTTTAGAAATCTAGTGGGTAACATGTCCAGGCAGCAAGTAGATGAACTCAGACTGGTAACGATCTCTAAAACAGCTGAAGCTATTTGAGACGTAGTTTAATGCAGGGGCGCTCCATAAGCTCCATGTTCCCATGGTAGTTGTCGTGTAATAGCAACATGGAGGCCAGGATAAGAAAGGAGGTACTTAAAAAAAAAAGGTATTATATACTTGTGGAGCTGTACCATCTTACAACGTTGTTCCCTCAACAAAAACATGCCTGAAGAGGTTTTAGACGCCATCCAAGCATGTTTGAAGCATGTATTTTAGCTGTATTTCTCTGGGGTTTTTTTTGTTTGTTTGTTTGTTTGTTTTTTACTTTTTTTATTACAGTAACAAAACAACAAAGGTATACCCAGTATAAAGTGCAGGTGGGATTGTTGTTGCATCAATACAAAGTCCAGTTCACAGTTATGGCAGGAGTGGACGGTGAAGAGAAAGAAAGAAACAAACAAACACACACATAAACATATAGATTAAAACCAAAACAAGTCAAAAACAAAGTTGACATACATGTAAACTTAAATTGAGGCAGATAATGCATACAAATAAATAAATAAATAAATAAATAACTCAATCAATCAATCAATACAAGAAACTGAGGAAGTGGCTAAAAATAAATTCCTAATTCTTCTATAATTGTTAGTGTTTTAATAGATTTAATATTAGAAATAGTTTCCAGTGTTTGAAGATAGTTTCGGATGTCTAGTGTAAGGATTTTGAACAGGGGTCTGGAATGGGAGAATTTGGACTTACGGATGTGAAATTTCCCAAACAGAATGAAGAGGTTTACTAAATATTGAATTTTATATTGTTTATGATGGAAATAGGTTATTATGCTTGAGCAGTTCAGATGAATTTTGACATTCTGTTTTTTCTTGGATAAGCATTTCTAAATTTAATCATAGTTCCTTTGAGTATTTACAGTGGTAAAAGAGGTGGGGGATGGATTCTTCTTCACTATGGCAAAAGATGCAATGTTTCGATTTCCTAATGTGGCTATGAGTAAATTGGTCAGGTAGATTTTGTGAATTATTTATTTCTCCGGTGTTGTAAAAGCACTCTGAAGGGGCAAAGACAGGCAGGACTCAGTGCATCAAAAAACAAAAACATAAATAAAATTTTAAAAAAAGTGAACGTGTTATTTTTGATGAATATAACCAACGATAAAAGGTAACATGGTGATCTAAATATGTTGTGTTATGTTTTCACAGTTAATACCTCATAAAAGTAACAGTAGCATGTATGTGTATGGCAAAATGTTCAGCCGTGGTGGCACAATGCACACATTTGTAAACTTACACCCTGTTTTTAGATTGTCTAGAACAGAGAATTACTTCAAGTTACTTCAAGTGCCTTGAAGTGTTCACCAAATTCAGTCCCACTTCAGTCACAGGTAGAAAGGCCGTACAGGCTCAACCAGCAAGAAATCTGTCCATACCGATCTGTAAAATTAAATATAGAATAAATATAGCATATTCAAGTAACCACCTTGCAAAACGGGCTATGCAATATTTAAAAATTAAAAAGTAAATGTATAGTAAATATATTACGGTGCATATATCATTATTTGTTTGTTCCTATTAACAAGGTTTTTCTGTTGCATCAGCTGTATGTTTTTGTATACAGGAATCATTCAAATAAATAACTTGAAGGGTAATTTGAAAAAAATTTAGCCCCTTAGAAAAGATCATTTTTAAATGCAAGACCCACAAGAACCAAAACACCTAAATGCCATTAATCATGAAAACAGACTGAGATTAAGGCAAAAATTACAACTACTTAGCACATATATAAAATTCAGTTAGTCAGTTACAAAATTATTGGTGAGGTTATATTTCAGTTCTACATTTAACCATTTCATGACATACCTGCAAATCTCTGATGAGATGGTTAATGGCTTGAGCCTTCATCTTTCCACTGTAGCCTTTGGGGATGCATGTGAACCAGCAGCAAGACACTCACCCTAAAGAAAATACAAAAAAATAATGTATCATTACTCTTTGACTAAAGGTATATATATCATCACGACCTAATACCATGAAAGACGTACAATTTTAATTAGCCATGTAAGATAGTGGCTGTCCCAAGGCGTAGGCTACATCTCATCCCTTTTAATCCTAGCAAATTAATACTAACATGTTCATATAGACTGGACGGCCATAATGAATTAATTGTGTACGACTAATTATCGTGTATATTTGCATCTGTGGAACATGTGTTGGCTTAAATAACGTTTTGGTATTATGTGTAATTTTCCTGTCTGTCATACTGGCAGAAATTAGGTAGTCTTTTTCAACCCATAATCAACATGTAGTGGTTAAAACGGGAAATTAGCACTGGCCTTGGAACAGAATTATCCTGTTGTGGACAATGGAAGTGTGGAAATTATCATGTGTTGGTGCTTTTCAAGGCTTTTTGCTATCTGGATTTCTGCTTGTTTTTCAGCCAATGTTGATTAGCTAAAAAACTGGCAAATCCATATTAAAACTAACTAACTGGATCTCAGTTTAGGAATTAAAGGTGCATAGCGTAATTCTTCTGGTGGAGGACATGCCAACTGGCTTTCTTTATGGAAAGGTTTGCTTGGTCTGGTATTTATTAAGAAGGGCTATGCAAAATCCACTTCTAGTCCATTTTGAGCTTTCTACCATGTTATAATATTGTTCCTCATCAAAAATCAGGGTTTCCACAGTCATGGAAATACTGGAAAAGGCATGGAAATTGAAAATTTAATTTTCCAGGCCTGGAAAATTCATGGAATTTTTGTATCTCTTTCTACAACGTTCTGTTAAGTTATCAATAGGCTTTTTTGATTATTTTCTAACGTCTGCTCCTTTTGTTTAAAAGAGAGGACAATAAATGCACTGACAGTATTTTGAATGTTAAAGGGACAGTCTGGAATTTTGGACATAGGACCTCATTACCTAGTGATCCAGAGTGTTGGAGACGTGTGGAGACACTTTTTTAAATATTCCATCCAGTTCTTGTATTTGCAGAGGTCGCTGGTGCTAGGCTAGTGCATGTCAATGGCCATAGTTATCCTGCCACTAAAAACAGTCTTACCCACTCCACAAAGCACCTGAAGCAAAACTATTATTGCGCCAGACTGTCTGTGAATGTCAAAAATGTAGGGAAAATTTAGGGTTCTGGTCAGGTTCGAACAGTAGGCTTCGTGTCGTGCGCAGACTCAGGCCACTCTGGCACATGGTGTGTAAAGACTAAAGTAAAAGTGTTAAAGTTGCGTTCATTAAATCCAAACCCTGGCACCTGGGGAAAGACGCTATTGCTCTATGCCTATGCCTATGGGATTTGGGAAAAGCTTAATATACCTGTTAGCCCTGTTAGCACCGCATTACATACGTCACGACCAAATAGCAGCGATTGGTTAAATTTTAAAAAGTACCCGCCAACCGTTGAGCGAACGAATTCTAACGCTGTGAGGTTTCTATGAAGTGAAACAGGGCAGCAGCATGGATCTATAATAAAATAAATAAATAATAATAATAATGATAATGATAATTGTAGGAGCTATTGCTTATTTTGTTGATTCTAAAAATAGTTTATTATTTTTGTTTGTTAATTAGTTTACTCATTTAGTTTTTTTTTATTTGCATAAGATATTTTTGCTATGTTAAAATTATTCTTGCTAATTTCTTAGTCTTAGTTGGTATTATTTACGTTAGCACCTTTTTTGTTTTTGATTTAATTTGGGTCACCTAGGGGATAAAGGAGGGTAGGACAAGTAGCCAGTGTGCACCTGGGTGGGCCTATGGTTTTTACCAGTCGAGAGGTGAGGCAGCAGGAGTAGGCCTTCAACATGTATCCCTTGTTGCTTGCCTAAACTGGAAAATAAATCTTGGAAATTCAGCTCTGGTCATAGACATTGATTTGTACTGCATAAACTACATACCCACGGTGCCCAAAGGTGATTATTTGAGTTACGTTTAGTTCTGAGTTTGCTCACCGCTTTTGTTTGTTACTTGTATTTGACAAATAGTCACAATAATACAATACAATAATCAGTGTTGGGAAAGTTACTTTTAAAATGTATTCCCCTACAGACAACATTAGACAGATTACACACCCCAAAATGTAGTTTGTAACAGAATCCATTAAATTACTTTAGGTGAAGAACGTAATCTGAATACTTTGGATTACTTGATTTGCTGTAGAGAAGCAAAGACTAGGATATCGTAAGATAAGAAGTTTTGTCTGCTAAAAGAAAATAAAAAGTCCAGACTTTATGAACTGTATTAAAAATATTATTGATAGAAGAGGAGGAGACACGTCCATGCAGCATGATTTAGTCCTGTTTTAGTCCTGTTTTAGTCCTGTTTTAATCTTGTTTTAGTCCTGTTTTTGTTTTAGTCCTGTTTTTGTTCTGATTTAGTCCTGGTTTAGACCTGGTTTTAGACCTGGTTTTAGACGTAGTTTAGCTCTAGTTTAGACCTGGTTTTAGTCCTGGTTTTGTCCAGGTTTAGACCTGGTTTTACTGTAGACCTGGTTTAGACCTGGTTTAGATCTAGTTTAGACCTGGTTTAGATCTAGTTTAGATCTGGTTAAGATCTAGTTTAGACCTGGTTTAGTTTTCGGCAATGAGTGGAATTACTAAAAATTAAAAAAAAAATTAAAAATAAAGGGGGATATAGCCCAAAATGTGAAAACAGGAAAATACTGCCGTGTAATCCATTTATTTCAACTAAAGTAACTGTAATCCAATTACCACTCACTGAAACAGTAACTGTAACTGAATACAGTTACTCATAATTTGTACTCTGCTTACGTAACTCCGGTACATGTAATCTGTTACTCCCCAACACTGACAATAATAATAATAATATCATATATAGCCGGTGTCTTGTAGTTGTGCACACACATTGTCCACCACTGGGGGGCGTCCGAAGACACAATTTCCTTGCCTTTTCTCTTATTCCAAAGCGGGAGGTGGCAGTGTTGCATCTCAAACGTGTCTGCAGACAGAAGAAGATCTGCTCTCAGGCTGGTGTGGGTGTGATCGGTGTGATCGGTGTAATCCGTGCTCTAGCAGCCGCACAGCACCCTGCCGCGGTAGGCTTGTGCACTGGACCAAAATAGCCCGAGAGCAGCTGACGTCTTGGTGCTGGAGAAATGGCTGCCACCGGAGTCCTTCCCTTTATCAGGGGGGTAGACCTGAGTGGAAATGACTTTAAGGTATTTTTTTATATTCCTGCTATTAATCCTTCATGTTTTGTTTATACCACACACCTAGCCTAAGCTAAAGTTAACTGTTCACTCGTAATATGAACAAGATAACAAAACCAAAACACTAGCTAGCTTAGCTCATGACTAGCATTGGGCGTTAGCTGGTAGGTTGTCAAATTGTGAAGTGGGAGCCAAGTTCAGTTGATGTTGAAATCGCCTTTTTGCTTCATAATATAAATAGTTAAATCGTACACCATTCTGACTACAGTGGTGAAGCGAATACGAGACTTGTATGTTGCCCAACTTTTCAAAGATCACGTTTTAACTCTGACCAAGCTGTAAATCATGATGAATAACAAACATGACACTGTAATAATGGTCTATTACCTGTATTACTCTTTTGTGAGCTCTCGTTGTACTTTTAGTGCTTGGTTTTACTTCACACAACAGCGTTCAGAACAACAATGACAGCTGGGGCCATTTGGGTGTGTTCTGTCTGTGCCACTGAACAATTTGTCAGCTTACATCATGATCCAGTTTTACAGTGGAGGCAAATGAAGTTACTTTTTATGAGTAATCAACTTACTGTGTCTCCTGGCTCCTACTAGTAATGATGCTATTGAGCAACAAAAGTAAATAAGAAAAATCCATTGCGCTGAAAATAACATTGTGAACTATGTCCTGCCCATCTGAGCTGTTTCTCAGAATAACAACAACAGTCAATGAAGTCATTTTGATTTTGTTGTTCGATACTGATAGTGAATTCTTAACTTATCATTTTTGCCTTTTATAGGGTGGTTATTTCCCTGAACATGTCAAAAGTATGAGCAGTCTGCGATGGCTGAAGCTCAACAGAACAGGACTGTGTTACCTCCCAGAAGAGCTGGCCTCTCTGCAGAAGCTGGTAAGTGTGTGGTGAGCCACAGAGACTGGGAGTTCTGTGGAGGAAGATGAAGAATATCTTCTCTGTCGGCTACCAATGATTTACAGGAGTGATGGGATTATCTCATGCGCAGAAAGAGCATCAGTGCTTCTAAATGGGATTATTCTGTTATCATGGGTTGTCCTCATCATATCTATTATTCTATGGACCAATACGGTTTAATACAGATGGGGGACAACTAAAATGAACTATTAAAATGCAGAATTTTGTTGCTTGTTACTACTTGCACCACATCTGAAAGTATGACATCAACACACTGTGAAAGTAAAGTTTTTAGAAATTAGATACCCAGACTCAAGTAATACCAAATAATTTAAACTACATACTCATTTGAGAATGGTTATCTGAAAAAAAAATAATTTTTTTTTAGATATTTCCGGAATAGTTTGAGAATTCTGAATTGAGAATTCTTCTGATTTACATCAGAAGGAATACAAGGCTGCAACATGTTTTTACAGTGCTTTAGAAATTAACTATAGGAATAATCACTGTATTTTTGAGATCGTAAAGGAGATTGTTTATAATAGGACTATATCAGAATTTTGAAATTGAATATCTGATGCAGTATCAATCTATCATGATAACACTAAAAACAATCATATGTCCCCAGATACTATTTAACTTAACATATGTCTTCTCTGATATTAAGGAGCACCTTTCAGTGAGTCACAACAGCCTCACCACGTTACACGGGGAACTGTCCGGCTTGCCAAACTTAAGGGTATTGTGAATTCTATTTTTCCATTTACATTTTGTTGTCAATTCACATTTGTATATTGGTCTCCTAAACAATTTATGTTACTACAGGCGGTGGTGGCTCGAGCGAACAACTTGAAAAACTCTGGTGTCCCGGATGACATCTTCCAACTCGATGACCTCTCTGTGCTGGTATGTAAAAATCTACAAAAAAATATAATAATAATAATAATAATCACTCATATTTCTGTCTAATATAATTTACACAATATCTTTCCCCTGAAGGATCTGAGCTTTAATCAGCTGACAGAGATCCCCCGAGACCTGGAGAACAGCAGGAACATGCTGGTTCTGAATTTAAGCCACAACAGCATCGACTCTATCCCCAATCAGCTGTTCATCAACCTGACAGACCTCCTCTATCTAGACCTGAGCGACAACAAGCTGGACAGCCTGCCTCCTCAGATGAGACGCCTGGTGCATCTGCAGACACTCATCCTGAACAACAACCCCCTCATGCATGCACAGCTACGGTATGAAAAAGTGCTCCAGACATGTTATGCTGGTATAGGTTTTGTTGGTTACAGTGTGGGAATATATTTGTGCGAGCAGACAGTTGCCGGCCATGGTGGCGCTACAGACTCTACACTTGCGGAACACCCAGAGGACACAGAGCAATATGCCAACCAGCCTGGAGGCCCTGACGCATTTAGCAGGTAATATGTTTGATGTGTTTATAAGTGAAATAAGTGGCTGTTTATTTTCTGAATAAAACAATATTAATAATAACGTAAGACAGAAGCATGCAAAGTTCAAAGTTCATTCCTCTTTGTATGTTTAAGTACATAATGAAAGGTCACTTGTACTTTTTGACTGACTTTATAGTGTGCTTTGGCATGTAAGATTACGATTCAACACAGAAATTCAATATTTAAAACTAAATTATATAATTTGTGCAAACATATATCCAATATGGTAAATATTTGATCCAAAATACATAACATAACATCTTGATATCCCAGCTTTTAAAGGACAATTAAAAACATGCAATTTAATTTACTGATACCTTAAAAAGCTCACTAATATATACGGTAATGTCTTATATTTTTCTAATTATCTCACCAGAACACTGTCTTGAGTGTCAATATTGCACTACTTTTCCTCAGATGTTGACCTGTCGTGTAATGACCTGACCCGGGTGCCGGAGTGCCTCTATTCTCTGGGCAGTTTGAAAAGACTCAACTTAAGCAGTAACCAAATTTCTGAGCTCTCTCTTTGCATCGACCAGTGGACACAGCTAGAAACTCTCAACCTGAGTCGCAACCAGCTCACCTCTCTGCCAGTACGTGCTTTTGTATTGACCTATTATATTGATATAAATCCTGTAGCCTTTTTTATGACATTCTTTTTGTGTTTTTTAATCCAGTCAGCCATCTGTAAATTGGCCAAGCTCAAGAAACTGTATGTAAACTCAAACAAGCTGGACTTTGATGGTGTCCCTCCTGGTGTGGGCAAACTGTCCAGTCTCACAGAGTTCATGGCAGCCAACAACAACTTGGAGCTTATTCCTGAAGGCCTCTGCAGGTCAGGACTAAATACAGTATCATTATACTGACAACATATTTGCCTGAAATGGATTAATCTGTATTGTTTTTCCATTGTTCAGGTGCGGAAAGCTGAAGAAATTGGTTCTTAATAAAAATCGTCTGGTAACACTGCCAGAAGCCATTCACTTTTTGACCGATTTGGAGGTACAGCAGCAATCTACAGTATTTATTCTTATACAACATAATATAAATAGTGTATTTTTATTTATTTATCTTTATTTATTTTATCTTATTTTAGGTTCTGGATGTGCGAGAAAATCCAAATCTAGTGATGCCACCCAAACCAGTGGATCGGGGAGCAGAGTGGTACAATATTGACTTCTCCCTGCAGAACCAGCTCCGTCTGGCTGGAGCTTCACCTGCTACTGTGGCAGCTGCCGGGGGAGGTGGGCATGAGGACTAATTATTTTATTTTATTTTTTCATGTTACAGTTTAAAAATAATCTATGTGACATTTCTGTGTTGTAGTGTTGTCACGATACAAAAAATTCAAGCAAATTTTGATACTAAGGATTCCTCTTCCGACACCACAATGATAATTAAAAACTTTTTCTTTTGGCAATAGAATGTGATTTTCAACATTAAATGATAATACTTTCTTTATATTACTAGTTTATGTGGTCTTATACTTGTTCTGATACAGCTCAAGATCTTTCTAATGTCTGATTTTGGGTATTTTTGACAATCCTACTATATAGTGTCTGAGAAAACTTACAATTCCATACAATACTATCTAATGCAATTAATCGAAGAACTAGAAAGCAACTAGAAGTCTTATTGTAATTTCAAACATATTATTTTATCCAGGAGCAAGTCCGCGAGATCACTTGGCAAGAAAGATGAGGTTAAGAAGAAGAAAGGACAATTCCCAAGACGACCAAGCCAAACAGGTGTTGAAAGGCATGAGTGACGTGGCACAGGAGAAAAAGAACATGGAGGAGAACGGAGATCTCAAATACGCCGACCTGAAAATCCGCCGCTGGGACCAGAGTTTGGAGAAGCCCCAGTTGGACTATTCTGAGTTCTTTCTGGAGGATGTGGGACAGGTAATCCCAAGTGCCCTAGTGGAGATTACTAGTATTTATTTTTTTGTTATTTTACTTTCTTGTTTTCCTCTAGATTCCTGGCGTATCAGTGTGGCAGATTGAGAACTTCATCCCTATTCAGGTCGACGAAACGTTCCACGGCAAATTCTATGAAGCCGACTGCTATATTGTTCTCAAGGTATCTGTTATTCTACACGAGACTGTCTCAAACCTTTCACACTAAGTACTATAGAAGAAAATATTTGGCTTTTCGTGTACCACCAGGCCTACACCAGGTCTAACCTTGGGCCAAATCTTCTAAAAATTTACTAATTTATTGTAGCCCTAAATAAGAAATTATCCAAAGGCAGACAAAAAAGTAGATAATATTAACTCCAAATTAGGCAAACTCACAAACTGAAGAGTGGTCAAAGTTCCAACTAAAGGAGCTTGTGTACCACCAGTTTGAGAAACACTGTTCTACACTGTTAGAATTTTGGATACATTTAACATGGGTATTTATACTGTCTGTTTTTCGTGTATTTATAGACCTTCCTGGACGATAACGGGGCACTGAATTGGCACATCTATTATTGGATCGGTCAGGAATCCACTCTGGACAAAAAGGCCGGAGCCGCTATCCACGCGGTCAACTTGAGAAACTTCCTCGGAGCAGAATGTCGGACAATAAGAGAGGAGATGGGGGACGAGAGCGAGGAGTTCAGCGCTGTATGTACAACTAATGCGAAAAATGTATAAATACTCCATAGAATTTATCATTAAAGATTTTTTTTTGTAGGTGTTTCATAATGAGATATCGTACATTGAGGGAGGGACAGCGAGTGGATTCTTCACCGTGGAGGATACACATTATACAGTCAGGTAATACTTAATTAACATGTGAAGAAGGGATATTATAAATTTGTTTTAAAGAGGGGATATTATACAAAATTGACTTTTTATGACTTTTTAAAGCTTTCTACCATGTTCTATTGATGTTCCTTTATCAAAAACATGACTGGAGAGGTTTTATATGTCATCCATGCATGTTTGAGTAATTTAACTTTGTAGTACAATCCTCACAAGTGTATATAATGCATGCTCCCATACTCCAGTTTTTCATAAATATACAAAACTGTGTACAACTTCACAAACCTGATGCAATGTGCAGTAGCAATAGTAGTTGTCATCTGATACTATTTTTTATTTATTTATTTTATTTTATTTTTTCAACGAATTTAGCATTTTAACAAAATGATAACATGGTGATCTAAATATGTAATGTATTAGCAATTAATGCATCCTCTAATACATCTATTTTCTATCTTCTAAAAGGTTGTATCGCGTTTATGGCAAGAAAAACATCAAATTGGAGTCTGTTCCTGCCAAGGGTTCCTCGCTTGATCCTCGGTAATTGTTGCACTGTCACTAGAGATGCGCGGATGGGCTACTTTTTCATCCGCAACCGCATCGCAAAACTCATCATCCGCCCGCTATCCATTTGCAACCACAGTTTTTCAAAACAGCACCTGCCCGCCATCCGCTCGGTCTCCTCCCATTTGCTCCGAGTTCAAAGTTTTTTATTTGAGTAGTGAATCCGCCACCCGCCCGAATTTAATTAAAATATAATTTTTCGTCACGTCATCCGCCCGACCCGCGGATTAACCGCGGATTAACCGCGGATACCACGGTTGTAACCGCAATCCGCGCATCTCTAACTGTCACACAATCTTTCATTTCTTATAATATATATACCTTTTTAAACTCATATTTAAAGCACTTTTTAAATATATATATTTGATTTCTTTTCAGCTTTGTCTTCTTGTTGGACACTGGACTAGAGATCTTCGTCTGGAGAGGGGCCAATGCTACACTTAGCGGCACTACAAAAGCGAGGCAAGTTGCAAATCAGACCACAGAGCAATCTCACATTCCTTCCACTGTGGAGTTTCCATAACAAAGCATTAACCTAACTCTCCATCTAAATCCCTCTGCTCACCCCTCAGGTTATTTGCAGAGAAGATTAATAAAAACGAGCGCAAGGGCAAAGCTGAGATCATCACTCTGATGCAGAACCAGGAGCCCCCAAACTTCTGGGAGGTGATGGGAGGACAACCAGAGGAGATCAAGAAACACGTACCAGATGATTTCTCTTCCATGAGACCCAAACTCTACAAGGTAATCAATCAGTTTTTACTTTATAATAAATATATGTTTTGGCCTTTTTCATTTCGTTAATTTTTTTTGTAGGTGGGTCTTGGGCTTGGATACTTGGAGCTGCCACAGATCAACTACAAGCTGTCTGTTGAACACAAAGACCACAAAGTCAAACTAGACACTTTACCTGAGCTTAGACTGGTATGTACATTTGTTATAACAGAGTTTAACATTTCTGCTTGTCACCCTGGAAATGTTATTATTATGCTTAAAATGGTCCACAGTACAGCATTAAACATATCTGTATTGTATTTATTCAATTACAGTTGTTTTTATTGCTCAAACATTTTACCTGAAATTTGTCTCCTGCATGCCTCCATGGAGATATATAAGTTTAATGACATACTCAACCATTTCAGGCAAAGCACTTACATCCCCTTAGAGGCAAAAATTCAGAATTAAGATAGCACGATGTATACAAATTAAACTATATATGCTCTTCACATTACTTACGAAGTTAGATATTATTTTAAATGTATTATTATTGTTATAGGTTAGAAAAATGTCACTTTTCCTTTCACATGTTTTAATAGCCTGGCTCATTGTACTCCCCCCCTCTCTCTCTGTGTAGCTGCAGTCTTTGCTGGACACAAAGTGCGTGTACATTCTGGACTGTTGGTCTGATGTGTTCATCTGGATTGGGAGGAAGTCTCCGCGCCTGGTCAGAGCTGCCGCCTTAAAACTGGGTCAGGAGATCTGCTCTATGCTCCACCGGCCTAAGCACGCCTGTGTCACACGCAACCTCGAGGGCACAGAGACCCAGGTACTGCTACTGTGTACACGGCAAGACAAGTGCAGAGGGTTATAGGTTTCAAATTGTACTAATTTAAATGTTTTATAGGTGTTTAAGTCTAAGTTCAAGAACTGGGACGACGTGCTGAAGGTGGATTACACCAGAGCAGCAGAAACAGTCCAACAGAAAGACAACCTGCAGGGCAAGGTCAGTTAAGATGCACCTGGTTCTGCTGTTACAAAATACATGTTCAGTGATGTTCAGTGTTCAGTGAGTACATTTATGTGGACAGTAAATATCAGATTGGCCAGTAATTAGATCTGATTATTATTGTGTTTATCCAAAACAACCCTAACCCTGGTGACTCTAACCCTGTGCAAGTTAATTAGCAAATTTTTAGCAGTACTTTTGTATTTGGAAGACAAAGTACAAACTCTTTCAATCTTTTCATTTTCCTTCATTTTTTCTTTCACAAAGTGCACAATCAGGAAGAACTGCAATTAAACTCAAAAAATCAGATAATAAAGAGATTTTGAGCATGTAAATATGGCCAGTGCTAGTATTTTGCTGACTATTTCAGTGTAAAATTCAAAAATGTTAGTATTTCATAAATGTTATGTCTTTGCTTAGGTGAAAAAGGATGCGGAGCAGAAGGATCAGATGAAAGCCGACCTCACAGCTCTGTTCCTCCCCAGACAACCACCCATGCCACTCACTGAGGTAACATCACCGCAGTCTTTATTTTTAGCCTTTTCTTGGTACATCTTGCTTCACTATACTGTACATTGCTGTGTGCAGGCGGAGCAGTTGATGGAGGAGTGGAACGAGGACCTGGATGGAATGGAGGGCTTTGTGCTGGAGGGAAAGAAGTTTGCACGTCTGCCAGAGGAGGAGTTTGGTCACTTCTTCACACAGGACTGCTATGTGTTCCTGTGCAGGTAAGAGTGTAGAACGCCGTTAAGTGAAATCGCTTCAAAGAGCTGTATTTCCCTCAGGTCATGTTTATGTTTACAGAAAATAATGGTTGTGTAATATTTGTCTCCGTAGATATTGGGTCCCAGTTGAGTACGAGGAGGATGAGAAGGACAAGGAGAAGAAGGAGGGAGAGGGAGAGGGCACAGGTGCAGGTGCAGGAGGTGAAGAAGAGGAGGAGGATAAGCAGCCTGAGGAAGACTTCCAGTGTGTGGTGTACTTCTGGCAGGGCAGACAGGCCTCCAACATGGGCTGGCTCACCTTCACCTTCTCCCTGCAGAAGAAGTTTGAGAGCCTCTTCCCTGGAAAGTTAAAGGTAAAGTATATTTATTGTGTTTTTGGTTGATTTCAGATAGAACTGATAAAATGGGCAGTACCAGGAGGAGTAAAAGAAAAGAGTGAGCAGGTGTGATTAGTCTAACAGGTATCCACACTTCAAACTCCATCCCTGCTGCTTGCTGTTTGTAATCTGAAAGACCAGACTGTAATCAGGGCAGTTCTGCGTTTTGTCACATAGTACTTGAAATAGCAGACTGTTTTTGACCAGAAAGCTTCAAATTTACCTAGTTTGCCCTAATATTATCAAAAAATGATTAGATTCAGTGTTTAATTCCACTATAAATTATTAATCACTATGTCAACAGTCCTAATTTTTCATTGTTCTGGCCCTTGTGGATGGAACCTGTCGTAATTGATCTGTGGATTCTGCTGTTTAGGTGGTGAGGATGACCCAGCAGCAGGAAAACCTCAAGTTCCTGTCTCACTTTAAAAGAAAGTTCATCATCCACAAAGGCAAAAGGAAACAGAAGATCGACTCGGCTCAGCCTTCTCTGTACCACATCCGCACCAACGGCAGCGCACTTTGCACCAGGTTAGATTATAGTTTTTACCAATGCACACTATCACAAAGCATCATTAACAGAGTAAAGTTCAAATGAATCTTTTTTTTTTCTACTTTTCTAGAACTATTCAGATTGGGACAGACTCAAGTAATCTCAACTCAGAGTTTTGCTTCATTCTCAAGGTTGGACTTCACACACATCGTTATTTTATTATTAATAGGCCTGTCACGATCACAAATTTTCCTGTGCCATATATTGTTGAAGGAAATGTAGACCATAAATGATAAGACTGAAACTAATTTATGCCTCTGACACAACCACCCTAAAGCAGAACTAGGCACAAAATAAATATTCTCAGAGTTCCCACGCCTTTTCACTGCCAGAATTTCAAAACTTTTCCATGAATTTTTCACCTTCATGCATAGAATTGATGATACTTTTAGGGCTAAATATGAAATGTTAACCCTTTCCTCTCACCTTATGGTTTGGTATTATAGTTTTTTTAACATTAAAAATCCTGTCAGTGCATTTATTGTCATCTCTTTTAAACAAAAGGCGCAAACATTCAGAAATAATCATAATAGCCTAATAATAACTTAACGATGGCATTTTCGATTTCCATGACGTTTCCAGGATTTCCATGACTCTGGGAACCCTGTATTCTACTTGTACATAAAACATGAGCTGCAATAAATACATAGCAAAATGAAACACTCACACTAGTTCAGGAGTCTCCAGCCTGTAGCTCTCCCCTCTCCCCTTCAAAGTAGCTTGCCAAGGGCTTTATGATTTACAATATGTGTATTTCGTTGAAAAACTAAAATTCAATTAATTATTGTTCTAAATGTGTTATTTTGATGCCTGACTTTGTGCATTAATACGTGGATAATAGTTTATATTTTACAGACATTTAACTGTTCGCCATCCAAGGCTTGCTTTGGCTCTTATATGTACTAAATTTCTTGCAAGCACTAAAATTAGTAGCTCTCTGACCTTTTTTGATCTATAAAGTAGCTCACTGGAGGAAAAAAGGCTGGAGATCCCTGCTCTAGTTAATTTGCCTTTAAAATGAGTCATAGAAGTTATTTGTCCAACCCACTCCAGCTCAAATCTTATTGTAGCATAGAAAAATAACAAATATCCCCCTTTAGTACAAAGAAAAAGTACTGATGATAAATATTGTGCAGCTGAAGTCATTAACATTCCCTGGGGTGTGATGCTTACTGTAGGTTCTGCTTTGTCTGAAGCTTTAGAGACTTTAATCTGAGCTTTATTTCAACACAATCTGACCATAAAGAAGTGACTTAGTTGGAACTATAACGGGAAGGTGAGATGATTATAGTGTTAAACAAGTCTCTCTCGCTCAAGTCACTCACCTTTTTTGTTGAAAATCAAAGACCTGAACAGGACCGCAAACACTCGCATTGTTCACAGGCTCCTGAAAATCTGTTGTTTAAATTCATTTTGTATTTTTTCTTGAGTTTTCAGACTATCTAAAACTTTTTTGGCAGTGTTTGCTGATGCATCAAGTGTTAATACTGAAAGATAAGCTAATATAGTAATTCTCGTGAAAGGCTGAATGTTTCATGTTGTATATTTGTTTGATAAATGCTTTGTTGCTGTGTGCAGGTACCATTTGAGAGCACAGACAATCAGGGTATTGTTTACACGTGGGTGGGCAGAGCTGCAGACCCAGACGAGGCTAAACTGGCAGAGGACATCATGAACAGCATGTTTGACGATACGTACAGTAAACAGGTACGCTAAGATATAGTTTTGATTAGAGGTGGGCGATATTGACAAACGTTTGAATAGATTTTTAGCATTACTCTGATGGCAATATCCAGACAATATTTCAGCAATCCATCATAAATATGCTTAAATGGACTGATACGTTTTGTGATGTTTAAGTTTCCCTCCAAAATGAATCAATTTCCCACCTTGAAGTTTCTGTTAATGATCATTTTCTTTTTATTTTCTTTAATTTTTGGTTACTTTACATGTTTGATACATATTTTTAAAAGGAATAAAGATTATTCCTTTGTGTGTACATGTTAGAGTGAGTTATTATGCCAGCTAATTTGACCTTTTTAATGTCTTTGTAAGGTAATCAATGAAGGGGAGGAACCCGAGAACTTCTTCTGGGTCGGCATCGGATCCCAGAAGGAATACGACGAAGACGCAGATTATATGAAATACGCCAGACTCTTTAGGTGAGCTCTCACTCCAGCGATTTCCTCACAAAAAAAAACTCTAAATTGACTCATAGCTTTAACATTACTATGATCTTCCAGGTGCTCCAATGAAAAGGGTTATTTCTCTGTATCTGAGAAGTGTTCAGATTTCTGTCAGGACGACTTGGCAGACGATGACATCATGCTGCTGGACAACGGGAAAGAGGTACTGAAATAGTTTGAGCCTATTTCAGTTCTTTGTGGCAAGAACTTTCATTTTAGTAGTTTTATCTCAGACAAGTTGTTCAGCATTTATGTTGCTATTTAATCCTGGAAGAAGAGATGGGTAGAGCAGCCAAAAATATACTTTAACTAGAGCAATTTTATTTTGAAGTAACGTTACTCTTACTTAAGTATAAGGTAATGGTCCAATAAATTACCAACAAAGGATTTGAGAAAACTACTACACGAGTAAGATTAACTTCACGTGTAATTGTTATTTATAATTTGACGTTTGAATGTAATTGGAAGGATTAAACATTAAACAATGAATAAAATCTGGTATGTTCAAAGAATAGACCCAAAAAATGAGAAAAACTAAATTCTGTCTGAGGAGGAAGTGCACAAAGGTTCAAATTGTTTCATCCTGTCAACCATAAAGCTTTTATAACTTATCACAGTGGAACATAGTGCATGTGGTAATATAGTTGTCAAAATTACAGGAAGTATCACTTGTAAAACGGACTTCCTTTATCTATGTCGTCATGACCCAAAATTCTATTAAAATTCAGGAAGTATTTATGTGAAGGAAGCAACTTTCTGACAGATTAAACATTTAAGTTATTTACTGTAAAAAGTATTGTCACTAGGTAAAATGGCAAGTGTTGACAGAGTTTATATTAATGGGAAACACTGCAGTATGTATTTTACACTATGGGGCTTATACTTTGTGTTTTTTTATTTGTTTTTTAGGTATACATGTGGGTCGGTACACAGACAAGCCAAGTGGAGATCAAACTCAGTCTCAAAGCTTGCCAGGTGAGACGTTTCTATTTTTATTTTTTTTTCTTAAGTGTATGTAGCACTCGGCTTCACTGTGACTATGGTGGGAAACGAGGAAAGACCAGTCAGAGTCCTGCATTGGTCCATTTTTGGAGAGCCGCACCCGCCCGCACCCACGCAGAACAGCACCGCACCCGCCCGCACCCGTTAACATTCCACCCGTTACCTGCCCATGCCTGTTATAAATCACACACAAATTAAAATCATTCTAATTGAAGCATCCATCAGAACACGAATTGAAAAGTTACGTCTTCAGGAATTACAATCACGAAATGAAATGAAACGGTTACGATTTCTTCATTTCTTCATTACGAATACGCGACTCGACTGTCATCACTTCACAGGCATTATTTACTGAGCAGAAGAAACATTGATCGAGATGCTGCACTTTTGCACCGCACACGCCACAGACTGAACCAGGACTGAACCAGGAGTCACTGTTGGGACGGGCTCAGAGGTGCGCCCGCATAGACTGTTGGGTGACCGCGGGCAAAAGGAACGGTACAGAGAACCACGCCCCACGGTACTAAACGCTAGCCGTCGCCCAATCGCGCTGTGGACACCCTGCTGTGCGGCCTCGGGGTTCTCTCTCTCTTAAATTCAAGATTAATCCTGGTGTAGTCCTGGTGTAGTCCTGGTTTAGTCCTGGTGTAGTCCTGGTTTAGTCCTGGTTTAGTCCTGGCGTAGTCCTGGCGTAGTCCTGGCGTAGTCCTGGCGTAGTCCTGGCGTAGTCCTGGCGTAGACCTGGCGTAGTCCTGGCGTAGACCTGGCGTAGACCTGGCGTAGACCTGGCGTAGACCTGGCGTAGTCCTGGTGTAGTCCTTGTGTAGTCCTTGTGTAGTCCTTGTGTAGTCCTGGAGTAGTCCTGGTGTAGTCCTGGTGTAGTCCTGGTTTAGTCCTGGTTTAGACCTGGTTTAGACCTGGTGTTAGTCCTGGTGTAGTCCTGGTGTAGTCCTGGTTTAGACCTGGTTTAGACCTGGTGTAGTCCTGGTGTAGTCCTGGTTTAGACCTGGTGTAGTCCTGATTTAGTCCTGACCCGCCTGTGGGTAATCACTACCCGCCCGCATACTCGCCCGTAAAATTCCATAACGTTAAATCCCACCTGTTTCAGCCGGGTACGCGACTCAGTGCAGGACTGTGAGAGTGTCTAAAAATGTTGGCAGCGGACAACATAAAGCCAAATAAATTACGGCATTGCTAAAAGACATTACACGCCTCTCACGCTGATAAGCCGCTTGACTTTTGCCGATAAATGAGAAACGCTGAACTAACCCATATCTTTCTTTTCCTCCTTAGGTCTACATCCAGCACATGCGCTCCAAGGACACGGAGCACCCGAGGAAGCTGCGCCTGGTGCGGAAGGGGAACGAGCCTCACTGCTTCACGCGCTGCTTCCACGCCTGGGGAGCGTTCAAGACCCCTCTGGCATAAACACACTTTATCAACAACAACAACAACAACAACATATCGCTCACAGATGCACAAGAACACTTCCATCACAACAAACACACAGATTCTGGCTGCCATGCTGTTTTTACTGAAGATGATGTCTATGGGGAACCACGCTGTACTGCTGAGATGGGTCTAATGTGTACCTACGCCGTACGGACACGATGGGAGCAGATTCTTGGTATCATGTTATAATAACTACAGCTTAATTAGCCTTAAAAGCATAAATAATTATAATAAACAAATGGTTTAAGAATGATTCAGGCACAGGAATCACATGGTCCCTCAAGATTCCATGTGATGCTTGATACTAAACTCACTTTACGATCATTTTGATATGACGACACATGAAGTAATCGATATATTTCATTTATATTTACCTGCGCAAAGTTAAAATACACCCATCTTATTCGTTAAAACATTGAATAATTGAAACTTTTTCTAAACAAGCAACAAAACTGTACCAATGTCATACAATAATTTTCTGAAATATACAAAAAAAAAGGGATTTTGATGCAGTGGCCCAAGATAACCATTGTGATACTAAATTTGGTGATACTAGTAATGTAGTAGTAGTGTATCAGTATTTTGGCACAGCCCTAATTCAGGCGTAGTAACTATTTTATATTTATTTTTAAGGAGTTAGAAGTTAAAGTATTAATTAAGTACTTATTAAACCTGAATCATTCTTAAAGGAACAATTCGGAATTTTGGACGTAGGACCTCATTTCCGAGTTAGTCAGAATGTTGGAGACGTGTGGAGACACTTTTTTAAAATATTCCATCCAGTCCTTGTCTTTACAGAGGTCGCATGGAATAACTAGGAAATGTCCAAAATTGTCCAAAATTCCGAACTGTCCCTTTAACAAACTAGCTTTATTAAGACTAATTATAGTGTATTTTTGTAGTGTTACCAGAATCTTTGAACATATCGATCTTTGCCTTCGCTGAGTGATCGCTTTAATAATAATGTTTAATTTGAAAGTGGCTTACTGCTCACCGCTAATGTTTTTTGTGCCATTGTGTGCAGCAGAACAAATACGAAGCCACCGGTCGTGCGGTTTTCCTCCGTCAGAGAGTCGTGGGTTACAAAGCGGCACTATATTTTTTCTAATGAATGTGTCTTGTCTAATTGAGTCTAATTTCTCTGTTGTGTTCATGTTTTGTCTCGTGGCCTTCTCTCGTCTCGTTGCTCTTCTCACCTTATTCGACTTTGAATTTAAAGATGCACTATGGAACTTTCTGATCGAGGGGCTGCCACCTACTTGTCTCCATGGTGATGTTACTCGTTTATAATGTTTTTTGCTGCAATAAAAACACTCGAAGTTGGATACAGGCGAGACGGAGCATGTCGTATTGTGCTACAAAGCTTTAACATCTCCATGGAAACGGCAGGTCAACAGCTCTCCACTAGAAAAGTTACACATTGCACCTTTAAATGTGAGATTGTAAGACATCCTGTTTTATGATTGTAGGGAAATCATTATGTGCAATCATTCAAGGCCAGATATTTTTTCCAAACCAAAATGCTTCAAGTTCTGTAAATTGTCATGTAATTCTGGGAGACTTTTTATCAGCGTATAAGCGTATTTTGTTTTCTTTTACATGGCATGAACCGAACCTCCGTTGTTGGGAATACAGCCCCCTTGTGGTCAGCCCACACAGTACTCGTCCTGAATGGTTACTTGTGTATTTTCAAAAGTCTATTTTTGGTGACTCGATGCTTGAGTGCGTGGACTGCTCATACAGATGTATACAGAAATGTGCACATGCTCCTGGTGACACCTGCAGATGCTTTATTTATGTATTTTATATTAAATGCTATCACATGAGAAATTCCGGTATATTTCTTTATAGGCAGTAGAATCTGATTTACAACACGACACAAATCAATGCTTTTATATTATCCTGTGGCCTTATATCTGTGTAACCCCTCAGTTGTCCAGGTAGGTTCCATAGAGGTCTATGGGCGTTTACTAGTTTCAGGGCTCTCACGATCATGGAAATCCTGGAAAAGTCATGGAAAGTGAAAACTCAATGAAAGTTTTGGAAAAGTCATGGAATTTTAGCATCTTTCATTACAGCGTTCTGTTAAGTTATCATTAGGCTATTATGTTTATTTCCGAACGTATGTGCCTTTTATTTAAAAGACAACAATAAATGCACTGACAGTATCATGAATGTTAAAAAAAACTATAATACAAAACCATAAGGTGAGTGGCAAGAGTTAACGTTTCATATTTAGCACTATAAGCATGATCAATTCTACACATATAGAATGCTGTAAAGTCATGGAAAATTCACTTTAGGTCATGAAAAATCATGGAAAAATTTTTAAATGAAATTTGTCAGTGAAAATAATATTGCATAAGTATTATATAGCGTTTTTTTGGACACTCAAAGACACTTAACAGAGCAATATTCATTCACTCCACACCCGGTGGTGTTAAACAACTGTTGTAGCCACTGCTGCCCTGGGGCAGACTGACAGAAGTGAGGCTGCCAATCTGCGCCAGTGGGAACCCTGTAGTTTATACTACAGTTTTATACTTCTGATAAAGCTCAAGATCATTCTAAAGCTATTCAGGAAAGGTCCATTTATGTCCTATGAATGGGTAATTTTAGCATTGATACTTGCTTCAATTAGTATCTGGCTTCAATACTAGGTTTAGTATCAATCAGTATATTATTTTCAATTATTTAAAATAGGTGGTACTGTTTTTTTTGTTTTTCAATAATTTGTCAGTAGCCAGTCCATTCTGGGTTTTTTACAGAAAAAAGAACCAATTTCATTTAAAAATTCAATTAGATTATATACTGCACTTCGAAAAGTTTTGTGGCTCTGGAACTATTGCATTTATGATAATTGTGTATTTCGAGTACCTCAAGTACTGCCAAATAATAATAATGAAAACACAAAACACTCCTGTCAGAGTAAATAATTTTATTAACATTCACAATTGTTCAGCCAAAAAGCTAAATAAACACCATTAAAATCCTACAAACTGAATGACAAAGTAGAAACAAAGTCATTGTATTGTGGAATTTAAAAAAAAACAAAAAACATCATTGTGCCAGTTATAGCATGATCAGAATAAGCATGTTAATATAATACTCTGTGTTAACACCAAGTAAACATTGAGCTACATCAGTTAGTAGTGAGGTCCCTTTGCTCATTTTATGATTAAAAGCTTTAATTCGACTAACTTAACTATCGTCGGCTTGGTCTTTAACCTGTCTTTTTCATTGCGAATAACCTATAATATATAATTGTGTATCCCATTAACACATAGTAAAACTTTTCTTTATATAAAAACATGGGTGAATGCTGATCATATTACACAGAATGCTTGATGACTGCTTCCTCTTTCACACTTCCCTGAGTCCCGTTATAATTCTCTGCGCTGACCATGCCTTAAGTACCAAACCATCGTACGCAAGATTAAACTATATTTAAAAAAGCTTCAGGACTGGCCTTAATATTGAGTTTAAATTGCGTTTCACACTCAAATTTGCGATAATTTCCCAACTTCTCAAAGCCTGTGAGAACCAGCCTAACAGTACCTTTGTATTCACCCGGTGGATTTTTTTTTTTTTTTTTTTTAAAGACATCTGCGTTAATAAAATATACGTCTACATTCCCAAGAAAGCTATACAAAACATAATGCATTAATCGTGGTTCGACAGTTTTATCAAGCAGGTTTGGCAACGTGTCAACACCAAATGAGTTGTTTTTGTTTTTTGTTTTTTAAGTGGGGCCCATTACAGACTGGGTAAGGCAATAGATAATATTCATATTGGCACAGATAAGGGAGATGCTACAATATGTAATACTTGGATCAGTCCTCCTCCCTTATTTTTTTATCGAGCGGTGGTGATGTGTAAGCAGCGTGCACCAGAGTCCGTCACAACCGCGCGTGAGTGTGCACCGTAAAACCCTGGACAAAAACACGGGAAGTTCAGTCTCGGAAGCTGAAATGTAGTCCACAGCGGGGGGTTTATGTTCCAGTCAGTGGTACAGCGGACTACAATTCCCATGATCCAGTTCGTCTGCAGCTGTGAGTGCCTACGCCTCAGTGTGGTGACGTGTGTTCGTTTGAAAAGGCGCCGCGTTGTGTTCGGTGTGTCCCAGTGCAGTGGCGTTCACAGTGGGCTGATGGGAAATCCAGCACACGTTCAGTCCGGTCAGATCACTCCACACGCAATACTGAAACAAAAAAAAAAAAAAAAAAAAAAAGAAAGCACAGGTTAAAACACTTTGTCTTTAACTCACAGTATGTCTTTCTTGATTGTTTCTGATTTGTATCGATAGGTATATTAATTCAAGAGAATACAGTAGTAGTAAGCAGTAGTAATAGTATTGTAGCAGTAGTATTAAGATTAGTACCAATAGTAGCAGCAGTAGTAGTAGTAGTAGTAGTAGTAGTCCATCAGTCAACCACCGGACAGCTGTGGTTGTATTTTTCCACCACTGACTACGGCGTGAATGAATAATGTGATTTGGGTGATAAATCCAATGTGTTATTATCACTAGAAATAGCAATAGTAGTAGTAGTAATAGTACTAGTAGTAGTAGTAGCAGCAGCATACGCAGTACTGCTAGTGGTAGTAGTAGCAGTGATAGTAGCAGTAGTAGTACTGGCAGTAGTAGTAGTAGTAGTACTGGCAGTAGTAGTAGTAGTAGTAGTACTGGCAGTAGTAGTAGTAGTAGTAGTAGTAGTAGTAGTAGTACTGGCAGTAGTAGTAGTAGTAGTAGTAGTAGTAGTACTGGCAGTAGTAGTAGTAGTAGTAGTACTGGCAGTAGTAGTAGTAGTAGTAGTACTGGCAGTAGTAGTAGTAGTAGTAGTAGTAGTACTGGCAGTAGTAGTAGTAGTAGTAGTAGTACTGGCAGTAGTAGTAGTAGTAGTAGTAGTACTGGCAGTAGTAGTAGTAGTAGTAGTAGTAGTAGTAGTAGTAGTAGTACTGGCAGTAGTAGTAGTAGTAGTAGTAGTAGTAGTAGTAGTAGTAGTAGTAGTACTGGCAGTAGTAGTACTGGCAGTAGTAGTAGTAGTAGTAGTAGTAGTAGTAGTAGTAGTAGTAGTAGTAGTAGTAGTAGTAGTAGTAGTAGTAGTAGTAGTAGTAGTAGCGGTAAGAGTTGTAGTAGTAGAAGTGATGGTGGTAGTAGTATTGGTAGTAGTAGTAGTAGTGGTCGTAGTAGTAGTAATAGTAGTAATAGTAGTAATAGTAGTAGTAGTAGTAGTGGTCAGTAGTAGTAGTAGTAATAGTAGTAATAGTAGTAGTAGTAGTAGTAGTAGTAGTAGTAGTAGTAGTAGTAGTAGTAGTAGTAGTAGTAGTAGTAGTAGTAGTAGTAGTAGTAGTAGTAGTAATAGTAATAGTAGTAATAATAGTAGTAGTAGTAGTAATAGTAATAGTAATAGTAGCAGTAGCAGTAGTAGTAGTATGTCAGATAAAAAAAGTATCACAATTCAAAGCGGCCTGCATTTCCCGTGTGAAACCAGCAGAGGGCGAAAGAGTAGCAGAAGAAGAATGTACACAAAGAGAATAGTATATATAATGGTGTCAGCAAACACTGCATCACTCCTGATTTATGACAGAGCGTAAACACGTCTGAATGAATGAATAAGTAAAAGAGACGCTCTGGATTCCAACACACAAGGCACTTTCCATCTTCCACACAGACACACAGAATACTTTGTGCAGCCTCAACATAAAGCTCGATTGTTGAAGTCGAACTCAACTCAGATAGAACTTTACACACTTTATCTGTCCTTATTCATCCCACTGCAGAACCAGACAGGAATTTTAAACACCGTGTTATTATTATGTAAACATTCAAATTCCTTTCTGAATTGCAATAAAGTGCATATGACAGGTTTTCATGTTTTTATAATTAGTACTTTGTTTAGTGGGATATTTTTACAGTGGTCAAGTGGTAAGTTTGTATAAAAAAAAAAAAGTTGAAAGGAAAAAAAAAAAGAAAAGTAAATAAAAAAAATACTGTAGCTCTTAACTGTACAAAGGAATGTGTCTATCAAACAATAACCGCAATATCGTGATATCATATCGTCAAAGTTCTCACAATAATATCGTGGACCATCACAATATATCGAATTATATATCGAATTACAAGTCTCTTTGCTTAAATTAAGAGTTATGGTGCAGCAATAGCTAAAAAAAAAAGACAGAGGGAACTACATAGACCATGATCCTTTGCTCCATTTCAGTGCAGACTACAAGAAGAAATAACAGTTCTAAGCACTTTTAAGTCTTAGTTCTTTGGATTAAGTCTTGTCAAGTTCATTTTACGAGGAAAAAGTAGCATATTAACACTATTGTTAGCTCCACAAAATATTGCAATAAATATCGTACCGTGAGATGTATGTCGTGAAAATATCGTACCGAGAGATTTGGATATTGTTACATCCCTAATCGTGAGCTTTCACATGATATCGCAATAAATATCGTACCGTATCGTAGCGTTCATACTGTGACGATATCGTATCATGAGACTTGGATATCGTTACACCTCTAGTCACTGATAAACACAGTTCTGTCCAAAATGCAGGGACAATTCACATAAATGTCTTCACATAACAAAAAAATTAAATTCTGAAAATTCTAGACAAGATTAAAGGCCGCCACACACTACAGGATTTTTCGGTCTTAAACGATTTTTAAATGAGCATCAAAAAGTGCACACCACAGACACGAGGAGAATATTAAGAGACTTAAAATCTCCAAAACGCAAAGACTGCAGCGGGATCTGTCTGCGGACCACAGGATATAAAGTTGTGACCTGCTGTTTCCTGTCTACAGCAAAATGACTCACTTTGAAGTGTTCAAAAGATCAGAGCACTGCACTTTTAGTTTAGATACAAGTCAAAACTGTGTAATTATTATTTGTGAAATGTGGTGCAAAACTTCAGATAATGGATTTTTAAAGCATAAAAGATTGGCGATAAAGTACACAGGAAGTAGAATCTGCAGTTTCAGCTCGATCTGTGCGCTGTATAGATGTAAACAGACACACCTGAGGAACTACTCTTGACTTTTTACTTTTAAATAACACCTCAAACTGAATTAATAGCACGGTTTTGTGGACTGGATGTCATTATTTGCAAATGGGTAATGTGGATGAGATGCTGCACTTTTGTGTACAAGTTTGTATCATGTGCATCTGTGTCTGTCACTCCTCTGCCCCTGACGCTCTGTTTTATTGGCTGTTACCGTGGTCTGGTGGTTACAATCTGACAGAGCCGCTCAGAGTCACACTGACACCACACACAAGGAGCGCAGGAGTTTCAAAATTGCACTCGGGAAGAAGCAAATTGCAGCCAAAATTGGGCAAATTCTCCTGCAGTGTGTGGCAGCCTTTAGCCCTTGTTTACAGTCTCGTTGTAGGCAGAAGTTATGAAATATCTTTATGCATGTCACATCTGCTGCCAATGTCCAACCAGGAAGTAAAATGTTACACTTCATTGAAATTGTCAAACTAGGGAAAGCTACGTCAGTTTTTAGCACTTAAATATGATTATGATTATGTGAAACACAAAATTAAACTACGCTTGATTACTTAATGTTTTTTCCAAGGTAGTTCTTAAAAGACAAAGAGTAGGAATGCAGAGAGCAGACAGACAGCGGAGGCTTTGAAGTGTGTTCTGGATCGGCTCCATTAGAAACAGGTGCTGGAGACATGTGCCGTGCGTGTTACGGTGTTCTTCTGCGCAGGTACAGCCCTCTATAAAAGATGATGTGTTTTTAAGTCCACTTCATCACCTGTTCAGTTAATGAGGATACCAGGAGATCGCCCATCCTCTTCTGTGATGTTCTTCAGATTATGCTCGGCCTCGTCCACCGTCCTGAAAACAGACGTTAGAATTAGTCACCGTGTATGTTTACGTGACACCAAAAATCTGATTACTAGAATAATCACATAACCCAATATTAGATCTGATTTTTGGTGTGTTTGACATACAGAAACTTTAACATTTTCGCTTTCATTTCTGTTTTTCCCACATTATCTTGCCCTTTATTCCACAGGTGTGAACAATCAAAACCAAAGAAATCAGATTACTCTACATCTGTTTACATGACATTGCAATAATCTCCAGAAATCCGATAACAATCAGATTTATGGTGTGCATTATCTACCTGGCCATTAGCCAGTGTTGTACATTAAGATGAAGTGAGACACAATTCCCACAGGACGAGACATGAGATTGAGTCCATGAGAACAAGACGAGACAAGACTTAAGACATAATTTATAGTGATTCAAGTGTGAGACTGAGTTCATAATTTTAATCTATACATTTTTGTTTAAAGATGGAACCTGATTTTCAAATGATGAAAAAATGAAGATGTATGTACATCTATCCAAGAAGTCCATAGCTCTCACAAACCACGTCAGCAAGAATTATTTCTGAACTAGCACAGCTTTAGAACTGCTTTTTCAGACAGAAAGTGAAACAGGATGGACCAGCCCTGCACAGTGAATCAGCCTCATACAGCGAGTGACTCACATGGATAAACTTTGCAATAAAGAAAATGTTTTCTAATTGGATGAGGACAGCGTCTGCCAGTCTGATTTCTGCTTTTATAATACACTTTCTGGGAGGGAAAAAAATATTACTTATTTATGAGGAAAAGGCTGGGCACTTCAATTTCAATTTATGTATTTTTTATATATTTTTGTTGTAATGATAGCACTGCTTTCTTATCTCATGCCTATAGTATTTGTTGTTTATTTGAAGGTAAGGTTATTATTATTTGGTCATACGTGAGGAAGTCTCTGACGTCCTCTGCTGTCAGATCCCCGGTGGTGTCCAGGGTGAGGTCAGCACAGCTCAGGGGAGAGTCCAGAGGAGTGTCCAGCACCGGAGAGGACAGGCCACTCAGAGGCTCCACTGTTTGTCCTAGAAGAGGCACAAAAGGGTGGGTTTGATTTCACAATGTTACAATCTTAGGAGAGGAGCTAAAAAGGTATCAGAAAGCTTCACTTGCTTGAAAGAAATATCCAAACAGAAAATCTATATATGCTGGACAATTTATTTTTTGTCTTATGGCATTTAAATATGATAAAAGTGATGCCAGTGCGACTGAATGGAAGTTTTTGTTTCATGCAGACAGGACTGTTCTATATCTTATCACTAGTGAAACATTGTGATATATTTGGGAATATGAAATCTAATGAAAGAGATGAGACATGAGGAATAAAAACAGAACCTACTTTAACTTAATTTGCCCATAAAAAAAAGTACTACATAACATACAATCTTAAACAAGATAAAGAAGTTAATGTGTTCAACTCATCTAGTATTTATCTTCATTTGAGTACATTTTGACTGTCTTAAAATAAAGATTGGCCAGTAGAACAAGCTTAAAATGTCTTGTTTTACTTGAAATAACAAAATGACAAGCATTTTCTCTCTTGCAATAAGGAGACAGATGCCATGGCATCATAGCATAGCAGATGGACATGAAATAAGGAACATGTACTAGTACTTGTTGTACTGGTAAATCTTGTTTTAAGACAGTCAGAATATACACAAATCAAGACAAATACTGCTTCAAATCAAGCACTAATAAATGATACTTTTATAGTTCAACAGTGACCTCACGCCCCCTGTATCTGGAAGTAAATTTCTCATTCATTTTTCCATAGACTTTCCCAAAAAAAGATTAAAATTTTGAAAGCTTGTACTTGGCTAATCAGATATGTGTTAACTAATGACCACCAGACCTACCATTTTATTTAAAATCTATTTCTGAAACTTGATAAACTATTATAAAGTTAAGGCATTTCCCCAAATCCTGTGTTTTATGTGCTTTTTGTACTAAACCTATAACCATGTTATAGAGATTAGTTAACACGTAGATGGTCAGCTTCAGCGATGTCTTTGAACTCTCAATATATATACATTTTTTTAAGTCTCTGGGAAAAATTTGTAGAAAATTGACTTCCAGAACAGGAGCAGATGCTCACTGTTGAGCATCATTTAAGTATTTTTTCAGTATAAAGGCCACCGTTAAGCAGCCTAAAGTATATTGTCAGTTACATATAGTGCGTGCGTGCGTGTATATATATATATATAAAATTGGCCACATGACCGTGCCCTACATACAGATACTAAAAACCCAGTTTGTTTGCACTTATAAACCACTGGGCTGAAAATGTTGCCAAAGCAACCAAAGCAGTAGGCCAATATCTAGCTTACCAAAAAGCAATTACTGATCAGACTTGTCCCATTAACTAAAGTGTACTAGGGCTTTTTCAGACCAGGCTCCATTCCACTGCAAGTTCCTACAGTGATTGATAAAGATGAGTCTCTTTTTTTAGAAGCAACCATCAGCCAAAAAGTCAGGTGTTTGGATCAGCTACTTTTCTGGATGTGCTCCCAGGTTAAAACACTGCCCACTCAATGTAAATTATCGGTCTCTTGGCTTAGAATGTTATATTTAGTTTTCCTTTTCTGTTATTGCACATAGAATTCTACTTTACTGATGATTCAGAAAGTGTCCCAACAGTAAAAATCACACAAAGTCTACATGCACGGACGAGTCACACTGTTGGTGACTGGACACAAATTCAATCTGCTTCGGTCTCCACAACAACCATTATCCCCCGCCAGGACGGAGCGGCTGGGCCAGAGGCAACTGGGTCATGCTGAATGGTTGTCATGGAGACCGTGGGGGAACCCTACAAAGGCTGGTGGGGCTGGAGGGGGTCAGAAAGAGAGAAAATTGATGAAGTGGTACCAACTAAGAGCAGAGGAATGTGGAGTGTACCCACCCTCAGCCTGTCCCAGCTGGTTCTTGTGGGTTCCATTGGCCTTCAGTTTACCGTCCCTGCAGAGACGTACAAAACCAAGATTTATTTTAAAACCCACATAGAAAATACAACATCAAGAGAACAAGTATCTATTTACTTGTTATCATGTCAAGAGAAATGTGTAGTACAACTCTGGGTACCCGCAGTAACCGTAGCTAAACCTCACCATGTAAATTGCCCAAGGGTAGTCATGGGGATTTGCACAGAAAAGTAATTTCCACATTGTCATTTAAAGGCTCTGAAACCACTTTTTACTGCCTTAAATATTTGAAGACAGCAATTTTAAACAATCCTGCAAGCATGCCAACAGTGCACTAGTATCCAAATGTTAAAAATGCTTTAGAATTAGACATACAGAGCCCATAGCCGTCTTATTGTGACGATAAATCAGTACTGGGGCACAAATTGTACTTTCTTTTATGAAACAAATGAGTACGACCCCTTTAAAAGTAAATGTTGATAATGGTTCTGACCTGTTGTGGGTGAGCTCTAGTGGTCGGTCCAGATGAATCGAGCAGAGTGGTTCTGTGATAACTTTAGCTGAAAGGGAAAATCTCTCATACTCTGACGGCGAGATCAAGTAGAAACCTGGGAAGAGAAATTGAAAAGAAATTTAATCAATTATAACTTTTAAAAGGTGTACAGCGTAACTTTTCTGGCAGATGTTTTATTGCTTTGCCTAGAAAATTTAAACAAATCTATTTCCAGGGAGACAAGCAGATGACACAGGGAGGCCAAGTTAGAGATCAGATCTGTGGAGAAGTGACTCAATCAAAATCAGAATTTTTTATATTTTTTTGCCATGTAATTCTTGCCTAAAACTGAAAAAATAGAAACTACAAACTCCACGTCCAAACAGAGCCAACAGTGGAGTGTTTTAAGTCTCGTCTTAAGACCCACTTTTATTCTCTGGCTTTTAACACCGCGTGAGTTTTATTTATTTTATTTATTGTTTTTATCCATTTCATTTTATTTTTAGTACTGCTTTTTGCATTGATTTTATTATTTTTGTTCATTGATTTTATTATTATTTTATTGATTGATTCTATTAGTTTCTTCATGGTAGAAACATAATTCTGTTGATTTTTTTGAAAGTAAATTGTTTTAAATTGCTATGAGAAGCACTTTCGAAACCTGTCTTGTTTATAAAATGTGCTATACAAATAAAGTTGGATTGGATTGAACATTAATTACCATATTATGGAGCATTCCAAACATCCCAGAAACAATAAACAGATAGCCGACCTTCACTAGAAAAGTTACATAGTGTACTTTTAATGTGACTACATCATGCATGGATGGATGAGTAAAAAGTCATAACTCACCTTGCCCGTTCTTTGTAAACACACAAGACGCAATTCCACTGATGTCTTCCTTACGTATGCAGTCGTAGCGCACCTACAAACACATTTATAAACGTAAATTACAAACTGAAAGCAGCACCAGAATCAGCCGTGTTAGATGCTTGCCGCGTGGTACCTGCGGTCGGAGGGCTGGGATGTTGAAAAGGTGCATGTCTCCCAGGTTGGTGAGGCAGACCAGGGTGTGTTCACTGTAGTCCTCCTGAGCCGTGGAGCTGAACACAACCAGGGCCACCTTCCTCACCCGACAGCCCTCATGCGCCGTCAGCTTGAACTTCGTCTTAGCACTGACTTTGGGCAGAGAGAACACCTGGAGAAAGCAGAGAATTGTTTTAATATGCTGTTTGTTAGTAACTGTTAAGAATTGGTCAGAATTAGGGCTGCACAATATAATGCAAAAGTATTGATTGTCCCTATGAACTATATGAACCATTTAATCGATTTGAACTATATAAACTATTTGAACTTTTTGAACTACAAAGCTGCTCACACAAACTATCTGAACTATAAAGCTGCTTCCACAACTATTGGAACTATTAAGCTTCTACACATATGCTTTCTTAATTACTGCCAATTGTCAAGAAATGACAAGTTTCAATGTCTTGACAATTGGTGACCAAATACCCGTGTATTTTTAATAACCTTTCTTATAAAATTTCTGCTTTCTACTTGTGATGATGTTGATTGAATACAATTCTTGAAGTGTGCTATGTAAGGGATATATGCATCATTGACTATACGCCAACTTATACAGAACAGTGTTTTTTTTTATCTGTTGTGTTATGAATGGTACGTTGTCAATATACTTGGATTCAGCATGTGTAGTATTTTTGGATATTTAGTTTTAATCATCACGTGTCTCTGTTCATGAACCTTATAAATGGCCACACCTGCTGCTCACTCCATCAGCGCTGATGAAGACCAAGTCTGCCAACTTTGTTTCTACTCAACAAGTATCAATTGTGATTTTGACAGATGCAATAATGAATATCGCAACATACTTAACATATAGTGACACCACCAAAGTTCTTCCTCTGACAAAAATACACTGCTTTTTTTTTTTTTAAAGAATATGTTAACAACAATCATTAATAAAGATCAGTTGTATTTATTTACTAGTAGTTCAAAAATAGCTTTGGTTCATCCTTGTTTTGTCTTCGGACAGAGTATCATTAGTAAATTGAAGCATTTTTTGTTTTATTAAACTCAAAAAGATATAATAAAATAATTTATAGTCTTTTACAACCAATTTCCCAATACTGTGCAGCCCTAATCGGATGAACTGTTAACACCAGGGCATAAAATTTATTGTTTTCTGAGAACAGGTCTGTGTTTCAGGCTAACCAACATTTAACAATATTGTTATTTGAAAAAAGTTGGTTATTTTTCTAAAGTTACTGTCAGATTTGAAATATGACATATAGATATTGTTGCACGCATTTCCAATAGAGAGCATTTCTTTGCTTTTCACTAAACCAAATTAAAGGAAAAATGAATGTATGATGCATTATCTTGTCAGTCTGAATAAAACAAATATGGCATTTCAAAGTAGGCAAAAACATTAGAAAAGGACATTGTGTTGTTGATGGAAAAGAGTTATAAGTGCTTCAACAAGTGCTACCTTGAGCTGCTCCTCTGAGGCGATGAGGACAGAGTGAGCGTTGGTCATGTCTGGAGCTATGGCCAGGTCCTGGGAGGCCTCGTACGGGTCTGGTAGAGGCTTGCCCCTCCCGTCCAGAACACTGATGGAGACCACAGGGGCGCGGTGCATCAGCTGGATCTCTTTTCCGAGCACGGCCTCCACACACGCGTTATTATCGCTGGGCCCTCCCCTCTCACCCACTCGTGCCACTCCCACCCCAGGGACCTCCAGGGCATAGGCGTACACGCTGCCCGAGTTAGTGCCCGCCCACAGGGTAGGGCCGTGGTGCGTGCCTGGGACAAGACAAGAGAACAAGACTTAAAATGATGGATGCTTTTTCTGCTGAAATTCAATCCATATTAATATGCTTCTGACTGTGTAGACTTGTTGTCTGTTGTCTAGAAAAGAAAATGCCATTGCCACTAATCCAAACGTACAAATAGATTCCAAATCATAATTGACAAAATATGCCAAAAATTATTTCTTGGATATTACTGAAAAAGCATCAGCAGCATTTCAGTTTGTTAGGTCCCAGTTCAATTATAAAACAAGACAAACTACTCTAGTCAAAAGCTTTTGTTCTGTCTGACTGAGTTTGCTGTACCGTCTCGTAGGAAAGTGTCTGCAAAGCAAAGACAGCGGACCACTCCTGTGAGAGAGTCGTCTGCTGAGCGCGGTTCGATTCTCCTCTGGATCGGAGCCACATCCTCCTGCTCTGCTAAAGCTGCATTGGCCTCTTGAACCTTAACAATAAAAAGATGATTATATTATAAACTTTGTCCATTCTAAACAAAACATTTTTTATAATAATTCTGTTAAAAAAGTTTGAAAGTGTTACAATTACACTTTCAAACTTTTTTTTTAACAGAATCTTTCGAATATATAACACTAAAGCAACCATTCTTTACCTTGCTTGTTGGTGTGGTGATGGCACGTTTCTTTCCGGAGACCCGACTCTTGCGGATGCGCCTGAAGCTCTGTCGTAAGGATTTCTTTAAAGACTTGACTCTGGAGAGGGGACCTTCCATGGCCAGGGAGTCGTTTGGATGAAGTGTACACCTGGAACACAACAGTGATGTTTGGCGATTTGTTGTGGAAACGACTGCAGAATATTATAGCAGACAGAGGGCTAAATAATTTTAAGGGCAAATTAATTCTGTTTTTTTAATAGTAGATTTACAAGCTATTTTTTCATCATATGGTTAAAAATTCTGTGCTTTTTGACAGAATAATGCGATCACTTAGTTAATTTATGCTGAGATAGGACATGTTAAAGAGAGTATTATGCAAAATTGACTTTCTGGCTTTCATGTTATAACATTGTTCCCTCATCAAAAACAAGCCTGAAGAGATTTTAAATGTCATCCATGCATGTAATTGAACCTCCTTACAGTTGTCAGTATGATTCTGTCCAATGTACAGCCAACAAGCCTGCATCACCCATCCTCCCACACAATAATTTACATAAATATTCCTGTATTACCACATGACATCACTGAGTGTTTTCTTTTCAGAGAAGAACTCAGCCTTAATATGCAGGGTTTGTGTTAAACATGTGTGAATGAAACAAAACACACTTCTAGGTATGTTTATGATGAGGAAATTATAACACAGATTAAAAAAAGTCCAAAATAGGCGCTGTAAAAAAAATGTATTGAAGATATTCTGTGCTCACCTGGCCAGCACTGCGTTCCTTCTCTGGTAGTCGAAGAGGCCGAACCCGTGGCTTGTCCCAAAGGCGATGAGGTTCCACTCTGCGTGTAGAGCCACCGCAGTGACAGAGGCTGGGGGCATACACTGCACCAGCACCAAGAGGCTGAAACCCGGGAGGGAAGGGAGGAGGTTTGAGCCGTGGGTCCAACCGGTCATGTCCTTTCCACGTGAAGCCCTCCCTATCCTGAAGCAAGTCCACTACAGCCACGTCCACCAGGTGATCCGAGCGCTCGTCACTCAGCCCCAGAACTATCACCTGTAAAAACATTTGTACTTCTGTAACATTTGTCTAAATTAAATTATATTGCACAAAACTCTTATGAGCTTTAAATCATGTTAGAAAGTCGTTACTTAATCCAAAACCTATACCTGGAGTTGTGTTTTGTTTCATTCACACATGTTTGCGTAATCATTTATTAGTAGTCTACATCTCCAAAGCTTAAAACAGAAGTTAACAGCAATATTTCACATTTTGTTTAGATTAGAGATTGAAAATTCAAGGGTTGTATTTATCCAAATAATTCGAGTGAAGGTGCATGGAGTTGAAAAACACAGTGGAGCACTTATTGTAGTTTTAAATTGCCTAACTATGCAAGAATTGTGTGTATAACGTGTGTGAATGAAACAAAACACAACTCTGGGTGTGTTTTTTTAATGAGGAAACAACATTATAACATATAACAAATGCACATAAATAGCTCTTAAATTAGACAAACTTCTTACCTGTCCAGCAGTGCCAGCCACCACAAGTTTGTTGCTGTACTTGCACAGACTGATCTTCTGGATGCCGAGTCTGGGGTCATCGCTGTATGGGTCAAAACAGCCGACCTGCATAAATAGTACAGGTACATTTTCAATTCAATTCAAGTTTATTTTATATAGCACATTTAAAACAACTTCAGCTGAACATAGTGCTTCACATACAAGTCAACAAAATAGAAGAAACAGTTACATACACATATATAGATAACATGTGAAAACTACAATAAAAACTAAATGCCAGGGAGAAGAGGTGAGTTTTCAGTGTAGTCTTAAACTGCATTACACACTGAGAGGATCTAACATTTTGAATTTAAAGTCAAGAGAATGTGACATTACGTATAATGAAATGACCAAAAGATGATCTGTTGTTAAGGCGGTTTCAAAAACATCCGTCACAGTCATTTCCAGAACAAACTCCATAAATTCAACAGAAACTGATGTCTAAACTTCTGACTCACATGGCTTCTTCCTTTTTTCCATTGTGCTCAAGAAATATTAAAAGTAAACCCACTCTGCAATGACTTCAAGTAATGAAATGACAGGTCAACCAACAACAAAAATATATTTTCTTTTTAGTGCTATTGACCTTTAGCCTGATTCATCTTGTTGGCTGTACCTTGCAGCATTAGGATTCGTTCGCTCAACGGTAGGCGGGTACTTTTTTAATTTTACCAATTGCTGCTATTTGGTTGTGACGTATGTAATGCGCCGCAAACGGGACTAACTGGTAAATTAAGCTTTTCCCAAATCCCGTGGGAAGAAGGGCAATAACATCTTTCTCCTTGATAAAATTCACCAAACATTCTCTTTGTTCCGGCTTTAAATCCTCGATCTCGGGAATCGTTGCCAACACAGAATGTATGGCTCTTCGCTGATTGGCTGGTGCCCGGACTCACATGGCCGGGGTTCATGCAAACCGTCTATTGTATTTTGATTCCTGACCTAGTTGCTGGAGAGAAATGAAATTGAGCGAAGACACTAGGTGGTGCCAGCCTGACTAATTGACCTTATTCCTCCCTGCCCACTTTTGCTTCCAAATGCTACTAAACTGCGCTCTCTTTAAGTTAAGTGGAAACCCTAATCATTTCAATGGAGAATTTGAGAAAACTTTTGCTGTTAAAGTATGATTTAAGTAGGTTGATTGACATAAAATGTACAGTGTTTGTGTGCACCAACAGGTCAAATGCACCGATTCTATGGGAAGTTTTAAAACAGCTTTGTAGTCCACATTTTCCATCAAGATCAGAAGCCTAGTGCAAAATAATACAACCTGAACGACAATGGCAGTGCTGATGGAAACCTCCGGACTAAAGTGAATGTATGTATAATCAGAAGGTCATGTTTCATATCTTTCCACTTTGGCTTTTTCCTCAACAGTGAACATTAACAATAGACTCTTAAATCAATTCCATCTAACACAATGTTTTACTTTTCTTTCTCCAAAATCTGACCTCTGCTCCAAACCACATGCTTTTACACAATTCAAGCAGATCATTGATATAAATTTGACAAGAAAATAGCGCAATATAGGTAATTTAAAGCCACAGTATAAATATTTTGCCAAACGTATGGTTTTAACTTCACCCACCTCCTACCTCCCAAAAGTTAAATACTGTACCTTTAAATTAATTTGAATAAACTTGAACATGTTTATTTGACGTTTACATAATCACTGAAGTTCATTTCTAAACTTGGCTCACATCAAGGGGAAATCTACTAACACAAAACATACCAAAGCTTTAAGCAAATGACTTCAGGGTGGAAGACAAGAGATTTACCACAAAAAAAAAAAAACAGGAAGACTTATGGACGTTTGACAGGTATGCAAAGATTGTTTATTTTTCCTTTGGCACAATTTTATTGCGCCAAGCTAACATCTTCCTGACACTCCTCCCTTCTCTTACACTGCTTTCATTCTCCTCCAAACTCCGGGGCAGCCTCTTGACTCGCGATAATAAAACCTCAGCAAAACACGTGCATCAATCTGTCTCTCGCACACAGCCGAGATTCCTGCTCGTACTTGGGAGAGAAGGAGAGAGAGGCTGGTCAGAAAAGAGTGGGATGATGGGTCTGGTTTTCATTATGAAGAACGGAAAAAAGGGAAAAGTTCTTTATCCCATACGAGGGCCGCATTCCTGAACATGTAGCTCGGTAACCGCAGAATACATGGGAAAAGGTGGGGGGAAGCCACAACAGGACTGAACCGCAAGTTAGCGAAACTGGTATGTACATGAAAACCAAACTTGTTAGCAAAACAGTTACACAGAATTACCTGAAGCGAACACAACACAAGAGACGCTACTTGTTCATATTCAAAGTGTCTTGCTTCCTGACTCATCATTTTGTAGCCTCCAGCTCAGACAGACTGCTTACACTTATAGTTTTTTGCTTCTTGATGGGCATCGCTTAGCTGCAGTTGTGCACGGAAAAGTGGGCCAGGAAAGCAGAATGTGAAATGTGAGGGGCGGGTTTGTCTGCGGCGCTCTCCAGAACAGATGGGAGAAAACCAGGCCACAGATGTACTGGAGTCACTGTTCCATATTGTTTTCATTCTCCAGTTTGTAATGAAAAAGACCCTCTTCCTAAAGTTGACCTACAACGCGTTTTGAAATCTGTCGTGGAACTTTCTGCAAATTCTATTGTCTAAAGAGAGTGTTTTAATTTTCATCGTGGTATTGAAATTGGCATTGAGTATAGAGTCTATTCCTTAGTATCGAAATCGTGTTCGAAATTTTAGTATCGTGACAACACTATCAAGTACTCATGCACAAAATCCTCTTGCCAAGTACTCCTGATCAAGCTACATCAGGGATCAATCTACTTCTAGGCCATTTGGAGGAATATGGACCTCTACCTAAACATTAGAACTTTGTGACATTGTAAATAGGGCTGGGTATCATTAAGAAGTTGCCAATACGATTCATACCTCGATACATAGGCCAGGATACAATACATATCTCGATACAGTGCACTTTTGATTCGATACGATGTATTTCAAATCAATTTGACACGATTCAATAAAAAATAAAGGCTGAATGATGGCTGTGATTCTAAAAATCGTTGTTAAACCACTTCTTGTGCAAAGTTCAGATGAAACACAAATATTTTAATCATCAAAATGTGAAAATGTGTCAAATGTGTTGCATAAACAAGTTTCATTCCTCTAAACAAGCAACAAAACTGTAGCGCCGTAACTAAATAATTTACTAAATTATACCAAAAAATACTTAACGATATATCAGTACAACACTCTCCGATATTGATACTGTATTATCACTAGGGGTGTAACAATTTCCCAGTCTCACAATACAATATCGTCACGGTATGACCCTCACGGTACAATATTTATTGCGATATCGTAGGAAAGCTCACGATATGGTGGGGAGGCTCATGATTAGGGATGCAACAATATTCAAATCTCTTGATATTTTCAAGATATACATCTCACGGTACAACATTTATTGCGATATTTTGTGGAGTCTAACAAACTGTTAATATGCTACTTTTTCCTCTTAAAATGCCTTGACAAGACTTAATCCAAAAAACTAAAACTTAGAACTGTTATTTCTAAAATGGAGCAAAGGATCATGGTCTATGTAGTTCCCTCTGTCGTTTTTTAGCTATTCCTGCACCATAACTCTTAATTTAAGCAAAGAGACTTGTAATTCCATATATTGTGATGGTCCATGATATTATTGTGAGAACTTTGACGATACGATATCACGATATTTCGGTTATTGTTACATCTCTAGTCATCACATTAAGCAATACGATATATCTATATTTTTGCACATCCCTAATTGTAAATAACTTGGCTGAAAATGTGTTGTTGTGAAAACACATGCAATTCAATCAAAATAGCATCTGGTTTTGGGAAAAGTCAAATCTAACTTGACACTACTTGCCTCAAGGATTTCCACACAAAAATCAACCGTGTCCAAGTAAAATCTACCCATTTGCATTTATTTGTGGAGTTTTCAGTACCTTTCTGAAGGGGGGCCACTCCTCCTCTTGCTGCATGTCGGGGTCGTCGCAGGGGTCATGGGGGTCGTCACAGGGGTCGCAGTCTGTGTGGAAGACGTTTGCTGTGCTCAGTTTGTACAGAGGGGTGAGGGCCACGCCAGAAGCATCCCAAAACCTCACCGTACCATCCTCGTGACTGTGGAGAAGAGAAGATAATATAAGCTTGGAAACATTAGCTAATCGATTACGTGTTTATTCCTGCTAGTTGCATCTCGTTTAAAGCAATTCCTAAAGTAGATTAGGGGTTGCAAAGAAGATTCATGTGGGTTTAATCAAATGCGTTTAGTCACTTCCACTTTCTAACTAGAATCAAATGTGTGCCAGATCTGCGCACACTGAAATAATTCCACCTGCTTTTTTTGTATCCACATACCCGGTCAATAGCAGCTCTTGTTGCTTAGGCAGGGGTGCCAGGTTTTTCCCTCCGCATATGGGCCAGCTCTACAAGAATAGAACATTTCACACATATGTAAACAAGCTATAGAATGCCATACCTTTGGGAAAATAAGGAGTGAAATAGAAACATTACACATATTAGACTTGACTTGAGTAGTTTCACACAAGAGATCAGATGGTGTTTTTTCAAAGATCTATAACCTTGGTCTGTCATACCTAATTTTCTATGCCAATAAATACTCAAAGGTGGATAGAGTAGCCAAAAATTGTACTCAAGTAAGACTGATTTCAACATAATAATATTACTCAAGCAGAAGTACAAAGTTGTGGTCCAAGAAATTGATCAAGTAAGAGTAAAAAATATTTGTGAAAACTACTAGTCGCGTAACTGCCAGGCCATAACATTTGATTGATAATCTGACGTTTATGTGCATTTAAAGTTTTCCAAAGCTACACAAAGATAAAAAAAAACAAAAAAACACAAATGTTCAAATCACAAAAAAGTAAAAATGACTTAGATTTTTTCATCCTGTTGACCTGAGTACAGCTGTAGTGACGTACAAGGCCTATAATCATCTGCTTCCTCCTTGTTTACAGGAGTTATTTGAGCTGAGAGAGTCAGTATAACCTTAGAGGAACAGGTAAAAAAATGAACTAGGAAAAAAAGTGACTGCATTTCTGTTAGAGAGATTAGTTTATGGAATAACCTGAGTGATGATTATAAAAAATCGAACACTGTAGAAGCCTTTAAAAGAGTATAAAGTATTATGTTTTGAAAGATATAGAGCTTCCGAATGAATGAATTCTGCATTTAATTGTGTTTGCTTTCAATTATATTTGTCTACTGTCTATATACAGTAAGTCATAAGTGAAACTGTAAATGTTAACTTGCTGTTCATACACTGTTTTTTTTCTTGGAATTCTGTCATTGTTTAATAGGTGCAGGCATTATAAGTACATTTTACTTCGGCCTAAACCCTTTCAGTCATGATCTATAGGATTGTAGCCTATGTTATGTTTTGTTTTGTAGTGCTGCAAAATGACCAAATAAAAGTACTACTACTACATGAAGTTTATTTCACTTGTCGACTTGCTCACAGTGGGACGAGTAACCAAAAATTTTAACTCAAGTAAGAGTACTGTTCCTTCAACAAAAAATATTACTAGTAGGAGAAAAAGTATGCCACAAGAAAAGTATTTTGAGAAGCAACGTTTCTTTAAAAAGATGTAAATCTGAGTACTACCCATGTCTGCAAATAATTTATAGTTGGATATTGACAAGTCACAGCACGTTCATTCACAGAAGCCATAGGAGCACAAAGGCATGGCTACAATTGAATCCATAGTACCACTGCCACCAGACTTGAATATTGGATAATTAAAACACGGATGTGCAAAGCAGATAACTGCCCTCACCTGCTCCTACACTTAACACATTATCCATGCACTGACGATTAGACTAGGCTCTTCATAGTTGAAACATTTCCAGTTGGCAAGCTCATACAGCACTACATTCACAACCAAAACAATCTACTTAATGCACAGGACACAGCCAGTACAAGGGCCATTATCATATTTCATATCAGGCTACTGGCCATACAGTGGGTAAGGTGTCCTTCTCATGTTAAGCTGAATAGTTATCTGATATATCCATAAAGCATAAACAAAACAGTATGAAATATTCATGCTGGGCTCATGGACCAGTAGAGACATACAAAATAGAAATTCAACACTGCATATTATGTTGCAAAGTAATATTAACACAATCAGAGCTTTTATTAAACTTGCAAGGTTTACAGTAACAGGGCTGACTTTATTTTTTGACAATATTCAGATATTTTTATGTCGATATAACACTAACTAATGCATATTTTTAAGGTTTAAGTATCAGATAAATGTAAAATGACGCAAAGAAATTACCCCAAAACTTACCCCCCACAAATGTGCTGAAATATCACTTTATAGCCTTATTAGACAATTACAACATATCTTTTTAATTTTTGTTTTTGATAAGCTCTTTTTGCAGATTTTTTTTAATTACAAACACTATACTTGATATCCAGATTTAACTCATCTTCAAAACAACATTCAGAATATTATTGATATTTTGAAATATTCCCCACCTCTAGTAACAGTATAAAGAATAATGTATGTAGTCTATGTGGGAGTACAGTAACTTCTAAGCACGTCTAAGCTCTACGAAGCCAAATATAAACACCAAGTAATACATGAGTAATGCAAGTTGTATAAATCTAACTGGGCAGTCAAAACCAAATCTTGTTCCCACCTTGGTCGTCTGCTGGCGGCTCTGTTGTGCTTTGCCCGCATTGAGCAGCCTCTCCCAGAGTTTGGGGGGCACATTTGCAATGTGACAGGAGCAGGTGATGGCGGAGGAGTGCAGGGGGGCCAGGTACGGCGTGGGGAGGGTGGGCCAGCCGGGCGTCTGAAGGTCTATGACAACCAGCTCCTCTTCTAGTAACACTACCAGCGCTGTAGGGTCATCGAATTCTGACAAGACAATAAAATATATACTTAGTAGGGCTGGGTATCATTAAGAAGTTGCTGATATGATACATACCTCGATACAGTGCATTTTTGATTCAATACAGTAAATTTCAAATCGATTTGATACAGTTCAATAAAAAATAAAGACTAAATCATGGCTGTGATACTAAAAGTCTTTGTTAATCCACATTTTGTGCAAAGTTAATATGAAACACACAGGTTTTAATCATCAAAACAGTGAATGTGTCAAATGTGTTGCATAAACAAGATTCCTTTCTCTAAACAAGCAACAAAACTCTAGCTCTGTAACAAAATAATTTAGTAAAATTTACCAAAAAATACTCTTGGTGATATAGCAATACAGCAGCCCCCAATATTTATACTTTATCTTCACATTAAACTATACGATATATCGAAATTCTGATATTTTTGCACACCCCTAATATTTTGTATTTCATGATTTCTTAATATTGAGGGAGTCTTAGTCGAACTAAATTTTTAATAGTTGAATTATCGTTTTATTTAGGATTTATTTGGTACAAAAGCAGAAAGGAGAAGTTAGTCTGTGATTGAGTTAACTAAATAAAGATCTTTTTTTGGTATTTATATGGAAAAAGGAAGATTCAACTTATGATTCACAAGTTGAATCTGTCTTTATATAAATACATTGCTCCTTGTACTTTCAGCATTAATCGCTGTTTTTGCAGGAACTGTATCCTTGTTAGCACAGTTACTGATACATAAAGATGGATAATGGCTTTAAGAGCTTTTGTCACGCCCCTTTTTAGTTGACTAATTGATTGTCAGGACATGTCTATAGTCAACCAATAATTTCTTTAACTGGCTACAGCCCTAATTTTCACTAAAATACTCTATATTCTTACCATTCTCTGGCTCTGTACTGTGAACGGTGAAGAAATCAATGACTCTAGATGTGAAGTCCAGTGTGACGTGTTCTTTGTCTTGCTGAATGGTCAAACAGTGGCGATCGCCGTAGCTGGCTCGAGGCATCCCTCCACTGTACAACAACACTGGGGACCTGCATCAGCATAGCACATGTTAACTGCTGATCAGAATTTACATATAACTGCGATTTTAAACGGTGCACAATATAACTTTTCGGGTAGAGGGTGTGCCACATGCCTTGGAGATGTTAGATGTTGCTTTGCCTGAAATTAGAGCCCTGCACTCCCGACGCAAAACAGTGCAGCACGGGACACATTTTAAAAGCTCATTGCAGGCGGAGGCGGGATGCAGGACCCGCGAGTCCCGCAAACTAAATGAGTGTCAAGTAAAATATACAAATGATGAATGTATACCTATCATACATCATTTCTGCTGCATATTTTATTTGGCATTAATAAAAAGCATTTTAAGCAGCCTAAATTTGCATATGTGGTAAAAACACATTTCACACTTTTTAGACAATTCCTTTCCGCTTCTCCGAGTTTAAGAAAGCGAATGTCCCCATCTTGCAGGTTTTGCGGGCAGGAGCAGGAAAAAATATCGCAGATCCAGGCAGGAGTGGAACTGAAAATCACAATTCTTTGTGGGTGCAGGCGGGAGCAGGACTGAAAATTCTGTCCCGCACAGATGTCTACCTGGAATATTCAACTTTATGGCATCTTGCATTTATCAAACTACAAGTGTTTTTTAATAACAAAAAGACTAAGATGATTTTTTCTAAAGTTTAAATTTAATGCCATACTGTGTAACATTCCAGGCAAAGCAACAACATCACCATGGAGCAAAGCAGATTACAGGCTCCCAAACAGTAGAAATAGATCCAATAGAAATCAAAGCTTTGGAAAATTGGCTTACCCCGTCTGTGTTGTCCTCCATAAAATCTTGTTAATAGCTTTGCAGGGAAATGGCCCTAAAGTGACAACAAAACACAGTGAGAATCTAAATAGCCTTAAAAAATATTACATTGCAAAAAAAGATTTTAAACCTGGCATAATGTGGTTATTATTAATGTGTGACTTCACTATTCCTGGTCTGGTTCTTTATCATTGTCAGGCCCAGACGCATTAATTGTGAATGAGCTGCAGCTATTACAGAAAGCATAATTAACTCCTTTCCGCTTTATGTCAGAGTTCTCACCGTACGGCGTTGTGGAGGAGACCGGCTGCTGGCTGCAGGTGTTGCCGTTGGTAACAGGCCAAACAGAGTAACTTCCATCGTTATGTGAACTGACAAACAAGTTACCCGAGCGTTCCCACACTAGACTCTCCAATTGCTGCAGAGACAAGCACACAAACTATTAAAAAGCAGTTCTCCTGACAGGGCATATTTGAATTGTCTGCGCATCCCAGACACATTTACCCATCACAAATATGAGTTGAGTTGTGTGTCTGTCTTTGACTATGTGCTATATCTAAAAGAAATACCTTATTCCCCAAAAACAGCTGCTCTATTTTGCGCTCGCTCAGGTCCCATAGCACGACCAGGCCACGGCTGTAGCCAATCAGGATCTTCTCTGGATGCTGAGGATGTTCCTGAAGAGACTCAACAGGCCCCAATGACTTTCCACATCTGTAGTCCTCTGGAAGACTAAAAAACACAGACAAAAACACAATTAATACCCGTTTTTAATCTGTAAATTAAGGAAACATGACAAACTCTGGGATCATGTTAAACTGAGTCTACACTGCAAATCATATGTTGTTCCACATGGTTTCACTGCATGAGGTCATCCAGTGGTAGTAATAATAAGCTTTATTTGTATAGAACTTTTCTAAACAATTATTTTATGCTTTATAGTGCAGAAAAACAGTGGTAGTCCATGAGGGAGTTTTAAAAGTCAAAAAGTAGTATAGGCAGAGTAAAGTAGCGTTAGATGGAACAATATTTTACAAAGTAGCTGGCAGACCAATGACAGAGCAGCATTGAGTTTTGAGCAGAAGCCAAGAGGTGAAGCTCCCAAACAAACCAAAGCAAACACCCACCTGGCAACCCTGATATACGAACCTCAGCCCATTTTAATGGTAATACAGACTATTCGTTTGTGACAAATTGGCATTTGTGTAGCCAGGCTTGCACCATCTATTGCCTCCATTCAATTTCATTTCTCTTCAGTGACTAGATCAGGAATACACTAGACAGTTTTGCAAGAACCCCAGATTTTGTAGAGGGTGCACCGGCCAATCAGTGAAGAGCTGTGAAGCAATGACGTCAAACTCAAGCGCCTGTCTGGGTCCCTTTTGTGGTACAGCACAACAGTAAACAAAGTGGTTGAGATGGATGTATACGAAGCCATACATTCTGTGTTGGCAACGATTCCCAAGGTTGAGGATTTAAAGCCGGAACAAAGAGAATGTTTGGTGAATCTTATCAAAGGTAAAGACGTTATTGTCCTTCTTCCTACAGGATTTGGCACATTACATACGTCACGACCAAATAGCAGCGATTGGTTAAATAAAAAAAGTACCCGCCTACCGTCGAGCGAACAAATCCTAATGCTGCGAGGTCAAATGGTTTCCACAAAGTGAAAGTGACTGATGAATTAGGCTAACATTTGTGCCACATTGCACAAAAATTTGTATAATACTTCAAACTATAATTGCTAACTAATAGATCAATCTATGAGAGTATTTTTTCATCCTTTGCCTACGTGCATTCTGACAAAACATCTGTCCATTATAAAAGATACACGGGCTGGGAAAGAGGGAGGGGTAAATAAAACCACTGATAGGACGAAGCTTCCTGCGGAGGGACTTGGGTTTCCAACCATGTGCAGATAGATATGAAAGGATAACAAAAAGCAACAACATGAACTCCTGGAGAATGTGAACGAGACATTCCTCTGAGGCAGAGGAAGAATGTGGAGAGAGACACGCCCAGAGGATCCACTCAGATGGACAGGAAAATTATGATTGTCGAGCCTTCGCACAAACAAGTGAAGATTGCACTTTGTTGGACATTTAAATGGGATTCTAACACACACACACATATACATATACACACTGATGTCTGACTGCCCTGCCCGGGTTCAATCTCTCCGGAAGCACAGAGGCTGAAACATTCCCAACAAAGCCCTCCATTGTCTCTGTCCCTCAAGTATTTTTAGGGAATCCTGCATCCTGCCGCATCGCTCTGGTGATGAGCCCCGGCCAGTGCGTCTGAATGTGTGTGTGTACATTGGAGATTCAAGTCCGACACTTCCTCCACCGGAACATTGCGTTTTTTGGCAAATGGTACAAAGCCACAGTGTCCTCCTCATCGATTTGCACACAAGGCGTTATCAGGGTGCTCATTAACCCTCTGTTCTGCCCGCCTTCACCACAAGCCGAGTTAATGAGAGGTTTGGGGAAAAGGGGGAGAAAAAATAACACAGCTGATGTCTGATATGCTGCCAGTTATTGTGCAAGAACTGACAATTGAAAGTTGATTTAATGTAATCACTTTGAAATAGCAAAGGCTTTTATCATGTTTGTGCAATAAATTCACGTGGACCTGAGCAGTTACAGGTCAAATGCTTTCAGTCTTTGAACTTAAACATGAGCATGACCTGCTCAGCTGGAGAGGTCAAAGGAGGAAATTAGTGTTTACAAAAAGGAAGACACTCTGACAGACAGACCAAGAATAGTGGTTTCAGCTACACTATTCTGCTCTGCTCTGATGTAAGAGACATTTACTAGGTTAATAAAAGGTTTTAAGGCTGTTTTAACTGGAGCTCGATCTATTAATGGTGGGCGATTTCTTCCATTTTGTTTCAGTTTTCTTTCAGGGTTTTGTGCTTTTAAAAAGGCTTACATTATGTTATTTTCTGATCTATGTTATAACGTTGTTTCCTTATCACAAACATACCTGAAATTTTGTTTTGTTTCCTTCACAAGTTTAACATGTTCTTCTCTCAAACAGAAAATACTGCGTTGTACCCTGTGATAATACAGGATTGGCTCCACTGTGTTTTCAAACTCCATACACCTTCACTAGAATCATTTGGATGATTTCAGCCTTTCCAATTACTAAACAAAAGATAAAAAGGTGGCTGCTAACTTTAAAAGTACCATTACATGACATCACAAAGTGGAAGAAAGTATTTTGAGCTCTGGAGCTGGGTTATTCAAACATGTGTGAAAGAAAGAAAACAGATCTCGAGGTATGTTTTATATGAGGTAATAAATAACATTAGAACATGGCTTAAAGCTCACAAGCATAAATTTATCCTATAAGTACGCTAGAGAGGAGAGATTAGAAAAGACATGAAGCAAATGCACTCCATGTGGGAATCAAGCCCAACTGCTGTCGACAAAGTGAAACTAAATGAGCAAATCATAAGCTCACATTAAAATGAGGTGCAACAAAGACACCAAAGAATGCTTGTGTGTTATTTTGTAGTACTATTAGCAACACAGTGTCAATAAATACAATATAAATACACTACTGGTCAAAAGTTTTAGAACACCCTAATTTTTCCAGTTATTTACTGCAATTCAAGTCATTCCAGTCCAATGAAGAGCTTGAAATGTTACAAAGGTAAGTACTGAACAGCCAGAGGTTAAAAAAATATAAAAGATAACAAAATACAAGTCCAAGCTCTGCCAAAACTACCTCAGGAAAAAAAGAGAAAGATGGTAAGCTTGAAAAAGTGCCACACATTTATGGGAACTTCTGCAACAGACTTGGGAAGAACTTTCTGAAGAATATTTGATTTCTATTATAAAAAGAATGTCACGAGTGCGTTCAGCTGCCAAATCTCTGCCAAATCTGCCAAATATCTGCCAAAGGTGGCTACTTTCATGAATCAAAAGTTTAGAGTACGTTTTAGTCAGCAGTAAAAAACTGGAAAAAGTGTGGTGTTCTAAACCTTTGTAACTTTGTGTATGTGAACAGATATAAGGAGCTCAAATTTGTTGACCACACCATTATTAACAGCAGAAACTGATATTTTGTGAAAAGAAAAAGAATAAAATACAGTATTTCTCACCTATGTACCACCTGATCCTGTGGTAACGTCTGGCTTTCCTTTAGTATGAGACTGGGAACCTCCAGAACATAAACGCCGCCTCCCTCTGTACCGACACACAGCAAGTCACATGTCCTCAACAGCAGCAGGACCGTCACCCGGGTGGCACTGAAGGGACAAAGAAAACAATTTGGAAGATTTAGAGGGTTTTTCTCTGGATAGTGACCACGTTGTGTTTCCATTTCCAAGCGTGACCATTTCCTCACCTGCAACTCTCGATGCCCGGCCGCCCTGGGAGCATGTAGCTTCCAACTTCCTGCAAACAAACCACGCCCTGTCGTTTAACCCCGCCCATTTCTTTAGACGCTCCTGCTGCAAGCTCCCACAGGTGGATGGTGTTGTCATCCAGCAGGGACAGCAGACGACCCTGACAAATTGAAACAGAGTCAAGTAATTTTTTATTAAGCTTTTTCAATGCATTTAAAACAGCTATGTGAAAGCGCTTACCTGCCCGGGCAGAAAGTGAATTTGAGTAACAGCAGTGGTATCTTTGTGCAGACCGGTGAACTCCACACCTGGGGCTCCATATCTATAGGAATGTGGTTAAGGGCATGGACCAATTGCTTTTTTACCGTATAATCTTAAGAATTTGATCTATATTGAACTAGCAACAACTTGAGTTTGGAGATCCTCAAATCTGGCATAAATAATTTGTCATCTTGATTTTTTTTTTCCATTTAGCACACAAGACACCCAATTAAAAGTGAACAAAGTGAACAGTGCTTGAATCAAATCTAAAAAGATAGTGGTTTGAATAAATATTTTGTACTTAAGATTTCAGTAAGGAGCACACAAGATAACTAGTTAAAAGCCGAAAATTGGAGTGAGCCTATTAAAAGTGTTTATTTCTAGCTATAAACAGCGAATAGTGCTTGAATGAAATCTAAAAACAAAGTGGTTTTCCCAAATATTTAGTATTTTAGATGTTAAATACAGTAAGAAGCACACAAGATAACCAGTTAAAAGCCGAAAATGGGAGGGAGACATTTAAAAGCGTTAATTTGTAGCTATAAACAAAATGAATAGTGCTTGAATAAACTCTGAAAACTAAAAACTGGTTTAAATAAATATTTTGTATCTGAGACATTACAGTCAGTGAAGATACCCAGTTAAAAGCAGACATAGAAAATGGGAGTGAGCCTATTAAAAGTGTTGATTTCTAGCTATAAACAAAGTGAATAGAGCTTGAGAGTCATAAAAGGGGGAGAAATTAGAACGCTGCAAATAAGCCCTGGGTAATTACCAGCAGCAGATGACGCAGTTGGCCAAACCACTGCTGCGTATGTGCATATTCATTACGGGCCCTCTCTTTTGTTAGCTTACTAAATCAAGCTTAACTGTTTGACTAAAAACAATATAGAGATAGTATTTACATGATTAGATAATGTTTGGATAAAATGTCAGCTATGCACAACCACACACTGTCAGAAGACACACTTTGGTACGCTGCTAAGTGGTGGAAAAAGTACTCACAGTAGCAAAAAAGGACTTGAGTAAAAGTATCACATGAAAACTGAAGTACAAGTTCTATACAAATAAAGTAAAGGTATTGAAGTAGCTGTTTAAAAGTAAAAAAAAAGTACAAGTATTCCACACTGATTTTGGAACTCTAAAGCTATTTAATGAAGAACTGTGCCAATTTTTGTGCCAATTTTTGTTCCAAAGAAGCGACTCAAATTGATTTCATAATTTGTCTTGTAATTTTTATTTATAGAGATACAGTCACAAATAAAATAGTCCCTCAAACCGGTAGTAGTCCAGTTAAAAAAAAGTAATGGAGTATAAAGTACAGATACCTGCTTTCAAATATAGTGAAGTAAAAGTAAAAAGGTATCCACTGTGAAATTTAAAAGTGCAGATATCAAAAAAAAAAAAAAAAAAAACTTCGGTAGAGTACTTTAACTTTTGTACTTTGTTACCTTCCACCCCTGCGCTGCTTACATTAGGCTACAGGAATGTGGATAAAAATGCAGATAAAAATGCCAAAACAGTATGTTGCAAAGAGGTGCAACAATAGTTTTTGATAAATACATTCCAGCATTAAAACTGGTTAAATTTCAACTAGATTTGATGGATAAAGAGTTAAGTGCTCCCTTGAGGCCACTGATATGTTTATAGTAAAATTCCTGAGCACTGTCACTTCCCATAGGCAGGTTTTATTCACTGCAGTAAAACATGGCACAGACAGCTGGGGTGGAGGTGCGAGGAACACATTCGCTCAAAGGTCACGAACCAGCAATATGTTCAGAAAGTTGAGACAGAAATTTAAATCTAAATGCCACAAGTAGTGACATTCTACCGACTTGACAGGGCAAGCTAAACACAACAAACTTCGAAACTACGCCTACAAACTCACAGTACACTGTTGTTCTAGAGCTATAGAAAATTAGCATATTGTGTATATTGCCTTAGGGTTGTTTAGTATTGAAAATCAGATAATAATCGCTATTAAAACATCAAAACTAGATGCTCATTTAAGCTGGTATCAGTACTAAAAATGTCACATTCACAGGGCAGAAATTAACCTTTCCTATAGCTTTTAAATGATTTTGAACTGAATTAAGTATAAGACCACATAGACTATTATACGCTCATGGACCACTGAGGGATTACACAAACATAAGACTAAATGGTGATATAAAATAAAGTACTACAAGTTTATGTTAAGAATTATATATCGGGACAATATTTTGACTTTTTAACATATTTGCCATCAGCCTTAAATCTCCAGCACAGACCGATATTTTGTTTTGGGTGACCTGCAGCTTAAAAATACTCATAAAGCTTTAGTAAAACTTTTGTGAAAATAGATAAGTAAAGAAAACGTGACTACACTGCTCTCTTATTGGTTTGTGGTGAAAAAAGAGCTTTTGTTGAGTTTTTAGTAAATTTAAATTACATAATTTGTGTGTGTGTCCGTGTGTGTGTGCGTGCGTGTTGGGGGGGGGCACTACGCACTACACATCAGCCCAAAAATATCGGCAGAGCTGATCGGCTATTAGTGCTCTGGATTAAACATTTGGGTCGACCCCTATTTGAAATGTTTATATTGTGACAAGACTGTTCTGAAGCAAAAACCTCGACTCACAAATCTGACCTCTTGATTGTGGCAAAGAAACAATGCAGTGCATTTAACTCGGCGCAGACAACAGTGGTTTGTGAGTGCACTACAGCTATGTAGCAACCACCGCTGCTCAGTCATCACCAAACTACACACACTGGTCTTTAGTGTAAAAGCATGGTAGAGGAGCTGTCACAATCTGGAGTAAAAAAGACCACTAATAACTATTTAGGTCTTTGTCAGGGGAGCCTTGACATTTGGCTTGGTCCCGACTGCAATCACATCATTAGCTTCTCGGGTTTCAGACTATTTCCATAAGACTGCAAAGTAGCTGACAGGGGGTATTGCAGGAACAGTCTTTACATTTAGAGGAAATACAAACTCGGGAGCACATTTTGGGACACTTCCTGTTGGTGATGTCAGACCTCACCGCAGCTGTTGAGGGATTTCCCAGTTGTGATGTCACCTGGAGTCCCCCTGGGTTCTCACTGTAAACTGCAAAGCTCAGTCAAATCCTCGCCAGGCCACAGGGGCTTACCAAGTCCGCACTGTGAACTGTATTGGACAAACATATTAGTGCCCTTACTGAGTTTCTTTATATACTCAGACTGCCTATTATAAGTTCTGTTAAAGGGCCTGTATCGGATTAGCCTGATTCATCAGCTGGTTTCACTTCGTGGAAACTGTCTGACCTCGCAGCATTAGAATTTGTTCGCTCGACGGTAGGCGGGTACTTTTTTATTTAACCAATCGCTATTTGGTCGTGAAGTATGTAATGCGCCGCTAACAGGGCTAACTGGTATATTAAGCTTTTCCCAAATCCCGTCGGAAGAAGAGCAATAACGTCTTTCCCCTTGATAAAATTCAGCAAACATTCTCTTTGTTTCGACTTTAAATCCTCGATCTCGGGAATCATTGCCAACACAGAATGTATGGCTTGTTGCTGATTGGCTGGTGCCCGGACTCACACTTCCGAGGTTCTTGTAAACCGTCTAGTGTATTCCGATTCCTGACCTAGTCACTGAGTAGAAATGAATTGAGTGGAGGCACTAGGTGGCACCAGCCTGGCTAGTGTCAGATTTCTTTTCCTTGTATTTGAGCAAAATGTGTCTTTTCCCAGCGCAGATATATTGAATAAGCAGCTCTTGATGTCAAAATGACTGTTTGCATCAAATTAGAGAGAGTTTTATCGTCCAATAATCAGGAAGTGTGCTGTTAGCATGCTAGTTGTAGTTAGCTTTGCTGTGAAAGCCAACTCTGCTCTGGTCCCTGAAAGTTGTGAAAAGCACTTATAAATCCATTGCCATGAATAATTACTGTGTAGGATGATCGGAATGGATAAGACAAGCGAGGAATAACTGTGGACCACTGCAAACCATTTAAAAGGATTTTTTTTTTTTTTAGACAATAAAAATCAGATAGTGCCTAATTGTTGTTGCTTTTTAAGTTATTACCATTTAATTTTATTTATTATTTTCTACATTGGCAACGAGTATTGCATCACTTAACAATGAATAAAAATAGATCAAAAAGGACTGACTAACTCATTGAGTAAAAATGTAGGGCAAAAATGACAATGATGTATTCTGCAGTGAGTCTTTTACAAATCACATACCACATATGTGCTGTAAAATAAGTATTGTGGGAGGAAAAGCATTAAACAAATCACAAATTCTAACGATAAAGGGAAAAATTTTTATAAAAGATGACAGCAAAGGGTGCAAATTCTCAGGACGCTTTGCCAGAAACAGCTATAACCATAATTCAGGAACGCCAGACCCTACAGGCAGTTGGGTCAGTGCCTGGCAAAAAGATCCAATCTCCCAATCAAAAGCGGCTTTCATAACATCAAAAGCCAGTATCTTTTGCATGCTCGAACAAGAAGAACCAAAAACACGGAAAGGTAGTAGCGGATTCATTCAGCCAAGTCTTCTGTACACACAAACTGTTCTGAGGGAGTGATATGCAAAGATATGACGCAGCAGCACTCCCAAGAAGAGGCTGAAACTCAGACAAAAGAAGCCTACAGTAACTTGTAATCACTGAATCAATGTCTCCTCCCTCCACATACACACTAGTGCGAGAATGATTGCCCGCTGAGGCAGAGAGAGCGAGCGTTAGCCAGGATAAAGCGATTTCACGGTCTGAATACGGACTAACAGAAGGCATTGTCCTCCCAGGGACACGTCGGCAGCAGCCAGCCCGCCTCCCTCGCACACACACATGCACACGCGCACACATACATAAATCTATGAGGTGCTCGTGAAGATAAAACGTGCACAGTGGACAGGAAGATGGGGATGAGAGCAGGAGATGACCACACACAAAGTCAGACCAGTGCAGCCAGGGAGAAGTTCAAGTTTGCACAGCGCAGATAAATAGTGGACTTTAAATCAGGGGTCTTTAACGTGGGGGTCGTGACCTAGCAGCAGAAGGGAAAAGGGGAAGCCCTGGCAAGTTCATGTCTCCACTGTGAGATCAATAAATTTCTCTTGTAAATAAACAGTCTAATCCGGCAGTTTGGGAATTCTAAATCACTCTTTGAAAAGCATTTGATTTGTGTTGGTTTACGCATTAATTTCTAATCCTTTTATCCAAATTCTTCTTGTCCTGCATGGGTGCAATTTAAACCTCTTCAACCCAAAATAAACTAAACATCTCCACCCACCCACTGAAGAAACAATACCAGCTCATTTACATGCTCTTGAGATGGCACCTCCCACATACACCCACTCCACACTTTCTACTGATACTTTGCAGAGACATTGTGCAGGGGGAGTTCTGCGTGCATCTCTAATGGTGGAATGTTCAGGGGTTACCACGGTGACACAATCAGGGTTCCCACTCTTTTTTACTGACAAAATTTCTAAACTTTTCCATGACTTTATGGCACCCTACATGAATTGATCATACTTTTAGGGCTGAATATGAAATGTTAACCCTTTCCACTCACCTTATGGTTTTGTATTATAGTTTATTAACATTGAAAATACTGTCAGTGCATTTATTGTCGTCTCTTTTTAACAAAAGGCGCACACATTCAGAATATTCATTCACATTCATAATAGTCTAATGATAACTTAACAGAACGCTGTAGTTGCGTGAAACAGATACTAAAAGCCTGTTTACACGAGAATGCTTGCGGGTAAAAACGTCAAAATATTTTATCAGAAGTAACGGTAGTTTAGACAGTAATGGTGTTTTTGATGCTTAAAAACGCAAAAATCTGAAACCAGCCTCCAGGGTGGAAAAGTTGAATCCGCTCTGCCGTAGCGTTTCCGTCTACACTGCCCAAGAAGCAAAACTCTGGTCAGATCTGCTCACCTGCATCACCACCTCGCCGCCTGGCATGCATACCCAATCAAATTCCACACACTTTGCCACCGTAATCACGCAGATTTCCTCGTCTAAACGCGGAATAAAACGTGAAGACGCGACGCCACTTTTGCATCTTCTGTTCAGACTGTCATCATATAAACGTAGCCTTAAATTCCATGACTTTTCCAGGTCTGGAAAATTACATTTTCAATATCCATGACTTTTCCAGGATTTCCATGACTGTGGGAACCCTGCACAATGCACACATTAGCAAACACTGTGAAAAAAGTGTAAAAAACTGAAGAAAAAAATTACACATTTTTAGGAGCCTGTCATCAATTCGAGAGTTTACGGTCCTGTTTGACTTGAGTTTGATTTTGAGCCACAATAGTGAATAACTCAAAAACTGCTGGATAACACGAGCTAGCTTGTGAATGTAATTTTATTTGAGAGAGACTTGTTTGACAGCTCACTTGTCGTAGTTCCAGCAAGTCAGTTCTTTATGGTCAGATTGTGTTAAAATAAAACACAGATTGAAGTCTAATAAAGTCTCAGACAGAGCAAAGCCTACAGTAAAGCATCAATACATTCAACCTACTTATTTAACAATACATACTATGAGGAAATACAAAATAAAGGTGGCAAATATTGGCAAAATTTTCAATATACCAGAACCAAAACAGATATATAGCTCATCCTTAAATGCTACAATATAAATGTAACATCCACTTAAAACTAATGAAGTCTGCAGAACAACCCGCAGTCTCCAAACAAATTAATGTGAAGCAATATAAAAATACACTGCCAAACGTGACACGAACAACACAAAGTCATTTAATTACAACTGAAAAAAATTAGGCCAAACAAGCAATAAAAGTGTTCTATAAAAACCCTGAAGACTAAAACAATGGAAATTTCAGCTGGCCATATTGGAGGGTGGTGTCATTTTAGATATTTTTGAGGTCATTGTGAGTCATGGTGCAAAAGTCCAGATTTATCCACAATGTGACAGAGACTAAGATCGGTTTGTAGCCGACAGGAGACAGACAGTGTGAGCAATACACGTACGCTCTGTGTGCAAATATTAGCAGTGTGGAGAAATCATGATACTAGCCCCGAGGTCGCCATGGTTTTGGTGTGATTCAGCACGTACTGATTTACTGGACATGACAAGGCAAGGATTATTTTGTACAAGTGGGACCTGTTTGTGAAGTGTTTATATGTAATAAGGCTCTTAGGGGGGAAAAGAAAAGACTAGAACATCCATCATGAGTACAAGGAGCTCAGCAGTCCCACCCACTTCAAAGTCAATTTTCTATTCGCTTTCCCCATTCATTTTTCTTGTAGACTTTTCAAAAAAATTCTAATATCAAGAGCATGTTGGACGTTAATTAGACTTAGATTCAGACAAACTTTATTGATTCACAAGGGAAATTATTTGGACACAGTAGCTCACACATCACAATATAATATAATAACAAAGAGAAAAAATATAAATGGTAATAATACATTCTAAATAGTTAGCAATTTGGTACCATTCTGCAAAATGTGTTGATTACAGCAGTTTATCAATTAGGCCTTAGCAATAGGGGTGTAACATTATCCAAGTGTCACGATACATATCATCACGGTATGAACCTTACGGTACGATATTTATGCGATATCGTGGGAAAGCTCACGATATGGAGGTAGGCTCATGTATGGATGTAACAATATCCAAATCTCTCTGTACAATATTTTCACAAAATTCATCTCACGGTATGATATTTATTGTGATATTTTGTGGAGGATAAACAGCTAAAACTGTTAATATGCTCCTTTTTACTATTAAAATGCCTTGACAAGACTTAATCCAAAGAACTAAGACTTAAAAGTGCTTAGACGTGTTATTTCTTCTTGTAATCTAAACTGAAATGAAGCAAAGGACCATAGTCTATGTAGTTCGCTCTTTCTTTCTGCACCATAACTCTTAATTTAAGCAAAGAGACTTCTACTTCAATATATTGTGATGGCCCACGATATTATTGTGAGAACTTTCAATTATTGTTACATCCTTACTGAGCAAGATTTCAAACTTTTAAAATGAACATTTTTAGTAAAGTCTATGGGAAAAGTCCACTTTTGCCTCTAATTATGTATTTATTTATTTACTGCATCCCCATTAGTCTTTACTGGGGTAAAGACTATTCTTCCTGGGTTTAAGTTGGCATAATTTACAATAAAATGTTCCATTATAATAACAAAAAAGTTCACACATAAGTTCATACAGTCCTGTTCCATAGTATACTACACTACACTACACTACACTACTACAACTATATCCAATAAATTACAATGCATAAGTAGTGACTAAATATAATTATGTACAATTTCCAATATATTTCTTTAAATTTCTTTTAATTTTTCTTTAAAACTTGGTTGATGCTTGTGAACAGTTAAGGTTTGGGGGAGCGTGTTCCAAAGCACCATCACTCTGTACACAACAGCTCTTTGGTTGGGCCTTTAATTGGATGTAATAATAGAATAGAAACTGACTATTTGCTGGCTGATTTAGACCTGGAGTCTCATCCGGTTTTATCACACGTTTTCTCTGCGCCTCATTTCATTTGCCTCCCATTACGCAGCAGACCAGTGTCTATCTCATACACTCCCCATCACAGGTGGATGTCTCCAGATTATATTCATTATTTATTGTCATATTGTCCTTCCCGCTGAGAGAATGGGACACACGAGCTGGGACTTTCAAGCCAGGGTGATGTTCAAGCAGGTCTTCCAAGGTAACTTCCGGAATAATGTGAATATCCAGATCTTACAAAAGGTCCATATACTTTATCTAAAAATTTAGTCTGAGGTAAGCATCAAAAAACAATTATTGGTACTGTAGCAATGTCATTAATTTTGTGGAGAAGGCACAGGCCAACTTTCTCACAAGATAAATGGTATAGGGATAGAAGCACTAATTCCAGTAATGCTATTCAAAAACACTTCAAAATACCAAGTCCCAATTTCCAGGATATTGCCTAAAGATCAATAAAACCATTGCAATAGCATAAGCTTTCAGTCTCTGTTTGTGCAAAGCTTTTCCGTAGCAAACTGAATGAATAACAGTTGCATAACATTCAGGTAAGCATTGTGAAAAGTTACCTCTAGTCAATATTATAATTTTTTTTGTACATGAACCATAGTTTTTGCCGTCAGTTCTAACCACACATCATGAGTTAAAAATGCCCGAAAACCAACACTTAACTTGACCAAAATTAAGACAAAACGTCAAATTTTTATCGTAAGAGTTCTCGTTTTTTAGTTTCAAAATCTTCATGTCTACAAGCGTCTCTCATCCCAGGCGAATGCGGTGGTTGCCATGGAAACGAGCAACTCAAAGGCCTTCTTTATTAAGACTAGACTCCGCAACAAAGCCCTTACTCACTCAATCTGCACATCGCGACGCATGGGGAGGGTTAACCCAGGGCAGCGCAACATGCATTCCACCAGAGACAGACTCCTCAAGAACAACCCCCTCCTCTCTTTCTCTCCCCCCTCCATCCACTCTATCTCTCTCCTTCTCCAAAACCCCCCTCCAGCCGTCTCTCCACAACAACACCCAAAACTCCACATTGTCCCCATCCTCTCTACTGACCCCCCTCTGTGGTCTGGGCCAAAACTCTCATGGTGTAACATGACGCTGACTTTGTAAACACTGAAAGAACATGTAAAGAAAAGAATAGGGGGAAGAAACTTAAGTTAGCAAAAAATCGAAAAACAAATCTCATGTGAACAAGAGCATGAAAGCGGGCCAGGATTTGAGTCAAAGAAAGACCACGGATGTTGAAAAATGTTCCAGACTCTTTGTAACTGTGTCAATAAAAGTCTCGGTCAAACCCTTTTCGGAGTACAGTACCGATGAAGTGTAGAGGCAAAACCCAAGCCAGCACTTATGGTCACAAAACTGTCAGTAAATGTACGGTATATGGAACTATACGCAAGCTGCCACACTGCTGTACAATTTTGAGCATTTCTAAGCTTGATAACCCAAAAGTCCTTTCATTATGGTAACAGCCCATCTCTCAAGAAATTACACCTTTAGAGTTTTTTCTGTCTTGCTAGTTGCTACTCATCTTGAACAAAATGTATCTATCAAACAAAATTATGCCATCATCAGGTCTATGCTTGCAAAAATTACCAACAAAATACCATTACAACATGGTGCTAAAATATTTTAATGTAAAAACTAGTGCTAATAAACGAAAAAAGCCATAAACCATTTCTTAATTTTCACCTGAGGTTCACCACAAGCAAGCAATAATCTTTAATTAATCGACATGTTAGTACTAGTTTGAACATTGCTTATCATGTTCTGATGGTGTAATTTGTGTTTAGCTTGTTCAGCACTTTGGTCAATTATTGTTTTTGTATGAGCTATAAAATAAATAATGATCTAGTTTATTAATAAACCACTGCAAATTACGCACATAAAAGTCATGACGTGATAGCATTAGAATATCAGATGGCTGCTTAAATCGTCTTTCCAGGCAATGCATTTCAGTGCAATTTGCATTAACTTTTTACTACTGTCGGGTGAAGAGGCTCTGTGCATCAATTAGTCAGTCGGGCAAGGTTTACAAAAATTCTCTTGCATCTCTAAGATCTGAAACTGCACTTACAAAACACAGCAATAACTATGCGCACAGAAAGATACAAGTAAACAGTGTCTTCAGGTGCAAAAATGGAGATTAAACACGAGGGCTGGGTATTATTAAGAAGTTGCCGATACGATACATAGGTCGCAATACGATACATATCTCAATACAGTGCACTTTCGATTTGATACGATATATTTCTAATTGACTTGATACAGTTCAATAAAAAAATCAAGGCTGAATGATTGCTGTGATACTAAAAGTCATTGTTAAATCACTTCTTGTGCAAAGTGAATATGAAACACACACGTTTTAATTATCATAACAGTGAAAATGTCAAATGTATTGCAGAAATTAGTTTCTTCCTCTAAACAAGCAACAAAACTGTGGTTGTAACAAAATAATTTTGTAAAATATACCAAAAAATACTCTTGGGGATACATCGATATCGATACTACATCATCACATTGAACGATATTATCAATATTTTTGCAAATCCCTATTAAACACTAGCCTGATTCATCATCCAGTTTCACTTTGTTTCACTTCGTAGAAACTGTCTGACCTCGCCGTGTTAGAATTCATTCGCTCGACGGTAGGCAAGTACTTTTTTTATTTAACCAATTGCTGCTATTTGGTCGTGACATATATAATGCGCCGCTAAAGGGGCTAACTGGTATATTAAGCTTTTCTCAAATCCCGTAGGAAGAAGGGCAATAACGTATTTCACCTTGATGAAATTCACCAAACATTCTCTTTCTTCCAGCTTTAAATCCCCAGTCTCGGCAATTGTTGACAACACTGAATATATGGCTCTTCACTGAAAGGCTGATGCCCGAACTTGCACTTGCGGGGTTTTTGCATCTATTGTATTTTGATTCCTGACCTAGTTGCTGGAGAGAAATGAAATTGAGCGGAGGCACTAGGTAGCACCAGCCTGGCTAATTAAACACTTGATTCAACCCAAAACTCACTTCTTCTTTCTGTTATTGGGTTTATAAAAACTTTATAATCCCAATAAAATAATTAGCAGTCAGTCAACTAATAAAACATTTACCGATTGATCAACTAAATGTCCATCAACGGATTTATCGACTAAACCCCTACAGCTCTAGTAGACTAAAAAAAAATATGAATTTGTTCAGTATGTATATTCCCTGAGGATATAGTACATTCCGACATTCTTTTTCGAAATTCCAGCAGCAGATGTGAGTGAGGTAAAGAGTAGACTAACTAACTGCTCCAAGTTATCAGTCAAAGCGTAGAGCAGGCAGAGTAGCATGGATGTACTTTAGCCTCCTCCATCTTTTCACACTCCCTGCTCTTCAGTGCCACTGTTTATCTGCCCTCCTCCTCCACCACCTCCTCCTCCTCCTCCGGCTGCTTCCCAAGTGCCTGGTACGGCCTGGCTCTCTCCCTCCGTCTGTCTGTGAGAAAGCGAGTGGGAAAGCGAGGGAAAGAGAGTCCATTCTCCAGACTAATGCATTACCAGCATGTAGCACAGATAAACATGTACCCTCTCCAGAATGCACGCTGTTGTTTTGAACGTGCATTTAAAAACACGGAGAGGTCTGTGGCATTCATTCCAACTACGCACTCTGCACTTAACACATTCCCCAAGTCAGACACGCGAGACAAACCTGAACCATGTGAGCCGAGCACAACGCTAGAACCTCAAAAGGATCTCCAAATACCACAATTTCACCTTAAAGCATGCATCGTTTCACCTCATAATCGACAAAGCATTCCAGTATGGCAGAAGCACAATATACTGCAAATGAATGCTATCAAGCTCTTAGGTAACGCATTAAGCATACAGCAAGAAGCTAAATAAAGCTACGGTTCAACGTTTATTTTCTTAATTTTGTAGCTGTGAAGTTAGGCTTGTTTTGGTTTTAGTTTAGCCACTGTTCACTGACATATTACGCTATTAAATTTAGTTAATTGTAATCTGCAATATTGTTCCAAAAGAGTTTAAGAATAGAAATAGGTTGGTATATTGACTTACTGCACTCAAAACTGTATAGTAAACAAATAAATACACAACAATGGGTAGAGACAGACATTTTCCGAGCACAATACAGGATTATTTGAACATGCATGAATCAAACAACTCGCAATAAACTAATAAATTAAAGATGCTGAATATTGATTTATCAGAATATGGCTCCTTTAAGTTTCTATCTTGACACTAAACTAAGTAATTTGGGGATTTTTTTGTTTTGTTTTGAATTAAACCTGAAGACAAGATTCAGAAAAATTGAATTAAAATAGCAATTTGAATCATGTAGAGTGCAATTTGTTGTAACTACCATAATTTCCCTCACAAACAACAAAATATCCTGTCTTGTTCTAGTGCTGAACCTGTAGTTTAGATTTGTACAAACGTGTTCTAAAGTACATGTGTTTCCAGTATTAGATTGTCACTTATCTTGCATGCGATTAAAATGTGAACTTTAAAACAGAACATTATTAATAAAACACAAATTGAAAATCTAATCGCAATCGCAAGGCTTGTCTGAAAAATCACAATTAAAAAATGAACATATAAAAAGATATTGTTATTGTAATATGTAAACAAAGTGATCAAATCTGGCATTTTTAACCATATTTTGATGCCACAGCGTTTGAACCATCCCCCGAGAAACTAATGGAGCCAGCCGATCAATAATGTCACCAGGCGTATGTGGCGTGGACAGGGCATGAGCTCATCTAACTTTCTGGAATTTTTGACACAAGTGACACGCCGGGCCAAATGATGGTTTACCGCAGAGGCCAAACTAGCACTCATCTCCGCGCACTAACTGTTACCCAATGTTCCATCCTGTGTTCTTCTTTAAAGGCGCAGTCTTACCATGGGGGCTGGGGGAACATTCCAACTGGTCTGGCCACAAAGTCATAATGCATTTGTGATAATCGAGCAGATATGTGAGGTTTAGTTCGGATGTTGGATTTCACATGGCCATAAAAAGTTCCTGCATGAATCAATAACAGGAAGTGAAGAGTCTAATTAATTTTTTTTTTGTAATGATCCCAAATCAAAGCATGTAGTGGTTTGATAAGAGTAGTTATAATTAGCACTGGCATAGTTAATAATAATAATTAGGGATGCAACAGTATACAAATCTCACGGTATATTTTCACGATATACATCTCACTGTGCAGTATTTATTAAGATATTTTGTGGAGGCTAACAAAATTGCAAATATGCTACTTAATTCAAGAAACTAAGAGTGACTAAAAGTGCTTATAACTGCCATTTCTTCGTGTAGTTTGCACCAAAACGGAGCAAATTATCATATTATCGATGTAGTTCACTCTGTTTTTTTAGCAATTGCTGAGCCATAACAAAGAATTTAAGCAAAGAAACTTGTGATTCGATATATTGTAATGGTCCACAATATTATTGAAAGATATCACGATATTTTGGTTATTGTTACACACCTAATAATAATTAGTCTTAAAAAGCACTTTTCCAGATACTCAATACATTAATATACAATTCCATGTATTGTTCATAGTCTCTATACTTCTGAAGCCACAGCTGCCCTGGCACTAACTGACCAAATCTGACTGCCAAATCTATTACCACCACTTACTATACACTACTACATATTAAAATCATAAATTAGCCAGGGGATTGACAAGTCTTGCCCAAGGACACAACAACAACAACAGCTGGTTGGAGTTCACTGAACCTCCAGCCTATAGGTTTTCAGGCAAATGTCTTAACACTGAGCCAACAATGTCAAGATAGCTGGACATAGGGCTCCTCGATTATAGAAAAAAAAATCATTATTGTGATTATTTGGGTCAATATTGAAATCACAATTATTCAAATTATTATTTTTTGTTACGCGATGCATTTATTCAGCATTTCTCTCTCTAAAAAAAAAACCAAAACACTTTGTTATTGATAATTTATGCAAAACTTTCAAATTGAAAATAAATATAGGCTACAAATATGTACCTTAGAGCAGTTTTGCAGTGAATAAACCATAAAATGGATAAAATATACCATACTGGTTTAATCCTGGGTTTAGCCCTGGGTTTAGCCCTGGGTTTAGCCCTGGGTTTAGCCCTGGGTTCATTTCTGGGTTTAAATCTTGGTTTAGTCCTTGTTTAGTCCTAGTCTAGTCCTAGTCTAGTCCTGGTTTAGTCTTGTTCCAGTCCTAGTTTAGTTCTGGTTTAGTCTTCTTTTAGTACAGTTCTCGTCCTGGATTTAATCCTGGTTGAATATGAAATAAGGCATAGAAAAACATAAATAAACTATATCTAGCTGTTCTACAATCTCTATAACAAAAAAATAAAATAACTATACCTATAAAAATATCCCAAAATAAACTTTGTTAATCATTCCAACTCTATTATATGAGTTTGGAGATCGTCCAAACAAAACACACAAATCAAAATTACAATCAAAATTCAATTAATTGCTCAGCTTTAGACAACTCCTCAACACAACCAAGAATGCTCATATTGATCACTGAAAAAGTGTTGTTTGAATCTATTTTGTATATTTTCTTGAGTTTTCAGATAATGTTAAAACATTTTTGACAGTGCGTTGTGTCTTCATGGTAACTTCTGAACATGCCCATAGAAATAAATGTATAAAACAATTAATATTTACTTTACTACAGTTTACCAAGCTAAACCCTGAGGTCTAAGGTGTGCCTATGCTTTCTGATGGGTTAAAATTACAGTGCAGCTTGCTCATTGCACACATTTAATTGGTACTGTCTGTCACTACCAACTAGTATTCAGCCGATGCCTGAGTATAGACTAACAAACTCAAGTGGATTCAGTCACAGTCCATAAAGGCCCATATGTATTAGCTCTTCAAACAGCAGAACAGATGCAAAAGTTGATGACAAACCAGAAGGATACACTTTGATGGCTCCTGACTTGGTACCGATGGCCATGAGTTGCAGCTTGGGGTCAAAAGCCAAAGCGCTGGGCTGGTGAGGGAATCCATGCTCCACTGTCTGCAGGAGAGACAAACAAGACACATGAGAGACAGTTCAATGCATAAAAGTAGGGTAAAAGTAGGGATGTAACAATAACCGAAATATCGTGATATCGTATCGCAAAAGTTCTCATAATAATATCGTGGGCCATCACAATATATTGTGATCTCTCTTGTGAAGTCTCTTTGCTTAAATTAAAGAGTTACGGTGCAGCAATAGCTAAAAAACAGACAGAGGGAACTACATAGACCATGATCCTTTGCACCATTTCAGCGTAGACTACAAGAAGAAATAACAGTTCTAAGCATTTTTAAGTCTTAGTTTTTTGGATTAAATCAAAATACCGCAATAAATATCGTACTGTGAGATGTGTATCGTGAAAATATCGTATGGAGAGATTTAGATATTGTTACATTCCTAATTGTGAGCCTCGCCACCATATCGTGAGCTTTCCCTTGATATCGCAATAAATATAGTACCGTGAGGTTCATACTGTGACGATATCGTATCATGAGACTTGGATATCGTTACACCCCTACATAAAAGTGCAATATATTTTTACTTTGCTAAGATGTAAGGATGTAAGAATAACCGAAATGTTGTGATATCGTTTTGCTCTCGCCCAAAAATCATAATAATATCGTGGGGCTGTCAAAATATACTAAATTACAAGCTGCTTTGTTTTGTTGTAGCAGTTGAAAGGTCCTATATTACACAAAATTGCCACTTGTGAGTTTTTAGCCATGTTATAATGTTGTTACCTCATCAGAAACATACCTGGAGTTGTGTTTTGTTTGGAGGGTTTGTGTGTTAAACATGTGTGAATAAAACAAAACACAGCTGCAGGTCGTGTTTTTGATGAGATCAGAAAACAACGTAATATGGGCCCTTTAAAACAAACTGTGGAAACTGCGTAGACCATAATCCTTTGCTCGGTTTCAGTGCAGACAGCATGATGAAATAACCTTTGGATTTGGACAATTTAACATACAAAATTGAAGGTATTTTGAAAGGAAAAATCTGCGTTTCTCTTAAAGTGGCCAAAATATCACAATAAATATCATACTGTGAGATGCATATTGTACCATCAGATTTGGACATCTTTGCATTCCTACTAAGATGTCCCTGTGTGCGTGCGTTTGTGCCCTGTGCTGTCAGACTATTTAACCAGCGAGGCGTCTCAATGGGAGGATTCTTGAAGTAAAGTTGGAGGAAAGTTCCTAAAAGCTCTGATGGCAGACGCATGACCTTGTAAAATGGGATTAACATAAATTCACGACTTTTGCTTGGGTTTGTTTTAAGAGAGAGAAAACCAGCTGGAGAATGTGTACAAATCTAAAAATAACAGGAATAAACTCCACAAGTAGGGCTTCAACTGCAGTATTTTGCACTCAGAATTCAACTGCAATTTGATTCTTTGCACAAAAAAAACAACAACAAAAAAGTAACTATTGTCTATTTTGCCTTAATGTGGTGTATACAACCAGATAACCCTAAATATGCATGTAAATGGGATTCCAGTCTTGGTTAACCAATTAATATTTCAGCCTTCCCTCAAAAGTTAACGCTCCAGGATGTGTTTAAATGTGCTCTGGGAACTGAACTTTGCTTTTAAAGAAGACATGGGTCACTAAATATTCTCAGCATTTTAAAAATTGCAATATTGATGTAAGACAAGTACATGAAATTATTCTGGAAGCAAGCAGCAGATTTTTAAAGCAGACCTATTATGCAAAATTGATTTTTCAGAGGTTTTAATCATGTTATAGTGGTCTCCCCACACCATTTACCCACAAGTTGTAATTGAAATGATTCATGAATGTTTGAGCAATCTTTGAGCAATCTTTAATCACTTATTTTCAAGACACCATATTGCCAGTGTTCACCACCATCATTACACACCCACTGCTCTGTACTTACTTCATTCTCCAATTTCATTTTGTTAATTGTTGGTATGGATTGGATTCAGCAGCATCACATTGACATTTTGGTACACATGGAAAAAAAAATGCTGCTGCTCACTAGAATGATCTGTAGCTATCCATCGGAGGCACAATGGAGCAATGGCGTCTTGATTGCAGGAGATTACTCAAAATTACTCAAACATGAATCACTTTGAATAGAACTTTGATTGAGTAAATAAGCAGAAAAAAAACATGAAAACCAAATCTCATCACAATCAGAATACTTACTAAAATGCAACACTCACTCAACCTAGAATGTGAGAGGGTTTCTTAAAACTTCTTAGACCCCTCACAGAGCTTTGGGACCATTTGGGGTTGAAAAATTAGAGATGGACATAAAACATTAACCCTTTCCTCTTTTAAGTCTAGACTGGAGCGTTCACATGCACATTAGCAGAGACCGATAAAGTGACATCAAAGTAGCACTCCTGCTGAGAGACCACCTCTGATAGTTGTGGCAGCTGGTGTCAGACCCTAAACTGTGTGTGTGACCCAGCACATTGCAACACATAACTGCACCAAGAATGGACAGCAGTAAACCAAAAGGCAAAGAAGCTCAATTTACTATCCCAAATTGTTTATTTTAGAAAGAGAATGTACACCCATGCAGAGCAACTTTGGATAAAAATAAAAGGACTGCAAGATCAAAATTAAAATGGGTCAAAAAAGCTTCAATTATTCACTGAAAACAATAAAATATTCTGTCTAAATAAAGAGAAAACTGCTAACCTTGTAGTTTAGACTTCAAAAAGTGTTATAAAATGAATGAGATTAGTTTTCCAAATGAAATTTCAGTCTGCTTAGTGCACCATGTTGAAAATATGCTTGTCCAGTCATTGAAAACATATTGTTAATGATACAGTTTGCATTACCGATGCAGATGTAGAAGTGTACTTAACTTTGACACATCTCTATGCTGTAACACAGTGCTCCACTTTCTACACGGTGACACAGAGTGCAGACAGACAGTGGCCTCACCTAAGGTCAAGGCCACCGGTCACCTCAGTAGATATAGTTGGCAGCACATCCTTTCACCAGCAACTGTAATGCGATACACAGATACCAATACACCCCCACAACCAACAATGAGTTTTGTCAATGACCTTTGTGTTCCCCAAACCAGTTTAGCAGCAGGTATCAACATGCAGGCTGTGATAGTGCTCAGGGAATCAGCACAGAACAACCTGGACAATGAAGTACATGTGGATAATATGATGTCTAGAGTCAGGGTCAGCAGTGGTCAGTGCGAGTGAACCTCAGATTGACAGCCATTTTAACTAATGTGTGGGATTTAGGTCATGATATCAATGAGGCATCAAACCGCTGAAACGCTCTGAGGACCTAATCCTGCAAATGTGAGGTTTGGTAATCCCCTCATAACACAATCTAATGCTAGTTAGCTCAGATTGCATAAATGTGCTCTTCTTCTGCTGCCCATTTGGGGTCATTAACACACCGTGAAAACCAATGGACCATACGAACATATCCACAAAACACATGCATGCCCATTTAGCCACTTAATGCTAATTTGAGTTCTGAAGTGGAGAGGAGGCATTTACCTGCTCAGTAAAGTTGCCTCTAACATAACTTATTGTACTGTATGACACAATAATAGGCCTTGTTTGAGTTAAAGGGGCAGAGGAGTGGAGTTAGAGCCCCTCTCCCCGGTGCTGTCCCGTTACTTTACCTTGTTGAAGGCGAAAAGCTCCTGTTTTATCTTCTCTCTCTGCGGGTCTGTGCCCTGCCGACGAAACCTAAACTTCATCATTTTGAGGCCGGGGCAGGAAAATACAGCTGCGGGTGAAAGAGAGGACCACCCGGGTGAGATAGTCCGGGCTTCTCGGTGACTGAAAAGGCTGTGGTGCTCTGGAGGGCGATGCTAAGCTGCTAACAGACTAGCCCATGCAGCTGGAGCGGGGCTGGGGAGCTGCTGCTGCTGCTGCTGCGGAGACGCTGCTGCTGCTGCTGCTGTTCGGGGCTGCGGCTCGGCTCGGATCGACTCACTGCCTTCCTCTTTGCCCTCCTCTTTCCCCTTCTAAAGCTGCTTGGGTCGCAGTGGGTTTGACCACAGCCCCCTTCCACTCGGTTCACACGGACCCCGTCATTGTGAACCAATGAGTGTGAAGAAATCTGCTCCCAATTATTCAGAAACACCCACACACAGAGAGCAACTCGAGGGGTGCTCGATTTGAAGCGCGGGGTACACCGACTAAACGCACACACCCTTTGATACAAGAAAATAAACGTGAGCCTACAAACGGGTGTTCCGCTGCATATAATGAAACGAATGTATTTTAATATGAACATTTTGTAGTAAAATACAGAAATATACATTTAGGAGAAACAATAACAAGTAAACAAGGCACTATAAAATTCATTTTACATTTTACCCTAGATACACATTTTTATATACAGCCTTTTTCCAAATCATATTTACAGATTAAATACACTTTAAGTTAACTAACCTGTGCAAAATAATCTAATTTAGTGAATTAGTGAATGCAATAACTCCTCTCCTTCATACATATAAACCAGAGGCAAATTTTGTGAATGATAATGCACTTTTAAAATATGAGTCTAGTTTAGAGGTAGATATGCAAGAGATGTGCTACAGCAGGGTGATCTCACTCGGGGGCAGGGTAAGTCTCTTTTCTCTCACTGACAGCAGGTTTTCCATGTGCATTGCAATGACTCGACATAACTCCAAGCCCTAGATGAAAAAAGTAACAAATGTAGTAGACCTGAATGAACACTAAAAGGAACAATACTTCTACATTAAAACATGTACCTGCTCTAGCTGCAGCTGTGTGATCCTCTGATTTAACAGGTCTCCAATCAGGATATCGACATACGGAAAACTGGAGCCAGAAGTGGGTCTCTGGGTCCGGGTTGATTGGACTTCTTTCAGAGGGAAACGCACCATAGCCTCCTAGTTTTAAAAGAGTTACAATATGATTTTTTAAATGTAATAAAGTCAAAAGAAGAGGTGTAAAAAACGAAAATGTTGCATGCATGTATTAGTATCCAAACTAAGGATGTCTGTGTAATCCCTGTGTAATTCTGTAAATTTTGTCCAGTTTTGTCCTGAATTTTTCTTATGAAGAGTTGTAGATGGTCATCATAAGTCCAACAGGGGGTGCCAAATTCCTGACCTAAAATATATACGAACTTCTATGTAATATTTTATATACTGTGCTAAAAGTTTTCTTACGTGAGTATCTTTGTGGAGGAAGTGCAGTCCGTTCAGATTTACCGCCAGGATGCAAGGGGCTTGGACAGAAGCAGAGCTGGAACTCTGAATGTAGAAAAACGAGGAGCCAAACATCGGGAAGGCACTGACCAGGCCTGAGGATAAAGAAAAAGAAATGATATGATGAAGTTCATACAGTTCACAATCCTTACTGCTATAGGGATTATACATTTAACTAATCAGTATATAAAATTCAACTAATATTGTATAGGTAAGAAACAATGGGGTGAAAGAAATGACAGAAAGTACAGCTGGATAAGAAATCAGTGGATCAGGTCATGTGGACAAAATGGGAATTATGGCAGAAAAAGAAAGATAACATGAAATTGGTGGAGGAAAAAGTATAGCATTTGTATTAGTCTGTATCTCCACTTTCTGACTCAAAAGAAAAAGACATTTACCCAAAAATTGAGCTCTGGCCTGGTGTGGGGTTAATGGCTGGACATGCTGCATGTGCTGAGTCACCATGTTCAACCAAGGCTGTGAACCTTGTTTCGAGTAAAACTGTGGGGGGACAGACTCCTGCACGTCGCGGCTGCAGAAAAATCCAATTACAGTAAAAAACACAAAACCAGGAATAAGAGTAGGCACAAATTTTTAACTTTAACAGTGGTTCTCAAACCGTGGTACAGTTTGGTTTAATTTATAGCAGCACTGTGTGACATTTCTGTTAAAGGGTCCGCCACCTGCTTGTCACCATTAGGATTGTGGTGGATACCTCTGCCACAACTCCACAGTGTCAGTATTATTTCATTTCATTTTATTTCAGGTACATAATTTAATTCATTTATTTAGACTTATACTCTAATTTGGGTGCACACATTTTAGTTAATATAAATCTGAATTATATACTTACACTTGTTATTTTTCGTTTTGTTCGAGTGGTTAGACGGAGGACCTTTGGCAGACCATCAACGCCAAACAAAGGGGGGAGCACTGTTTAATTTAGTTTTACTAAGTTTGTTTGTCTAGTTTGTTTTAAGGTCACTTTATTATCACTTATTTTCTGTATTATACTTGTTTGCCTTCTTGTTACTTTGATTAAGTTAGTAGTTTTAATTAATTATTTAGTGTAATTCCCCCCTCTTGTGTTCAGTTTTAGTTGGGCCTCATGTATTTAAACACCACTGTTCTTTGTCTGGTTGGGTTAGTTTCGTTCTGTTCAGTGTGATTTATATTTCTCCAGTTGGGCCTGTTTTTTTTGTTAATGATTTACCTAATTTGAGCCTTTGTTAAATTACATTTGATTTTGAATTTATTAAATTCAAACAAATTTTTATACCTTGTCTTTGCCTTTCTGTTTGGTCCGCTACAAAGATCTTGTTGGTTTGCCTGGAATACCACATTATGGCATTATTATACATTATTATACCACCAGGCTTTGTTACAAGTCAGAGGCATGTCCACGTACAGTAAGAAGGCATGATTTTCAAGGTATTTCTGAGTAATAAGACTCCTGTGAATGAGCAAATTCCAAATATACATGTTTAATTCCATACTGCGGAACATTCCAGGTAAAGCATCTCCAAGGAGTAAAGTTACATAGTGCAAGTTCATATTTATATTCACATTTGGGTTAGTCCTCACTGTCATCATGATCATTTTTCACCTAGTTGAGCTATTTAAATGAGAAACTGCCATTGCTTTTGATCGAATTGTGCTTTTCTTGGGTCATACTTGACGTGAAAAGTTTAAAAACCACTGGTCAAGGGTTTTACATGTTTAAAATATGTGCTTACAGAGTTGGCAGGTAGATGGTATCTTTGGCACGATGCTGTAGGGCTGATAATCTTGCTATCTGCTGAAGATGCTGATCAGTCACATTACTTTGAGGGACCACACTTAACAAAGCTTTCAAGTAGTCTGGCAACACCTAAAACAGCAAAAAAATAAATAAAAAATCAAGACAATGCAACAGAAAGTATTCCAACGTAAACATTTATAGCACGTACCTGGTTGTAATGCATCATGACATAAAGCTCATTGTCCAGCTTTAGCGGTAAACTCCATATGACTCTTCTGAACCACAGACTGTAGTTGGCATCCACCGTCTCTCCTTCGGTAGTAATATCAAGGATGTACTCGCGCTTGTTTAGGGGCCGCACATTCTGACCTATATAACGCAATGGAGTGCAATATTAAACATCAGAACATCAATGATTCATTTGTTTGTCTTTTATACCTTTGTGCGTGACTAAAAAAACAGCATATTCATCCAAAGCTTCCTCCCTGTGCAGCTCCATCTCAAAACAAAGCTCTTCAATGACATCCAAAGCAACCTAAAACAAGTTCCGTTAAATAATTAAGGTATTCATCAAAAATCATTTATTATTTATATCAGAATGTGGATCATGTATCATACAGAGCATGTCTTGATTTTTAGGTGTCTCTCAATCCCCCCAGGCAGCAGGAAAAGTTGCCTCTTGGAGCTCCTCCCTGCCTGCAAACCCACAAAACAAAAAGGAAATAAATTAGAAATGACTTGAGAGGGAAAAAAAACAAAAAAGCGGACATACCAGCATAGCTTTGATTTCCATGTTGTTTGGATATTGGATACGTCCACCATACTGGAAAGTTCTCCGCAGATTCTGCTCACAAGCCTTTGCAATACCTATAACAAACACATAGTAATCACTGTACTTTAAGAATCTGCCCCTATCCTATTTCAATTTCTGTTTGTTTTTGTTGTACCTTGGTACTGAACACCAGGACCAGAACATGCATCCAATAGAAACTTCATGAGGAAAGGCTTCATGACGTCAGAGCAGCGATGAAAAGCTGTCAGAATGTACAGCAGCCTCCACCCCTTCTGACAGCTTTCCCTAAACCCACAAATACAAAACAAAAATCTTCAGAATGCACATTTTTCTTGTGTTTTGAGGTCAGATATTGTAATGAGTTGTTGTTCTTACGGTTTGGAGCTGGTGTTGGCAGTAACTTGCTTCATCACTTGGCAATATGCTTCATCCTTTATCAGGCCATGGTCCCCACTTAGCTGGTGACAATTTATTAATTATTTTGTGAATTATAAGTATATAATTAGAATTAGAATAGATTTTATAATTACCAATTACCTTCAGAATAGTGGTAACGACCTCCTGTTCTGTCAGGCCTTTTAGTGGATAATCTCCCATAAACTTCATTATGGCTGAACATTGAACACTGTTTAAAATTCTATTCAGCTGTATTCATTGAATTTCTATTTTTAATACACTTCACTCACCTAAAAAGATATCTGTAGCCACTCGGTTCATTCCACTGTCAGAGAAGTCGATCAGGGATTCATGTATTGGGGACTAATAAAATAAGGGCAACATTAACACAGATTATAAGAGGCATATTCAGTATGTGTAAAAAGTCTCGTTTACCTTTGAGAATTTGACCATATCTGCTGGGTCTCTAATCTCCTTTCCTTTCTTGGCTTTCTGATCACTGTGGGCAATTCATAAAACAGTTTAGTTGTGATTTAGTGACATATGTTGTTGAAGCAGGTGCATTTGCATCTGACCTGTTCCTCTGCGCCTCTCTGAAGTACTTCTTGGCAAACTCAGACATGTTATACTGACTGCTGTGCACAGGCAGATCATCCAGGTCACTGCTTTCTACAAACATCTCCGCCTAAGTAGATCAAGTTTATATTTATTAACGTGAAATTTGTTATGTAGAAAGCCAACATACTGTACATCATAATACTGTGTTCATGAGTAAAAAATGTTATGGACCTCAGTGGAGATGTCAAGCTCATGAGCTGCTACTGCTGAACCCAACGCCACAGCAACAGCAGCAGATGCAGCGACCCGCCCCTGTCTGTCCCGAGGTTCCACTCTCTCTGGAGGCAGCACCAGAAAGTCTGGGGCAGCCACAGGACGCACATATTCACTGGGGAACACTCCTGACTTCCCAAAAACAGCTCCAAATCTCCATCCTATAAGCCAGCACAGAGAAGTTGTTGAACAACTAAAGATTTACTGCATGAAATGTCCAAATAATTACTGATTTATTTTGCAAACATTTTGTACATATTTCCCACAGGTGTCACTGCTATAATTAGTGGTGGTCCTCATATATTAACATCAAAGCCCGAGGTTACAGTCATAAAGATTTCCTATAATGGATATTTGGGGTAATGGAACTAATAGTAAGTACCAGTCAGGTTCCTTTTTTATCCATTCTTACTCATTTCATGTTTGTAATAAGGGTTTAAATAAAATGTTTTTAAAGCAAACATACATTTCAATAGCTTATTAAAAAGCATAGAATGTGAGCAAAACCGAGGAGAAAAGCACAGCACAGCAAAGCCGACACAGCCCTAAAAGCACACAAACACAAACCCACCAAACTCTGGAGTGTCCCTCTTTAACTCCTCTAGAAGCATGACCTTTTTTCTTACTATGCAGCCGTAAGACTTGCCTGAACAGACAGTGACAGAAGCAGAGCGTTAAGCAAAGAGAAGCATTGGACAAGCACCAATAAGAAACGTGTGTCTCACCAGCGTCAAGGCCGTTCATGTTCTGGAGTTTGATGATGTCTCCTTTGTGGAAGCTGAGGAGATTCCTGTCTTCAGTGATGTAGTTTCTTACAGCTACTACATACTCGGAATCCTGAAAAAACAAGATTATTTAAAAACTTGGAAATGACAAAACAGTAAAATCAAATGGTATGAACCTCACGGTACGATATTTATTGCAATATCGTGGGAAAGCTCACGATATAGAGGGGAGGCTCACAATTAGGGATGTAACAATATCTAAATATCTCGGTACGATATTTTCACAATATATATCTCAAGGTACGATATTTATTGTGATATTTTGTGGAAGCTGCGAACAAAACTGTTAATATGCAACTTTTTCCTCTGAAAATGCCTTGACAAAACTTAACCCAAAAAACTAAGACTTAAAAGTACTTAGAACAGAACCATTTCTTCATGTAGTCTGCACTGAAATGAAGCAAAGGATTATGGTCTATGTAGTTCCCTCTGTCTTTTGCTCTATTGCTGCACCATAATTCTTAATTTAAGCAAAGAGACTTGTAATTCAATATATTGTGAGGGTCCACGATATTATTGTGAGAACTTTGATGATACAATATCACAATATTTCAGTTATTGTTACATCCCTAATACCAACCATAATCACATAACCAAATCACATTCATAAAAAAATATTGTTTTGGTGACTTATACGATTGTGATTGTGAAGGTGAAAATGACTCCCAGATTGGGGACACAAGGCAGTTTTTTCTTATTGGTTACATGATTATGTCTAAAAGGAAAATCAATAAACATTGAACCTAAACTTTTATACTGATAAGGCAACTGAACACACTCTTACAAAAAATGCAGACAGTACAATGATAGTCAATAATAGTAAGCTTACTCACATAAAAATATAGGCCCTATATACAGTGAGGTGAGGTAATCTGAAGCCACAGCTAATATTTCAATTATTCCATCTATTATTGTTTTGTTTAATAAATTATGTTTTTAATTGTTCACATTTAAAACTTATCTGACCTTCTTAAGCTCTGTGAGGAAATAGTCAATCATGTGTTTGACTTGTGGGGCTTTGGCAGAGAACAGGATCAGCTTCTCGTTGGTCAAGTTGAACTCCAACATATTATTAGACGGAATGGATACAAACAGGATGTCCGAGTAACTGCAGAGGAAGTGAGGCACAAAAACAGGAAGGATGTGAGACAAAGAGATCAAAGTTCAAAACATTTGGTCACCCGAGGGTCAGTCACCTGTACGGTCGTAGTACTCTGAAGTAGTCTGGGGCATTAGAGCTGCTCCTCACCATCTTCAACAGTTTGATGCCTTTATGAGAGACGGAGAGCACTTGTACCCCTGTTCCTACACTTCCCTGAAAACATGCACACGTATTTAAGTTTAAAGCGTATGGTTTGTTTAGCAAATGTAATGATAAACTCACAGAAGCTGGGAACAGTCTAGAAAAATAAATCTCCCATGAATCTTTCGCCATCGTAACCACTTTCTTCTTCACATTGTCGTCATGCTTTTCCGATGGTTGATCTATTTTGTGTTGAGCTGTTGTGGGAAAAATTACAATAATAAAGGAAAGTTTTTTTGCTTTTTTTTTTTTTAAACTGAGCCAAGAAAGGAACTGATTATACCAAAAAGATCTCTCATCTTCTGTCTCTCCTCTTGAGTGATACGAATACAGGCCTCTGATTGAGTATCATGCACAACCTATGCAAAGATAAATATGGAAGCAAAACCATTAATCACCATAGAACAGGGGTGTCAAACTCAAATCCACAGAGGCCAAAATTAAAAACTGGGACTAAGTCGTGCGCCAAACGAAATATTTATTGAAAAATTTCCAACATCTGCATGTTTTCTCTTCTTTCAAGATATGTAATGTTAAACCTTATCTTATTAAAATAAATGTTTCATAATAGTTTTGCTTAAACATTGAATCCAAAACAAGAATAATATAAAATAATAATAACATTTTAAATAAACAATGTCTCTATAGCCTACCTGTAGCTTTTGAACTCCTTTTATTTATTTATTTATTTATTTATTTTTTCAAAAGGCAACAACCAGTCAAAAATAACAACTTGCTTCAATGAAAATTCAATCTTTCAACTATGAACAGTCAAAAGTCATAAAGAAAACATTCATCCAAGCTCAGTTTGCTAGACTATGATTTACTCGGATGCACATGTGTCCAAAGTAGATACAAATACTTGACATCTCTTCTTAAATAAAAGTTCATCAAAGTAGTAGTATTAGTAGTAGTATTAACGGTGCATGCACTATACTGGCACGGTAGCCGGCAGGCCACCTCTAATACATATTTGATATGAGCTCACGGGCCAAGTATAATTATATTGCGGGCCATATTATCTGCCATAGAACACTGATTCACTAGCTAGGACCACGCCAACAACAACATAGTGTGAAGAAGTTTATTGATAATGTACGAAGTGGGGCAGAGATGGCTGGGTTGAGACTATGGGTGGGGGCTCCGTCTCAATCTGCAATTGGCCCAGTCGGAACGGGACCCCCTTGTACAGGTCTTATGACTGAAAGATGAACAAAATAGGGGATGGGAAGGTGGGGTCGAGTTAGCCGAGACAAACTGGGATGATGGGAAAGGCTGCTACATATAGGCTTCTGGGAAATTAGAGTTGAGTTGTGGTTCGCTGGTGAGAGGAGAGGGTGGCTGAGGCGTGGTCCTGCTCCTGAATCTCAGTTAATCATATCATTAACTACATATATAATAAATCAAAAACAGAATTATCACCTGTTTAAATAACATATCCAAAACCAGGGGGTTGTTGAATGTCTCTTTAGGATAAAACACCTGCAGACAAAATTTTAAATTAATAATGGTAACTTGTTCAAGAACTTTTAACATAATATATAAATTCAAAACTAGATCAGAAGCAATACCTCTTTCCTCATGTAGAGTTTCCACGGCACATTGGTGTAAGTGTAATAATCCTCACTGGTCCGACTGTGGAGTTGAGTCTGAACGGCCTCGTCTTCAATAGGCAGCTCTCTGGAGACTGGATAAACAGAAGAATAGTGCAGATTTTGCTTGTTTTTGCTAATCTCCCACACAGTTAACATGAGCTCACCTGGAGGAGGGGCGGGGCTGACAGGTACAGTAGTGATGCCATTAGATTGTGCCTTGGTTGGTTTTGTGACTTTTAATCCATCTTCTTTTTGTTGAGTGGGTGATGGTTTTCTTGGAGTCTATAAGAAAAACTATTTTAGGCTTGCTGTGCTTTGTGCATATGTACAGTAAATAGGAGTAAAATAGTGATAATTGGAATATTTGTTAATAATATTGTGTATTTTTTGTGGTAGGCAAATGTCCAGTAACATGACTGTGTGATAGTTAGACAAATTGTATTATCTGATTTGACTGCAATGTTCTAAACCCCTTTATTTAATGTATGTAAATAAGCAAACAATAAATGAAAGAAAAAATGTTATATATACCGGTTGTGGTGGGTTTGCCATCTGGTCTTTGAGGATCTCCATTGCTTCATCGTGAGGGTCTGGCTTTTTTGTGAAACCCTTCCCATCACCTTTTCTAAAATAAAAAAAAAAATCACAAAAACATTAAGCTTTACAAAACTCCTTTGTACGAGTGATTGTATTAATACTTTGCAGCTGATGTCATTAACATTTCCTGGGAGTGTGACGCTGACTGTAGACACTACTTTGTCAGAGGCGTTGTTAGGCTTTAATCTGATGTTTTTTTTCCACATAATCTGACCAAAAAAAACTAATTTAGCGGGAAATGCAAGGGGTGATCTGATATGTGTGTTAATTCCCTCTCAAATAACATTACAGTCACAAGCTACCTAGCACTGGGATCAGCCCTATGTTCCCTTATTTCTAAGATTTTTCTCAAAATTAAACTCTAAATCAAGTCATTTTTATTTTTATACTGCATTTACAGGGATGATTCAGAGCTATTTCAACCTAGGATCCTTTGCACCGTGACCTCTACATTACAATACTGGACAATAGTTTGGGAGTAATTGACGACCAAATTGGGAGAAATGGGGATAAATTCTGATCCAAATTGATGATGAAGGAAATGTGGGAATTTAGAGCCTAATTTTGGAAGGAAAAAAAAAAAACTTAGAAATGAGGGAACATAAGCACGCTACCCTAGCATTAGCCAACAGTTTTTCAATTAGTCACACTCAACTTTTTGTTGAAAATCAAAACAAAAGAACATGATCGCTTGTATTGATTAGAGGCTGCTGAAAATATGTTATTTAAATCCACTTTGTATTTTCTGTATCTTAAACCTCATCAGGCTGTGTTTACTGATGTGTGGCCATGGCAACATTCCAACATTAGAGATAGATGTATAACACCCCCAGCGTGATGTTACTGCAAAGTATCAGTAGATCTTTTGCGTAGCTGACCCAGCGGAGGTGGTTGAGCCCGCTGGCTGATGCTGTTTGATGATGTCTTTGATGTCATGGCTGGGCTCCATGCGCTGCGTGTTATTAGGACTAGAGCGCACCACATCCTCAGGAGGAGGACCGCGTGTTGGACCTGGACAAAGATTAATACATGGTTTGAAAATGTTCAGAAAACAACAAAAATAAGCAATTTTTCTCTAGCATACTTGTCCTCCTGGTAGGTGACCCTTCACTGTCTTTTGTCTGCAAACATCAAAGTGTGAAATGGTCAGACTGTCATAAGAGCAGTCAGTGTAATATGGTTGAATATTGTTTACTGACAGGGCTGGCTGTGTAGGAGCGCTGTGGAGAGTACGTGTGATGGTGAGTGGGAGGTGACTGAGGAGCTGGTGTAGCAGGAGGAAAGGATGACAACATCTGCTGCTGAATTGCCATGGCCTGCATAGTCATCTGCTGAGCCTACAACAAAATCATAGCATGAATATTTTTTAGAACAAATAAGTAAATAATAATCCTCGTTATTCACCATTTGAAGATAGTAACATACCAAGATTATAGCTTGCTGGTTGATGATGGCTTGCTGCTGTTGTGTCAGCACTGTTTGTTCTGATGCAGACAAAACACATTTATGACAAAAAATATGAGTGAGGCGAAAAAAATATGAGTTCTATAAATTGTGTTCTGAGAAGGGTTCTATATAAGGGTAATATAAAAAATATCTGCCTTATTTGATTTTATACAAGAAAGTTAATTGCAAACTCAGTCTGATGAATAGAATTAAATAATTATTGAAACCATTTCATGTTATCTGAAATAAAATGTGGTATATGGGCACAGAAATGTCTGAAGAATAAGAAAATCTGATGCATTGCTTTAGGAAAAATGTGTTTGGGATGGCTGCTGAAGAGGGTTAAGCATTGATTAATAGGGTTGGAATTAAATGTTCATCAGTGTATTCAGTAATGATATAGATACTGGTCAAGGCAGACATAAATTAAGCAAAGATGGGATCTCAGATTTTAGTTAACCCAAAGACACACAGTTTTAAAGGTTTAACAAACATTATCTTGCCAGTGTATTTAAAAACGATCACACATACAAAACACTGTTCATTCAATTAAATCATTTTGTGAAGAGCACGTCACCACGCCTTCAGGCCAAACATGCAGGACAACCTGGGTTTGTACCTGGCACACCTGACATCACAGGTAACCCAGGGACTACAGACGAGGAGGGGAGGGCACCCATTCCTGACAGCCCAGGCACACTACTGACATCAGTGTCCAGGACCTGAGCTGCCGCAGAGGGGCGTGCTCGGGTGGGTGATGAGGAGGGAGAGACATGAGAGGGAGGGGTGTCAGAAGTGAGAGTCCTCTGGCGGGAAGGCTGTGGTCTGTTGTACTGGTGGTACTGGGGCGGCTCTGGCTCCGGTGGCGGCTGCTGTTGCTGTTGATGGTATTGTTCATGGTGGTGGTGGTGGGAGGGGATTGGCATGGTGGGAATGGGTGGCATCATTCCTCCTGCTACTGGGAGCACTGGCACAGCTTGAGGACCCACAGGTAACAACTCAGTATTAGTGATCAATTAAGCTTCTAAGCTTTAAAACTTTTATCAGATTTTAATTGGTCTGGTCCCTGCCTTTTCAAGTTGATATCATCAAGATCATAAACATAATTAAAAAATAAAGGAATTGTATATGAAACAGTATGATATGCATAGTATGTTTACAATATACAAAAAAATTATGTCTTTCTCCTGTAGACATTGTTTGGAATATACCAAAAAAGCTATCTGAAATGATCTCTCTAGTGCACAAAATGCTACAAAATGAACAAATTAGTTAGCCAGGTTTCAAACTACTGGATCACTTGCTTCAAAGAAGAGTCAGAAGAGAAAGAAGGAGACAGACAATGATAGATCCCTATGAGCCAAGGTTAAATGAGTCATCTGTGGTTACAGTGAATGACTGCCCATACATTATGGATGTAGCCAGACTGCTCATTACAGCCTCTAAGCAACAGATTAAGTTTGGCCAGCTGTATAACTGGCCCTTTACACCTTACACTGTGCTGCCTGTTGAGTATCATCAGTAACAAAACACATTACATGGATTAAGTTGAACAACCAATAACTTTGTGAAATTAATGACAAATTCGGTGTAAACTTGTGGTTTTACAATTCATTGAGCAAGCTAAATATTTTAGTGCAGAAGAAAAACAATCCTACGCGTTTACCTCCGGGGTGTATTCCTGGTGGGTACGGCCGAGTGGGTGCTCTGTTTCCTCTCTCCTCCTCTGTGATGCCAATACCACCTCCTCCTTTCATTCTGGCTGACAAAGATCTTTCCATCTCCTGAAGTGCACACATATATTTCATTACATAACACAGAACGACTGGGAGGAATTTAGCTGCACTATTCTCTTATAATAAATATTATGTTTAATTTTAGTTTTAATTGTTTTTATTAAAAAGCACATTGAATTAGTTTGTGTACAAATTGTGCTTTACAAATAAACTTGCCTTTCATAAAATTTACAAATTACCAGTTTTTTTGCAGTAAGCTGCATTGGTTAAGATTACTTTTCACATTAAATAACATATTTTCGAAAACTAAACCCTGTGAGTGCTGGCTGGGTTTAAAAACATTTGTTCCATTTGTGAAACTTATCCTCCTAATTAATCAGATGACAAATCGATCACACCAAACAGAATAACTCACTTACTTACAAAACGTATGTCTAAATTTGATGTCATTTCATATCAAAGGTCCTCAAAAATATATCCACAAAAAGCCACTGTTCCTTGTGTGGTTCATACTTCTTCAGTTTAAAACACTTGCTCATGTACTCTGCCTGCTGTACAAGTCAGATACGGTATGAGGCTTGGTAACCCAATCATCCTTCTAACCGGGTGATAAAGTCTGTTCCATTCATACACCTACACAGGCAAGGTCACGTGACTAACCCGTCTATCATCTCTTTACTCCATTCACATACAGGGAGCTTAACTGGACTGGACAAACACACATCTAAATACTTGCCAGATTACTGTTATACTATCTGCCATCGGTGATACCTATAGCTACTTCAGTAACATAACACTAGGCCAGTACAGCTAAAATGGCATAGTATTGAAAACATTATAAGTTTGTTTTATTAAAAAGAAAACATCTGAGGCATTCCGATTGTGTAGATATGGTCTGAAGAAGGCCCACACTGCCGAAACACGTTGGCTAGTTGGAGTGCCTGATTTTTTTCTTTTTAATGTTTATAAGTGAAGTTTTCCCATTGTGGTCCTAATGAGCACCTGGCCTCTCTAAAACGTGTTTGTTTTATGTTTTTTTGTTTTGTTTTGTTTTTCAGGGGACATGAAAATAATGTGTGCAAAGGAAGCATGTAAATAAAATTGGTAGGAAAAGTAATAATACAAATGTAGGCCTCAAATAAGTGGCATGATACTTAGAATAACATATCGCTTAAATTGTCTCTGAACTTTAAATTTGAGTTTACAACTTATTATGATACAAAACTTGATGAGGCACTCTATGTTGCAAATATTAAAAATATAACATCTGCTTCTTAAAAATGAAAAGAAGAGGTTTGGGGCAGCATAAAATTTACAAAGGAGGAAAAACCTCAATAGTCTATAGTAGGTGTACTTACTGCACTACTATCGGACAGAACCGGGTCAAACAGAGAGTCCAAATAGCGGTCCATGCCTCTCTGAGTTTGACCATCACTGAAGCCGTCAGATTCTGTTGCCAAAAACACATATATATATATATTGAAAAATACTGCTAATTTTAAAACACACTAGCTACTTTATATTGTTTAACTTAGAAATGTATTTGCAAAGTATGCACCATGACTGTAGTAACCATCAGAGTCCGGCAGGCTACGAGCTGGTCTACTCCCACCTGGGGCTGAGAAAGGAGAAATTTCTTCATCTGAGTCAAAGCCACTGCCAACCATTGCACTGAAAGGCAAACAAATGTATATTATTTTTAAACATTTACATGCATTTCTTTGTAGGTAATTTTTATATTGTGTAGCTCTTACAGGCCAGCATTAGCTCTGATTTTTGTTGGGTCGTCTGTGCTGATTATGAAGTAACTCTTCTGTTTGGGAAAGTGAGAGGGAAGCTCCAGGTCTGCAATTAGGTCCATCACATAATCGTGTCCAGCCAGCTCAACCCACTGACCATGCTCCTTCATCAACACTGAGCTCCCCTTCCACCAGTCAGACACACCCCTATAATAACATGTCATTCAAAAGTCATTTACAAATAATAGTAACTGCATGTGCCCAAATTGCTTTTTCAAAACTGTCTTGGCACCTGTGTCTCAAAATATCTCCCGCCAAGTCCTCCCCACTGGTCCATGAGTGAACCGGACATAAGAATGACCCACCTGAAAAAAACAAAACAATATTTCTGTATAGTAGTTAAATTTGAAATGTTTTGACATGTGGAGTTTAAAAGCAGAGAGCCGATATCACCTGATCCTGACAGGCAATAAATAATCAATGACTTTGTGGAGTAACTGATACCCGCATAAGTGCTTGTGGCAAACCGAGTACTGGAGTTGGAAAAGACTGTTTACTAAATATGATATGACAAAATACGTTTAACAAGACACCTGCATTGTTCTTGGATAGTAAGTGAGACTCAGAACACCTTTTAAAAGAGCATAAATTATAACGTGGTTTCCATACTGCTTGCGTGGCTCACCGTCAAAGCAGTGCACGTGTAGCGCCATGTTGGCCTTCTTTCTATTGGCCGTCCACTCCAGCAGGGACAGCGGGTAAGTGCGGGCGGTCTCTGTGCCATCTCCAGAGCTGAACTGAGTCTTCTGACCACCCTGGATCAACCTGTGCTGCAGCATGGCCTGGTAACCAGCAGGGGCATGGTCAGACACAAACCTGGCGGGAAAAAGCTGTATTAGCAAAAATCCATAAAGGACAATTTTCTTTTAAACATATGAAATCTCCTACTTGAGCAGATATTTGTCCATCTTGGCAGAAGGGGTAAAGCTGCACACACATCCCAGCAGCAGCAGCCAGCCTCTCTCAGCGTTGTCAGGGTTGATGTTTCTCCAAACCTGGTTGACCACCTGAGCAAAGATCTCATCGCGAACACCTGGTGAGACAATTCCTCTCTGGATGATGTAATTCCCAAACATATTCTCCTGGGCTCCATTCAAATGAGGGTCCCCCATGAAGCGTAATACCTTGCAAATGCAAGATTAAGAGGAGATAATAAACAAAAAGAGGAGAGCATTTAAATTCTATAGTGCAGACCACACATTACCATAATAAAGAGCTGGAGAGCTTCTTCTTTAAGATCCTCTTCCACTCGGGTTAAAGGAGTCTCCAAAGGGGCCATCAACATACCAAACTTTGGTTGCTAGAAAGAAACATAAAATATATATAGCAGCATGTGATACAAAGTGTGTAAAGCTTGGTTCACAAGAATATTTAAACAAAAAGTTACCTTGAAGTGAATCTGTACATAGCGATAGAAAGTGAAATTATTGATGTCCAAAGGCAGAGTGAGTTGAGTTTGTTCCTGAATATGAGGAGCCTGAAGGAGAGCCAGACAGTCCGAGTGCAGCTCCCTTCTGGCTGGAGACAAACAAAAATAAAATGGTACAGGATGTTAAAAAACCATTGGATTTGAAAAATAGTTCTGTAACATGTACTGTTCTGTTAAATATATCCAATAGCTGTATCAGTCTAATTTATCACAAATTCTTTTATAATGAGACATATGCATCTACATTAACCTCCTGCTGTCTGCAGCAGCGCGCCAAGCTCTGCAGGGATCACCAGGTGTGTGACATTAACCACCTCCCGTTTGGTCAGCTCCTAAAGAAATCAAAAATATTATTGACTGTTATTGACTATTCACTGTTTTCCAATGTCCCTTTTTTTTTTTTTTACCAATTCTCTTTTCCGTCTTTCCTCTTGTGCCCTCCTTTTTGCCTCAAACCTTCTCTGCAAATACATAAAATAAAGCAACGTTAATTCAAATATAACACATTAAAAATGTGTCTGATTTGTGAATTATCATCAGAAATGATATTTCTTCATGTACCTTGATGTATTGTTTGCGATTCACATACATATGGATCAAGGATCGGAAACGAACCAGACTTTCTCTCATTTTCATATAGCGCTTCCTGGAAAACCAATCATCATTTACATTCACATCTGCACACAAACATGTTACTTTATAGTGAAGCAATAATAAGCAGTGAAGTACCTGGCGAGATAGCCTCTGCAGCGGGCCTGGAGCCGGATCATTTTGTTGCGGAACTCTTTGTAGCGTTTTCGGACGAAGAACATGCGAGTGTAGCGCTGCAGAGTGAGAGCAGCGAGGTGACGGGAGCGCTCTCGCTTACACTCCAACAACTGATAAATGTCTTCTTTCAGAAAGATCTAGAGATTAGAGGCACAAGTCCAGCAAATATTAGATTTAAATAAAACCCCCCACACACATGTATTTCCTCGTGTAAATGAAAAATAAGACTTGCCTTTGTGACCCCCACATGGTATAAACCCGGTCGGAGAGGGCACAGTTTACTCAACATTAGCACACAGTTCTCTCCACTGGCTGCAGGAATCTGATGCACCCCCACCAGAGACTTGTACCTTCACAATAACCAGAAACATAGGATTAGATTTTAAAAAAAGGGAGAGAGAGAGTTGTGAATAATTCCACATATATGCATAATACCTAAAGAGAAACACATCAAATTGCATTCTGATAGGATATCCCTCTCTCCGGATCCTAATTGTCTCTAGGATACCAGAATGTCTAAGCTGGTGACTGACCAGTTCATCTTCAAACACACTTGGTTCCTATAAAAAAAGCTGGTGAACTCGCAAATAAAAAGTAAATTAAACAATATATAATGATCCAATACACTACCTTCAGATTATTTGGCTTAATACAGCGCACAAAAAAAGGATTGCACCTGAACAATAAAAAGCAACAATAAAGAAATGTACACTTCAAACAAACTTCAAACTAAATTCTAAATTGTTAAATAAATGTCCCCTACCTCTCCATCTTCTCCACCAGCTCCAGGAGGGATTGCTGGAACTTGCTGCTGACTGTGGAAGCTTGGTATTTTCGTGTGACTGTGCTGCTCTTCCTCTTGTGACCCTTTTGTTGGCCTATGAGCTCCTGGTGTGCCACAAAGATGTTGGACACCATCTACACACAGGTATCACACATTTATATGACCCAGTTACATTTGAGTTATGCACTGTACACATGTTAACCTTAGATTTACCTTGTTCTTGCTTTGAATGAACAGATCAAGAACATCTTGCCGGACCTGGTCATAGTTCTTATCAAGAAACTTATGAACCTGAATCAAGAACAGAGAAAATTACAAACAAAAAATATTTAATATACCTCAACCTCAAAAAGATGAATGAATACGATGTGACTACTACCTGATAAGTGACCCGGCCAGCGTAATGTTTGATACTAAACTCAGGAGTGGGCATTTTTGGCTTAATGTACAGTGGGTTGTGGACGTGGTGATAATGACATTTTTGTAGAAAGGTGTGGTCTGTTGCCTGACAAGCAATTTCAATTAAATATTATTAGTATGAAATAAAAAAATAAATTTTCTTAAGTTTATATTTTTTTCTCTCTACCTGTGGAAAACAGCTTTGATCATCTAATATTCTCAATATCCCATGAGGCTTTGCAGCAATAAGGTCAATGCAGGGTTGGTTGTCACTGAAAGGAATGTCTTGCCAAGGGACTTGTTCCCTGCTATATTCTTCCTGAAAATAAAAACAAAAACTCATTAAAGCACAGTTTTGCTAAATTATTCATGTTATAATGGTGTTAGCTTCTCAAAAACATACCATGAGTTTTGTTTCATTCACACATATTTCAGTAATCCTTCATTATTAGTGTGTCTACATCTCCAAAGCTCAAAATGTTCTGTCACATCATGTAGTAACAGTTTTCAAGTTAACAGCTCCTTTTACCTTTACCAGGACTAAAATTGACAAAATCATTTGAGTGACCACATATGGCATTTATAAACACAGTGGAGCCCTTCCTATATTACCACAAAACATCACAAGGTGGAACTGTGTTTTCTGTCTGAAAGAAGATCTCATCCTAAATATGTAGGGTTTGTATGTTAAACAAGTGTGAATGAAACAATACTCCAGATGTGTCTTTGATGAAGAAACAACATGGTGTGTAATATGGGCCCTTTTGCGTAAAAGAAAATCAGATATGCATGCAATAACTTGTTTTATTACCTGTTCTTCTCTGAAAATGATCCGATTGAAGAAAAATTGCAGGTACTCATTTGCATAGTTGATACATAACTGCTCAAAACTGTTGAAGGCCAAGTCCTGTTTTAAATATTTATTAGATTGAAATTTAAAGGCACACACGCACACACAAATAATAATGACATTTTTAAACTGTATTAAGTCGTACCTCAAAGCCATAAATGTCCAGGATAGAGATGGAGAGTGTGTGTTGATGGGGGTACACCTGAGAGTTAATCTTCTCAGTTATCCAGTGGAAGAGCAGTGAGTACAGGATCTTGGCAACTGCATCTCTGAGACCAAAGAAACGGACTAAAGCTCAAATGGCTAATGATAGCACCACCTGAAGCTGTCCAAATGTGTTCTTTTTTACCTGGCATCAATAGCACTCTCTACAGTAAGTGGTGTGAAAATCCTATCCCTCATAGTGTCCTGAAATGTGCAAAAAGAACATGATTCAAACAATCTGACATCATGTGTAGTACAAGAACTAACAAAAATGGACCACTGGCATACAGACCGTGACTTTGTATGTGATGGCTTTCTGCAGCCCTTCAGGGGAGATTTGTAGAAGCTCAGACACCACTCTGATCTCTTGGGCACTGATCACTGTCGCCACCTCCTGGCCATCAGCCTACAATGCACCAGTAAACAGATGTGCCATTTAAACACAAGAGGCAGCATTAAATAGTATGACAAACCAAATAGACATACTTACGTCATGTCTTTGAAAGAAGATGTTGCCCAGGTGCAGAATAGAAGCGAGAACTCTGAAGATGGAAGACTGGTCCTCAGGAGCAAAGTGAAGGATTTCCATGGCAGCTACAAGTCGACGGTAATCTTCTGCATCATTTTTTCCTGTAATCCCACAATCCCCTCCCTTTACAAGAAGCAACACGATACATTTCAGACAGTTGTTCCTAAACTTTGTAAACTGTAGATGTGTCTAGGTGTACCTGATTGAGGTAATAGTACGTCTCAGCACCCTGTAGATAGAAAGCTCGCTTTTGTTGTGATGGAAGACCTGCCAGCATCTCGTAAAAGATGTGATAGTTCCTCTCATCTTTGGCCTTGAAGAACAAGTACATCACTTCAACATGAATAAATGACACACAGCATAAAGTTACTTAGGTAAGCCCCAGACAAAGTATGTTACCTGAAAGACAATACGAGACTTCTCCAGCAGATACTGGGAGGTTATGGCACCACTGATCACTCCGCTTAAATAAAATAAAGAATATATAAAATATAAGGTTAGTGGGAAAAAAACTGTAAACATGTGTTTTATTACACTTACTTTTCTAAAAACACTTCAATGTATTTTCCAAAGCGACTTGAATTATCATTTCGCACAGTTTTGGCATTTCCAAAAGATTCCATCAGAGGAGCTGCCTCAAGTATCTTCAAGGGAAAAGGAGAAAATAACACTTCAAAGAATCATAAAAGATTTACTGCTACATGTTACTTAAAAGACAACCACTCCAAAAAGGGAAAAAAAAGAATAAAGCTATAAATTCTGAAAGTGACTAATGATAAATTTTTAAAGCAAACAAAAAACAATAACAAAAAATTACAAGCAAAGCAATCAACCACTATAAACAGCTACAGCTCTACTAATTACAAGTGGAGAAGCACAAGTCATGCAATGGGGCCACACTACCTCAATCTTTGATGAGTCAGGTGAAAAACAAGTTAAAAATAAGATACAAGTTTAAATGTTTTTTGTAGGTTAAATATATTAAGCTAAGTATAACAATGTTTATAATGTAAAAGTCAACATGTACATACCTGTTGTGCAACATTGCTCGTGTGCTGAATTGCTGCTAGGTAACGAAGGACTAGTTTTGTCGCCTCAGTTTTACCAGAGCCACTCTCTCCACTAAACCAAAAATATATACGAAAAAAATTAAATAATAATATTATACCATCTTAGGGATAATAAACAAGTCATTAAAGCGTTTGACTTTACACAAGCTTAATTTAAAGTTCATCTAAATATTAGGCTGAAGTGATTTCCATTTGTTCATTGAACTGCTTGAAAGACACACCTGTTGTATGCTACTAACATCTTAATACTAAATACCATCATTATGGAAACATAGCCAAGGAGAGGAACGGGGCTGCATTGGTGTTTAAGGACATTGGCACCTTGGCCACATTACAGTATTAGGTTTCAACTCACGGGCTGTGAAGCTAAAAAACTGGGCCATTATTGGTCACTGTACACCAGACCTCAGTTACCCCTTAACATGCGCTCACGATCACATGTACACGTAGCAGGCGTGCACACAGTACACACATGATAGAAAGCTGATCTGCTACTGGCCTAGACTGTGCGGAGTTTTCCTTACAGGCCCTTCCACACTGAGCCACACTGAGCTGCATTGTGCATGTGAGCCATTTGTGGGCTAATTGGAACAGCACATGTTTGTGTACAGGTGCACATGGCTGTACTTCACTGTATATGATTACATCTAAGTGCAGCCCCAGCAGATTTGCTTACAGTTTCTATATGCATGTGTGCTTTTCTCATTCACGAGATCAGTTTTTGACAGACGTCTGATAGACAGAGTACGGCAGGAATGAGAGATGACTCTGTATTAAGTTTGCTGGCAAGTAAACCACAGACAGAAACTCATGAATTTGCAAAGACAAAGTCAACTGGAGATGGAAAATGTCCTTAGTTCCATTCACATGTCTACACAAGGTTAAACCCATGATGTACAGTGTACTGACTGCAACTTCACTCTCTCCACAAGCCCAAGCACTATTATCTTTGTGGACTATGTATTATAATAATGTTCTGTAATGTAATCCTTTATATAGTAACAGTACAAAATGTATATGCCTTCCTAATGATATGATCATTTCATGAGCCTCAGTACATTTTTCAAATGAAGTACACAATCACAGTGAGAAGAATACCTGATTATTATGACCTGGTTGTGATTGGCATCCATCAGTTTGGAATAAGCAGCATTTGCTATGGCAAACAAATGCCTGGAAACAAAAATTAGAATAGGAAAAACAATTGTTTCCAATTTGTACATAAAATGTAAGATGGAAACCATTTTAACTAAGATCTCAGAAGTTATAATTACATTATGATTAAAAATCAAACTTACGGAGGGTTCTCCCCAAGAGCATGGCCCTTGTAAAGTAGCACCTTGTCTGTCCCATAGATGTTGTACATCCTATAGGGATTCACTGACACCAATATACTCCCAATATATGTCTGTCAGAAAGAGTGTTAAAAACAGATCATTAGCCAATGTCTTTAGAGGAGTGTAGTATATGGAGTGTTACTTACATAAATGAGCTCCCTCTGAAATCTTGTCTTTATGTTCAGCAGAACAGCCTCTTCATGCATCTCCCTGTATAACACATCAAAACAATATAAACACATAACAGATCAATGTGGTTTAAGATATTTCTATTTCACGTAAGCAGTCAGCTGGCTAAGTGATAGAAATCTGCAGGTTTTTAAGAGTGAGAGCCCAGATCAACTTACTCTAGTTGTGTCATATCCTCCACACCTTCCACTCTTTTTTGCCGCTGAGTCACAGATGACAAGCTTCGGATAGAGTACATCTACAAAACATACACCTACAATAAATAATTCATTTTCATCATTTATTTCACTTAATGCATTCATATGATTTTATTTCTCTGAGTTCACCTAAAATATACTTTCCAATAATGCAAATGCATTACAAATATTACACTGAGATTTGCTGGTGTACCTGATACAAACTAATCACTGATATGTCCTGAAAATGCATATATATGCTATTCTAAATTTAAACAGTTTGAATGTATTTATTCATTTATGTTTATTTTACCTTATCATACCAGTTCCCCTCCGGTTCTCCCTCCCTGCTCAGATTCCACTGTCCTTGATCCTGCCCCATTTGTCTTTGTACTCGGGAGTCGTGTGGGATCAGGAGCTCCCCATCTCCATACATTGCCCACTCATCTTGCATTTCCATCCCGTCCATTCCTGGACCATGAGCCCAGTGCTGTCCAGGCCCTGCCCCTTGGACTTGTGGAGACACTATGGCATATGAAGGCAGGCGATATGACGCCCCCCGCAAGTTAGTGTTTAGTAGGGCACCAGAGAGGTTAAGGCTGCGGGGTTCTGGGGTTTTAGGAGCACCTAGCCTGGTCATTATATTGCCTTCAGGAAGACGATATTTAGCTTGGCGAAGGTTTGGGTTTTTGGACAAAGCATTCGACAGGTCAAAGGAACGGGAGTCTGCAGCTTGCTGCCTTGGATTCATTAGGGATCCATCAGGCAAGCGATACGTGGCCGACCGAACATTCTGATTGCGTAGGGCATTGGAAAGGTCAAGGGAACGTGATCCAGATGTGTCACTAGAACCAGGTTGCCTTAGGAAAGAGGTATCTGGAAGTTTGTAGGATGCCCCACGCAGGCCTGTGTTTAGTAAGGCACCAGAGAGCATTGGCCCTGAGGGGGGAGGGGGAGTAGGTTCATTTCGTGAAAACAATGATGATGCACCAGGGAGCTGAAACTTTGCCATCCGCATATTAGCATTCATTAAGGCACCAGATAACCCAGGGGAGGACACAGCACTTTGAGGAGTTGGTTCCTCCCTTCCCGGACGAGATAGAATTGAACCATCGGGTAATCGGTAAGAGGCCATTCGTAAGTTAGAACTGAGAATAGAAGAGGAGAGCATGGGAGAAGAGGGAGTGACAGGCTCGGACACAGGCTCCTCTCTTGAGACTAGAGTTCCATCTGGTAGACGATATGTGGCTTTTCGGACATTGGGGTTTAGCAGTGCAGAGGAAAGCATTGGTGACATAGGGGAAGGAGTTGGTGCAGGTTCTGTTCTGGTAACCAGTGATCCATCTGGCAAACGATATGTAGCCTGACGCAAGCTGGGGTTAAGCAAGGCAGATGAGAGCATAGAAGAGGAGAGGGGGGAAGGAGCTGAAGTAGGTGCAACAGCAGGTGCAGCAGTGCTCTGGGGCATCCTCAAAGTGCCACTTGGAAACCGGAACATTGATCCCTGGATCTGGGAAGTTCGTAGTCCACCAGAGAAAATAGGAGTAGTGCCAACACTGGCTTCTGGTTGCTGAGTTGAAGGAGGAGCAGAAGAGGCAACAGACATTGGGGAAAGGTGACGTTGAAGAGGTGAAACAAAGGAAGCATTACGTAGCTGGGATGTAAGCATAGTTGAAGACAGTTGTGGTGAGGATTGAAGAAGGGAGGCAGGGGCCGTCGCTACCTGTGGGGTGTAAGAACATTTGTAAAGAGGTTAGCATTGCGCAGTAAAGGAGAAGTACTGAGAACAGATGAATTCTGCATTGACATTTTGGATAGACCAAGAGAGTCATTGGGGGTCACCTCTTGGCTCACCTGTTCGCTGGATATAATTTGCTGCCCATCAGGCAGTGGAGAGGTGCTTTGTTGTAGAGGAGAAGATGTATTGTTGTTCTGCAAGTAAGGATTCTGAAGAGCACCTCCCAGAAGAGACGATGCAGATGCAAGGGGTGAGGAAGCTCTAGATAGAGGAGATGGAAGTAAAGGAGAAGACATTACTTGAGGGTTTGGTAAAGGATTTCCCAACATTGGTGACTGTCCTTGTTCCATCATAGTTAGGCCATGCTGGGGTACGCTTTGTAATGGTGCTTGTGGTGCCATGGGTAAAATAGGCTGGGGCATTTGAAGTGGCTGTGCAAACATTTGTGAATTCATGCTTCTAAGAGGCAGTGGAGATGCAGGATGAGAAAACTGGTGCATGGGAGAAGCTGCACGTGTGGTTAGAGGAGATGCGGGATGGCTCTGGAACCTGCGCACGGATGGTTGTGGAGATATAGGGCCATTGTGTTTTAAAGAAGGCTGTGGTGACATGGGAGGTACAAGAGGAGGGGCTCTAAATGACTGCCTAGATTGAAGAGAGGGGTTTCTGGCCATACGCACCAGTGGTTGTCCCCTCCCCACAGGTCTGTGAAAGACTCCTTGAGAACTACCAATTTGATGTGGTCCTACTAACCCTGTAGGTCGCGAGCCTGATCTAGCTAGCATAGGGGGTCCACCTCCGATCTGAGCTGTTGGTGAAGTATGACCACTGTGGATGGATGATCTAAAAGGAGCTACATGCGTAACAGGGGGCCCATGTCTACTCCGTCGGTTTGGGGAGGGCTTGACTGCTCCCATTGGCACCTGTGTCCTATTTGGTCCACCTCGGCGTCTGAGAGTGGAAGCTCTGGTGGGGAGTGGACGCCTGGTAATCTGTGATGGGGAAGTGGAGGGCGGGCGATGAGGTGAGGCTGGTCGAAAAGCTCGGGGTGGAGATTGAGGTCTTTCAGATAAAGGGGGACTTCGCCTTTGAGGGGATGGAAGTGTGGGAGAAGAGGAATGCTTCTGCCTAGATGTTTGGTTTCTTCCTTTAAACACATTAGGCCTTGTAGATGGAAGGGGCACTGCATCTGGAGGGGGCTGCTGTCTGAAAGAAAGTCTTGGAGAAGAAGGTCGTCCTGCTCGTTTCCTGAACGATGCCTGTGGAGAGGCCAGGGGGCTTGTAAGTGGTGATTGAGCCCTCTGTGTTGGAGCTCTTTGCAGACCGGTGCCTCTTCTTCCTCGAGCCAAAGATGGCTGTGTTCTTCCTGATATTCCTCTTCGTTGTTGAGAGGGAGAAGGTGGCGGACTCGGGGACCTTCGCCGCTCTCTTGGGGACATTGGTGGACCCCCAACTACTGAGGCACGGTTTGCAGGGTCTCTTCTGCGCATACGGGGAGAAAAACGTGATTCAGGTTCCATATCTGCCTGAAAATCCATATGACGGTGCGAAAGGCGTGGGGAAGCGCGAGGGGAAGCTGGGGCTAATGTTCGTACAGATTTATTTCTCCGAGAAAATTGTGGTGATGCAAGAGGAGTGCGTCTCACAGGCCTTGGTGAAGTCACTGGTGAATGAATAGGAGAGCGCATTAGGGGGGGCATTGCGGGAGGGCCAACAGGTGCCATTTGGTACACTGGTGGCTCTTGAGGAAGAAATGATGGCTGGTAAGCAGGTGAACCCATATATGGTGAAGCAGCGAGAGGAAGGTGAGCAGTTTGAGGAGGAAGAAACTGATTTTGCTGAAACATAGGAGATGGTGGGAGAAGTGGCTGCTCATACTGCATATCTAACATCATATCTTGGTTGTTCAGTGCAATCGCTGGAGAGTTAGAGGGAAACATTGCTGAAGGGGGTGGAGGGGGTACAGGTTGCACATCAAGTCTCTCTTGCCCAAACATTCTCACCTGGGGCCTGGGGACTTTAAATTGTTCAGATGGAAAGGGCTGGGGCACAGTATATGACAACTGTTCCTGTCCATAAAAAGGATCCAATTCAGCGTGATCAACATACAAAGATGGCTGGTATGGATTGTACGAAACAGATTGGTCTACATACCCCATCATTGGATCAGAATATTGGCCCATAAATTCCCCATAACCTCCATTCATCATGTCATACGGGTCTGACATTGCATAGGTATAACCCATATCTGGATCAAAATAATCCTCATATTCGTCATATTGCTCGTAAGTATTATAAAGACCATTGGCATAATCATAACCATATGGATCTGGCTCCATTGCATAGACCATTCCATTATCACCATAGTAATAATCCATTTCATCTTCATAATAGTCCTCATATTCGTCATCATAATATCCATCAAATTCATTGAAGTAATCGTCATAGTACTCATCTTCATAATAAAAGTTTCCTTCATCGTCATAGTAACCATACTCATCCTCCCACTCCTCGTCATCATAATAATAATCCACATCCTCTCCATAAGGGTCATAGGGGTCGTAAGGGTCATAGGGGTCATAGGCCATAGGGCGTCTGTGTAAGCGTCTAGGTCTCCAACCATCATAGTAATCTTCCTCATCCTCATATTCATCCGCATCATAGTCGTAACTTTGATTGTGATAGTACGATGGCCTCCCCTTATCATCCCTGCGAATAAATGACAGACGCTTTTGACCCCGTTTTACTCCTGTAAGTCTGCCATGCCCTTTTACCGTCAAGAACCTTCCTGTCAGCCAGTTAGTGGCTGCAGCAATCTTTCCCAGAAGTTTGCTTTTGGTCTTAAAGTTTTCTTCTTGCCTCTGCTTTCCAAACAAGCCCTTGAACTTTCCTCCCATTCCCTTGGATTCAGCTGCCATTTTCCCACCTTTCCCAGCTAAACCTGAAAGATTTAGTGTCTTTTTCTCTGTGTCTTTTGCTGCATCTTTTTTACCAAACAAACTAAATCCAGACAAGCCGGGTTTTTTGTCTCCAGATTTACCCCCAAGCCCAGCAAAAAGCTTGCTAGCACCCAGAGTTGGTTTGTTCCCAGCAGCTGGCTTTTTCTTCTTGGAGAGTCGCAGGAATAGACGGGAAGTACTTTTAAGGTTTCTTTTCGGTTTTGCTTTTTCTGGTGGCTTAACAGGCTTTGCCAAGGGAGGCTTTGCCATGGGAGGCTTTGCCATGGTAAAAGGGGATGCTTTTCCTGTGATGCTGGTGAGAGCTTTGGATGCCCCTTTAAGCTGAGTTGTTGATGGACGTGGCTTTGGTGGCGGTAAGGCCTTTTTTTGTCCATCAAGTGCAAACCCCATCATTGCCTTCGAAGCCCCTTTTATATTTACATCAGTCATCTTTTCAAGTTGACTGCACTCATCCCTTTCTTCATCTGAGCTCTCCTCGGATCCTCTTCCTCCTCATCATCATCATCAGACACAGCTGCTTTAGACGAAGGCTTGAGATTTTTCACAGCCATGGCCTTAGATGCCCCTTTCAGCGCGGCTTTTCCTTTGCCCTTATCAGACTTCTTGGGTGCCACCTCTTCTTCGCTCTCATCTTCACTCTTTACGTCGTCTTCAGATGCATCAGACTCACTTGCAGGTTTTTTGCTCTTTCCTTTGCTTTTGGGGTCCTCTGCCTTTTTACCCCCTTTTTTGTCTTCTTTGCCTCCCTTTTTATCATCCTTTGCCGCCTTCTTTGGCTCCTCTGATTTGCTTTTCTTAGGAGCAGATTTTGAGTCACCCTTTTTGGGAGCCATAATGTTCTCTTTTGGTCAGATCATCTCTAGTGACAAAAAATCCACATTGTTCTAACTTGTAGAAGATCTACAGCCGGCCACAAACCATAGTCCTTCAAAACTCAATCCAGTAACAGCTTCTTCCATTGGTAGTCATTCACATTACAGTATGAAAAAAAAAATACAGAAAATAAGAACTTTTAAAAAGTTTGTTCATTAAAGTTGAAAATGTATCACTTTCAGTTCTACTCTTACTTTTATCCAGTGAATTCCTCAAACAACTTCATAAAAGAACACAAAAGTTTCAGCTTTGGCTCCAGTGCATTGTGCAGAGAGTCAAAAGTAAATCCCAGGAGTCACAGAAACAATAAAAGCCGGTGCAACCCCTCTGACACACTGTCTTTAGTCCTTTGAGTGTCTTGCATTGTCAGCTCGTCTTGGGAGTCCGAAACAGAATCCTCATCTTGGCCGCTGCACAAACTTTGGCAGGAGGTCCCCCTGTGAGGAGAGCTGAAGTTTGCCTGTGTGAGCCTTGGCCTTCGGGGGAGTCCTCCTCTTTGTCTGAGCCCAGATGCATGTGTGTGGTTCCCATTTGTGCTGGTATCCTCCCCTCACACACGTCAGCTTGCCTTTATGACCTGCTGCAACCTCCGGCATCTCTCTAGTTACTACGACATCAACTGTGCCCTGAGCGTCTCAGCTTAAGCTCCTGTCAAATACACTGTCTGTGAGCGTTTGCTAGTATTATGTATAGTGTTTATACACGGGAGTCAGATTTTAAGTACGGCTGGTTAGAGTTGCAAAGGGCACATAAATGTACCAGCTTAACTGGCACAGGGTAACCCTACCTGCAGGCTCATTCCCGTATCAATAATGCAAAATAGTTGAGCTGACGCTAAACTGTGTCTGAGAGGCAAAGCCAAAACACACACATGGAAATAGGCCATAATCATGCACACACCAGAAACAATGTCAAAGCTAAACTACCGTAAGTATTGACATGAGGGATTCATTGCATATTTTTACGCAAACAAATATATTTTCTCTATAACTAGTCTGGATATGCATGATAAATAAGAACAGTTGCTTTCAAAGAACCGTTTAGGCATTCTAATTGGACATAAATAGTGGAAGAGAAGGAGTGTCAATTAGAGAGCCACACAAGACAAAGACACAGGCTGTAACACAGGGTAAGCAAACGGGAGGTATAGGCTCATTGATAATTGTCTAATGCTAGTTCTGGACGTAATGCATTGATGCTCTGCTGATATTCCACTAGGTCATCTCAATGGCAGATATGAATGTTTAATGTGTGTCCTCTGTTCCGCCTACGCAGCATAGATAAAACATTCATCGCTTGGTGATCTAAATATATCGCAGAGGGACATCTTTGCGCTCAACTGCGCCTCTGCCAATTTATAATACATTGAGACTGGTGTCAGGGGTGAAAAAGATCAACTCAAGGGCAAAACATCAGGATAACAAGGTGGCTATCCGGATCTTAGTTTACTCTGACTTTTTGATCATTTGAGCTGGATTAAACTGTCTTCTTGATCTGTGACATGGTTTAAGTAGGAATCTGTATCATGTGTCTCTCTGAGCAATAGCTGTGACAAACCACTAAACTGTCTGTAATTATCTTTACTGAAAAACTCATGCACTTCAAATCTGATATGCTAGTATGGGCAGAAATTCAAGGATGTTTGCTGTGAAGGCAAACTGAGGTCGTCTAAGCAATTTCATGTGTATGATATGTAATAGTAGCCAGTCTAGCGAAAATATCTAGTAAAAAAATGCCAAAAAGTTGGAATTGCGGATGTTTGAATTATAACTGTGGAAATGTGTCTTGTGTTAATTGTAAATTAAAATGGAACAGCACTTGTACTTACACTAATAATACACATAAGACAATAAAGTGACAGATGCAGGATCGCATTCATACCATACAACTATACAACTCGTAATAAATAACCTTCTGTCATGTCAATCACAATTTCTCCTTATGACCTCTTGTATATAGCTGAAATTGTATTATTATATTTCTATATTTTTTTAATTTTACTTATACATATACATTTTATATAATTAAGCCTTATTTGACACCAGTCTCTTGTTATTTTTGATACTTATGATGAATTTATTATTACCATTTCTATTTTTGCTGTTTGTTATTATATATATTGTCATGTGTGAGCTACTGTGTCCAAATAATTTCACTTGTGGATCAATAAAGTTTGTCTAAGTCTCAGTCTAATTCATAGGTCTATGACGTTGGCTGTCATGCAATTCACAAACAAAATCTGAGGAAGAAAGAATGCATAAACATGGTAGAGTGACAAATATGATTGCCTGTGCGTGCCAATGACTGACAGTGTCCTTTCAGAGGAGGTACTCAATGAAACACTATAATAAAGAGGATCACCTGAGTAGACACGCAGCACATGCACCCTTTAATGACTCCAGCCAATAAAGCACAAGCTGTCCATGATAAAGCCTCTATGTTCAATTACTCATATCACAATACAGCATCGAGGCAATGTAACCAGCTAAATACTTGCAAAATATGACAACAGACATGAATGACAAGGTATAAGATCAATTAATTCGAAAAAATAATGACTGTGAAGGTGAGACCATTGGGTACAAGGCATGGGGGTCAAGTTTCCTGTAAGCCGTTAAGCCCCATTCACATTAAACCTTCCCTGTCAGGTATTCTAGAGTCTTGACAAAGGATCAAGGTTGTTCAAAGACCTGACAGAAGATTAAACACCTTGACTACAGTCACGGTTCTATTCAAAGTAAGGGTTTCCAGATTGCCTTGTAATTTCTTATGTAGGTTAGTGTGGAAACTTCATTCTTATAAGAGTCATAGTAAACTGAAATGGATTGTACAGTTCATTTTATAATATAACATTAATTTTAAAGTTATGATGCTCTCATTTAACATGGACCTCTAATCACAATATTTGGAGCTGCCTCCAAAATATTTAAGTCTGAGAAAAGTGACTTAAATTTCATTATCCAGTTACACTATGATTACAAAATTGTTAAACAGTTCAAATTATTGTATAGAGCCTTAGGAAACAAACTTAGAGCATGAGACAAGGCAGCCTGTATTAGCTTGTATGACACTGCTCTCTTGTGTTGGGACTGGGGTGCGGTCTATACATACAATTCTCATACTGGCTAGCAGTAAATAGAGTAGACATTTTATAACTGTTTCGTAAAAATAATTTAACATATGTGTGTATTAAATAAATGTATTTAATCATTAGTTTATAATAATTATAACCAGTAATTAATATGTTCTAAATATAATTATTTGAATACATATGAATGATGATTTAATAAGTTTATGTGATGATTCCATGACTCCAATGAAATCGAAAGTTAAAACCATTCTTCAGAACAGCTTGGATCTAATAAGTGACATGCCATACTGTGGAATATTCTAGCCAAAGGAACAACATTTCTATGAAAACAAGCCTACACCATGCCAAATAAACCTCCAAGTTTGTTAAAAAAAAAAAAAAAAAAAGTACATACTAAGGCTTTAAGCAAAGTTTCAGGATAAATATTATTTTAATTTTCAAGCCAGTGGTAAAATGATTCAGATAACTGATTCTACACTTCACGTTGCCAAACTGTGCATTCATTCAACATGAACACAAATTTAGAAATATTGGCATTACTAACAAATATTGCTAACAGGAATATAACACCAACTAGGACACTCACACAACTTATTCTTACCTTATCTGGTCTTCTGATCTACTCCAAATGACAGCATATGCCTCCAAATCCTCCCTTCCAACCAACACTGCACTTGTTACTGGTCAAAATCAAGCAGGTCTGAGTCCTGGTCATCCCAAGGTCCTTTGTGCATCATTTTATAGCCTTCCGCCCCACACACACTCCCCTGTTTCTAAAATAACATGGACCATTTCAACACAATGGGGCTTCAATGACAAACCAAATAGTGCCTTTGGTTTGGTAAAGCTTCAGTAAATCTTTGTACATTTTCAGGACAAAAGAGACATAGGGCACGGCTTTAGGTAAAACTAGTGCAATTACATCAAACAAACATTAGAAGTGCCATGATTGGGTTTCATAGTCAACATTCATTTGTGCATCTATTCACATTATAAGCCTTTCCTAGCTGCTGTAGTAAACAACAAAATGGTTCCATTGTTGGTTAATGGCAGGATGACATAAGCAGACGCACGCAGGCCGACCACGCTCTGAGCATTATCTCCACATTCACACGAGGGTCCTGATGTCATAGGCTAGGTGGATTCTCTTATGAGACTTAAAGAAAGGATAAAAGGGGTTTGGATCTGAGTCAGGCCCACACAAATAAATAAATGGACAGTGGTTTACAATAACCATTCAGCAGGTGATGCCTCATTATAGGCACCGCCATCCTCTAGTCATGAATGTTTAACCCAACAGTCTGCCCATAGTCACCAAAATACACACACTTATGGTCATTCTCTTCAGGTTAAAAGTCACAGTGCGTGATCTACACACTTTTTTGTTATGATTTATTAACCATGTATGTACTATATGTCATTAGAAATATATAATATGTCCATATAAATGTGTTGTCATCTTGTCTGTGTAAAGTGAAATGATATTTGAACTATCTGAGTACATTGTACATGTGTGTGTATTTGTATTTGTTTTTTTTTGTATTAGCTCTTAAGGTCGGTCTTCCCCACATTTTGTATAGTGCAGTGTAACAAGCAAATAGTGTCACTAGAGGGCAGAAGAGACAAAGATGAACCTTCAGGCCAAAAGTCCTCTCTGTAGGCTTGAGTGTAATGTGTCAGCATCTCCTTATTGTTTACGTTTGTTTCTTTGTATTTGAGTTTGACAACATATTTGCAATAATAATGTTAATTGTTCAGATAAATGTTTGATCCTACATATCTGTGATGGAAACTGATATTGTAGAAAGAGTACTCTCAATCTGTCTGTGTGTAAATGAATGTGATTTCTACCTGATACCAGACCAGTCATTAATGTGTAAAGGCTCAGCAGACACAACTGTCTCCACCATCAGGAAGCCCTTTGTTGTACTACCTGTTCTCAAATGTAAGTTAGTAGGTTGATTAGCAGAAGTTTGTGAAAAAGCCATTCCGCTTTGATATGTATGTAATTTGTATTTCTATATAAATACTCAGAGCTCAGGAGCTCTGGGGGAAGATGGAGGAGGGAGATGGAGGGAAGGAGAGTAACTGGACAGAGGATACTCAAGAGAGGCATTTGGTCTCTGGCCAAGGCAGGCCTAAGCCCTGTCCACATCTTCTGTAACAAGAATAAACCTTTGTCTTTATTCCAAAAACTCATCAGGCTTCACAAATGGATTATTATTTATCATTAAGAGATACTTTTTTTCCACAACATGTTTTTCCCCTCAACATATCCAATTATAAATACACCATAATGTGTGAACAAAAGTACCTGAGGTTGGTAAAACAAAAGGTTTATGGTTTGATACTAGCTCTGACCATAGTCATGGTGTCCATGGGCAAGATTCCCCCTCACTCACCTTGTCCCTGTGTAAAGTAACGATGCATTATATATTTATTTATATATAATACATTTTTCTTCTAGTATACAAAATACATAATGGATGGATTAAAACACACATGTCCATAAAAGCACATTTCTTTAACCAATAAAGAAAACTATTGAGGTCATATGTGACAAATATGCTAACACGTTTTCCCTTGCAATGTTACACACCTACAATTACTAGACTTGAACCCATTGAAAAGAAATCTTTCACATCCTCTGTGTTACAACTTAGCTTCTCAGTGTCACCTGCTGTGGATTCAGTTTCATTCAAAGAACAGTGACGTAAATTGAATGAGAAAAAAAAGTTGGGTCTGATGTGCAATTATCTGTTACTATTACTAACATTCTGCCCTCTTTGATTAGAAAATCATAATGTACATAAATCATACAAAAATCTATAGTTTTCTGTATTCAACAGTTAGTCCCTACATCAACAACAATAACAATACTTGCACATTTTAACTTTTGTGTGCCAGAAATGTGTTACTGAATGTAGTTTTAGACTATAGACATACACCTCCAAAAAATATAATTGCCCCTGGACAATACCAAAACATTTCAGCTTTGGTATTGTCCAGTTGCAGTTCACTTATTGTTAAATTGTATTGTCCTTTTTTTGAATGGCACAAAATTACATTTTTGCCATTTTAATGAAGAACTCTTATAAGACACTGAGCTCAACTTTCTCTTGGAAGGAAAACAACCCACTAATAGGAACACTGTTAGACAATTCTCCTACTCACTGCCCATCTCATTCAACCTAGTGTCCATATGCTATTTTATGTTTCACAATTATCATATTATATTATTATTATTATTTGTATTTATTTTTTTCATTTTTATCATATATCTTATTCAAGAGAAAATGCTCTACTTTCCGATTCTGATAGATTTAGGAGATTGATGAGTCACATAATCGTTTTAGTGTATACTTATACTACTTATATGCACAGTACTATTATATAACATGTAGTGAAACATGTTTTTGTAACAAGAATGACACTTCAAAAATATTACCAGTAGATGGGGGTGAAAAAAATATGTAATGTAATGTAATGTTCTACTTTGTATTACTATTAGAAGAACTAATTACATGTAATTAACACAAATGTATCTTATGTAGCCTAGTAGTAACACACACGCACATGCTAGCTTAGCCACACCATATGGAGCCAAGCAGCATCAAGTGTCAAAGCCTTTTCTACTCAGTACACACCAGGGGAAACCGTACCTTAATTCATCCACGTCTTCACAACTTTATCTTCTTTCATCCCGGTTCTCCTCAGGTTATCCCAAAGCAAAACCTCTCCATCCAGTTTGCCCTCTGAACAGACATCTTAGGTCATGTTTAAGGCCTCTGTCCCAGTCACTCTCTCCTGCAAGCCTTGTACTCTGTCCCACTCTCCTAGGCCAAAGAGATGCTCGTCAATTTTTAATGACACTATTGTGCTCCTGGCCATGTGCTGGTGAATGGGGAGCACTGGCCCGGGAGCAGCCACTTTCTGAAATAAAATGATCAGGCTGCCTTCAGTGTACTCAGGACAAACAGCTGGGGAGCAGGGAGAAACCTGGGGGTCAGAGGTGAATGATTGTACCTGCTGTGGGAGGGGGCAGAGGGGGGAGATCAGAGGTTGAAAGTCATGCAGTCTTAGGCCTAAATCGCATGAAAATAATGCAATTAACTTTGTACAATAGAGTGAAGGAATACTACATGTTATATGCAAATAGTATACAAACCCAATGGGACTCATAATGTAACAGAAAATGGTTCAAATGGACAGGCACCCCAGTACATCAGTGATTTATTGCACCCCTACACCTCAGGCCACACCCTCCGGCCCTCAGGTCAGGGCCTCTTGATGGTCCCAAAGACCCGATTTAAAACTCAGAGGGACGTGTGAAAGTGCTTTACAGAATAAGAAATACATTACAATCACAATAAAAACAAATCAAAACATAAAAATAAGTTAGAGAGAAGAGTGCAGAATGAAAACCTTTCAGTTATATGCACAGTTAAACAGAAATGTTTTGAGCCTGGATTTAAACAGCGTCAAAGTAGAGGCCTGTCTCACATGTTCAGGAAGACTGTTCCAGGTTTTAGCTGCATGAATCTGAAACGCTGACTCCCTGTGTTTAGTCCTGACTCTGGGCAGCAACAGGAGGCCGGTCCCTGAGGTCCTCAGAGTGCGAGATGGTTCATATGACACTAACATGTCACAGATGTACCTTGGTGCTTGGCCATGGAGAGACTTGTACACAAGCAAAGCTGTTTTAAAGTCTATTCTCTGAGCCACAGAAGCCAGTGCAGAGACCTGAGCACACGACTTATGTGCTCACACTTCCTAGTTCGAGTAAGGACCCAAGCTACAGCGATCTGGATGTACTGCAGCGCCTCACAGCTTGTTTGGAGAGGCCAGTGAGCAGGCCATTACAGTATCTAATCTACTGGAGACAAACACATGGATAAGTTTCTCCAAGTCTGCTTTTGATAGTAAACCTTTGATTTTTGCGTTTTTTTAGATGGTAAAAGACTGCAGATGCTATTGATTTGATGTGGCTGTTAAAATTCAAGTCTGAGTCCATTATTACCCTTAGATTTCTTACCTGATTTGAAGGTTTTAGAGAGACTGGAGGTGACTGCTGACACTGTCTCGTTGTTTCTGTGGACCAAACACTATGACTTCTTTTAAAAAGCAGCTCATGACGCTGCTTTTTAGACAAGCTTTTAATTGACTGCATAATTCCTCTGTTCTTATACATGTTGTTCATTGCATTGTAAAGCACTTTGTGTTTTTTATCTGTGAAAGGTGCTATATAAATAAAAGCTTACTTACTTTCTTACTTATTCATATTAACATATAAATGATTTGTAGGAAGACAGGGAAAAACTTTACATTTTTTTATTATTTATCATTCTTTTTGAGTCACGGTCTATATATGCCAACATTATAACAACAGAGTATACCAAAATTCAATGTACATGACATGTGTTGATTTCAGTTTTAAGGAACCCAGGATTAACTTGAACATTTCACTTCTAATTTCTCCAAAAGTGTGTTATATAAAACAGAACAGTACACTCTTGACAGTTGGTTTATAGATTATTTTATCTAGAATATTGTATTTTTCATAAAATTCATGTCATCTTCAAATGCCCTCATTTAATTTCTCTCGGTTGTACATCCTAACATAAATCTTGCCTCCTGAGTTCCTTGTGCTTAATAAGGCCTCCATTTATTTTTTCACAATCTGGATGACGTCTTCATGCTCCATGATGTGTGTTAAACCCACTCTCTGAGGACTGTACTTGGTACTGGTGCCCTAAAAAAGTAAAAAATACAAAATAAAATTAATTTATAATGAAGTATTGACAAGATTTTAATGCAACACTTGTCAAAATGAATGAAGCTGTAGACAATATAATTACTTACAATAATAATCTGACGTCACTACTTTTAAAAACACAACATTTTCAAATATTTCTGAGGCATTTTTGTGTGCACTGTCCTTTATCAGACAAAAAATACTCAAAACATGGCATGACTTACCCAAACCAAGGCATATTTGAACTGGCTGGCTAAGGTTCTATGGATTCTATGGCACTATTAAAACACAGAATAAAGATAAACAATCTTGAAACATTAAATATTCCAAATTTTTTTTTCTTTTGTTGTTACTATTAATATTAATATAAACGTTTACTAACCACATGCTCAACAGATGCTCCTCTTCTCATAATGATGGCATCATTAAAGTCTGGCCTCTCTAATAAGGAATGAGATACAAGATATTAAAAAAGCAGTATATACGTCAATTAAACTATAACCAAAAAAGTACATACCTCCTCTCTTCTTTGTGTAAATACAAATGAGGGCCAGGTATTCCCACAACATCTCCAGAAGGTAATCCAAGTTCAATTTCATCCCACAACTAAAATGATCAAATTGCAAATGTATAATTATAAACACAAGATAAAAACAAATACAGCATTAATAGTTTCGAACGAATTTTGCAATTATTGACCTGATGACTACACTGTTGGGTCCATGAGCAAGACGGTCCACCTCCTCAATGGAAATCTGATCCACTTTATTGTAAACCTGAAATGAAAATAAAAATGAATGAAATTACATAGTACAAGTACATTCTGAGAAGTATTAAAGAAAAGAAAATAGTCCCTCTTACATAAAGGCATGGCATGTAGACCCTATTCCCCACAATGACATCAATGAATTCATCCGGCGTACTGTCCTCCCTGAAAAGGACTTCTGCATTAAATATTTCTGTAGTGAAAAGTTAAAGAAGTTCGCAGTAGAGACTCACAACAGCAGGGAATAAGTTATAATATAAACAACATAGAGAAGGATACTGTATTCGTGAAGGATGAGTTGAACCAGCTTCTCTGAGCAGTGGGTCAGAGGAACTGTTGAGTTGTATGAGAGGCCACCACCTTTCTTTTGCTATAAGAAATAAGAATTAATTAGAAAATTTATATACTGACTGCAACACGTCAACATCACAAATAAAATTTAGTGTAATAAACATTAACTACTACTCCTACAATAAAATGTGTTACGACAGGATGACTGAAAATGCTGCATTCATGTAAGAAGACATTAGGGAAGGGTGAAGCAGTGAAGAGTAGTATGACAGTTTTGGTCTGTGTAAATACTTTACTTTATTCCCATTAATGTTATTTCTGTTATGTCTTTGTTTAAAAATGTGGAAAAAAAAAATAAACTTGACTACCTTGAAATATATGTTAGGTTTTGTCCGATTAAGCCTGATGCCCACAGACTCCAATTCTTTCTCTAAAAGTTCTCTGCAAAAAAAAAAAAAAAAAAAAAGGTAGTGAGTCAAAGATATATTCAAGTAATTTTGTTTATCTTGATGGAAAAAATATAGTTGCTTACCTCTGGACATCTCCTTTTGTAGCATCCAACATCATGATGACAACATCTGCAGTTCTGGCAACAGCAATAACCTGTCTACCTCTGCCCTTGCCTAGATGACAAATTATTATGAAGAAAACAGACTTCTTGGAAATTGTATAATAAAAAAAAATACAGTTGTACCTTGAGCAGCTCCTTCAATAATTCCTGGCAAGTCAAGTAACTGAATATTGGCCCCTTTATACTGAAAAGGAAGAACATCAAAACTGAGATAAATAATATTTTTGATAATTGAATGAAAGAGATCATTTATGTACCTCTATAACACCAGGTATACATGTGAGGGTTGTGAACTCGTAGGAGGCAGCTTCACTGGCAGTAGAAGTCATTAAACTGAGAAAAGTGGACTGTGGGTACAAAAATTAAAACTTTATATATTCTGTCATACAACTGGTGTTTTTTCATGATAAATTACATTAAAAACAGGTGCATTTTACATACCTTACCCACAGAAGGAAAACCGATGAGAGCAACACGAGCATCTCCAGATTTCATAACATCAAAACCTTCGCCTTTAGCTCCAGCTGACTTGGAGGGCTCAAGAAGCTGAGACCTGTACTTGGCAAGTTTGGCCTTGAGTAAACCTAGATGGTACTCGGTGGCTGATGGTAAAGTAGTGAAAACATAATTTATCATTGAGCTTTGAATCATTTGCTGGTGGGCTGCATATGAGAGTTAATTGTGGAACACACTAAGCAAGTTAAACTTTGCCACAATGTGGAAGTGAACAGTTTAATTCAGTGATCAGCAGAGTCAAGAGTAACGACAGGCTCGTAATGCACACGTAAAGGGACAACTTACCTTTGTTCTTTTGTGTTCGAGAAATTTCTTTCTCTATTTCCGCAATTTTCTCCAATATCCCCATTGTGAAGGTTTTGCTGAATCAGAAATTCTGCATAAAAATAAAAACGTGTCACTTTTCAGCTTTGCTAAACTCGCTACTAATGCAACACACATGCAAATAAACGTCAAACAGCGACAACATATACGTGTAGGCTTAATAAAAAGTAAAGAAACATCATTTAGGTACTGTCATTTATGTAAAAAGTGTAGATAATAAAGAAATTTACTGTGTTAAAGAGGCCACTCTTGTAGGCATGCACAGATATGTGACATCACACACAGGAAACGAGTCCAACGCCGGTCAGACTCCGGCTGATACAAAGACAATTACAACTTTGGTTCCGTATAGTTTTCTGTCTCTTACATCACGCTTCGAAATGTCCAGTCATCTTATGGTAGATTCTGGCATCGTCTACGTGCGACAGACATTAGATACAAATAGCTATGGTTTATGTTTCTTATGATGTTGTGACGTGCTGGATAAACGCTGAGATGTTTTTGTAATATAGTTTTATTTTAGTGGTGAATACAGAGAGTGAACATGGCTGCGCCCGGAGGACCGAGGGGTTCAACAACCTCCAGCCCGCCAGGGTTTGAAGGCTTCCCGTTTCCAATGACAGCCAAACCATCCGAGGACAAAAGTGGTAAAGAGCAAGAGCAAAGTGGTGATGTTAAAAAGAAGCCGTGCCGAGCGTGTACGGACTTCAAGAGTTGGATGAAAGTCCAGAAACAGGCGGCAGCAGCAACAACAACAGCACAGGTGTGACTTAAGGTCATGGCATGATGGTGGGGGCAAAGGGGGGAGGGGGGTGCACTATAGTACACTGTAATTAATAATTTATAACTCTTCTAACCTTACCTCAGAGTAATTTGATAATTTTTTCATATCATACATATCAAGTTTGCATTGTTCATTTGATTTCAGTCTCAAACATTATTTTAATCAATATCTTCCAGAACTCACCCATAGAACCAGAGTCACAGCAAGATCCTGAGTGTCCCCTGGACCGTCAAGAGCTGGGTCGTAACACCTGGTCTTTTCTGCACACCATGGCTGCATATTACCCTGACCATCCAACATCTACACAGCAGCATGAGATGGGACAGTTCATCAACCTTTTCTCCAAATTCTTCCCATGTGAAGAGTGTGCAGAGGACCTCAGACACAGGTCAGAGAGGGCATGAAGAGTATGCAAAAAATATGCTCTTCAGTATAAAGTTGAAAAATGTATTGTGAATACACTCTTGTATATTATACAAGGCATACATTGTGCAGTTACTTTACAACTATAAGTGTTTAGACTGGGGGTCACAGCAGTTCTGCTCTATGAACCCTGTGGTCCAACCAGGCCCATGTGTTTTAATGGGAGGGGAAGGAAAGTCACAAAAGGAAAGGTAAAGACAAAGACAAAGAGAACATGGACACTCTGCCCATTCATTAAAGAATGTCTTTTGTAACATTTACATGTGTGAACTTTGTATGTTTTCTTTTCTGCTTCCAGACTGAAGACAAATCAGCCGGACACTAGCAGCCGCCACTCTCTTTCCCAATGGTTCTGTCGTCTTCATAATGATGTAAACGTACGATTAGGGAAGCCAGAGTTTGACTGCTCTCGCGTGGATGAAAGGTGGAAGGATGGATGGAAGGATGGATCCTGTGACTGATACATTCAGATTAAGCTTTGAAACTTGAAGACCAAAAATATCGACATGTATGATTCACTGAAACTGAAGAGAATATCTGGCAAAGTTTTCATAATAACATCATCATTACAATTCTCTCAGATTAGCTCTGGGTTGTTAAGTATATATAGATATAAAAAGTGTACAATATGACCAGGATAATTGTGCAGATACTACTAGGCTATATACATTTTTGTGAAGTTCCTATTTTTGTACTGAACATGTGTCTATGTGATTGGGCAACTTTTGTCATAATACTGCTGTGGAAGGAGAGCCCTAATGCTAAAATGCTCAAACTAAGCTGGTTTTAACCAGTTAACAATAAAGTGTATCTAAGATGTGACTCTGAATAGTTCAATTTATTATTTAGACAATTAATAAGAATCTTTAATTCTGAAAAAAAAAAAAAAAAAGTTAATGGTTTATATTGTGTGTTTTCATATCTAAGTCAAGCACTCGTCCTTATTTTGGCCTCCTCCTTGGATAGGCTGTTCCCATTGGCCCCCCGTCCATGTATTGTCCATAAAGAGCATTCGCGTATCACATCACGGGCTCTAGCGCGTGGTGCTCTGTGCGTCTTGAACGCACGCACTCTGTTGTCCGCGTGCGTCCTCGTAGCCGCGCGCCTGGGTGCGCGCTAGACCCGTCCCTCTACAGCAGAGAACAGCAGCGCGTCCATCCTGCCGTGGAGCCGGGAGCGTGGAGCTGCCAGGAGAGAACCGAGAGCGAGCGACAGAAGATGGACGGAGTGGGATCGTTCGGAGCGGGCCGAACCGGGTCCACCATTGACCCCATAGCCTTTGCCAAACAACCAACTACCATCCTCAGAGTGCTAACCTGGGTGAGTGAGCTTTTCACCGTATTGCTGCTGTGTGTGCGTGCATACGTGCGTGTGCGTATGGATGGAGAATACTCTGTGTTGCTGTTTGTGCGAGATCCCGTGACGTTTCCGCACCGCAAATCAAGCCACAAGAAATCCCCATCAAACATATGAAATTATTGTCTAAACGTACAGTATTCGTGCTGATGTGAACGTTTAAATCCGTGCGTATAGTTAAAATGGAAGGGTGTAGCCAAGGCCTACTGGTTATCTGACACTGTGACCATCAAACCTATTTCTGCAGATGTTGTTAGAGCAAGAAACCAACCCATCATCCACTATGTCGTCAATTTTTATTCTTGCAAACAGACTAGAACAAACCCAACATCTGTTTTGAAAAAACACACTAGAAAATTCACATTGAAACGTATTTTAAAGCTATAGAGCATTCGTGTCGTTTCCCTCGATTTCACCGGGTTATTATCGCTTAATTAGCCTATTACTGTTCAGTGTACACAATATTTTGAGCTAATGATTTTCCTGATTTAACCAAAACGCTCGTCGTCCGTAACCCCACCTGTGATTGGTCCGTCATTATCGTTACGCGCGCAGGGCCATAAGACGCGTCCTGCCGTTTGATGTAGCGCATCACCTTTGGATGACACAGGGAAGGTCTTTCTCGTCAAAGCGTATACAGACACCCTTCGACAGCCTCTCTACGTGTAAGTGCTGTGGTGTGATCAGATATGGACGTGTTGATGTACAGAGGTAAAGGATAGGGTATGGAACAGGTTGTGTCCAGTTGAGAACTTAGGCTTGGTTGAAATGTGTCTTGTTTTGTCATTTCTTGTGACATAAATTTAAAATGTTATCACAACATATTGGTCTCCAAACAAATTCATTTCAGTGAGGAACTCAAGTGCCTCTCTGTCTTTTGTTAAAAAGTCAAGATAATTTAATTTAAAAGTTTAATAAGCCATCTTAACTAAATGCAACTGAAAGTCACATAGAAGACAATCTTATCAAACACACTGAGAACAGAATGTAAAAATTCATGGGCCCAGATTAGAGCCATGTGATGAGGTTAAACTGTGCATCTGACTTGATCCCTTTGTGTGTCCTGCACCATCATATGATCCAAACCTCTAAGTTCCAGTGCTTTTGAGTAGGAGTGTGTCACATGGCCCTATTCTGCCATGAAGTGTTAGTCAGCTGACCAGTGTCAGGCTGGTGGTCTACAACTGAGGAGGGCTGGGAGAAAAGGAAGAAAGTTGAATTAAGCTTGTATTGTTTTAAAAGCCTCCTTCAGTAACTGCCCATGTTGGTGTAGTACTGAAAAGTGCCTCAGGTCTGTGGGATTCTTGAGGGGAAGTCAAGCATCCACCTCTTCAGTCAGTCACAGAGAAAAAGGAGAAATTAGGTTAATGCCTTCATCTGAGCGCGCTCAAAAGAGACGCCTTCGAATAGTGCGTCCCAGCTTCATTCCACTAACAATGTTTGCAGACTGTATAAAATACTGTTCCAGAGGCTTTTACAATGAGATTTTATATAACACTCTAACCCAAACTAAGCGATCCTGTAGTCTAACACTTACATGGTCTTTTCTTTTTCAGATATTTTCCCTGGTGGTGTTTGCATCTATTGTGAATGAGGGTTATGTTAACTTGGGCAGTGAGCGTCTCCACTGTATCTTCAATAAAAATGCAGACGCATGCAACTATGGTGTGTTTGTGGGCCTGGTCGGTTTGCTGGCAAGTTCCTTCTTTTTCCTCGTCGATTACAAGTTCTCCTCCATCAGTTCTGTCAAAGACAGGAAAAAGGCTATAATGCTGGAGATTGGCTTTTCAGGTGAGGCGAATGCATGTGTCAGTCAAGACCTATGGACATTTTACAAATAGGAGCAGTACACTTGCCTATCACCAGTGGTCAACACCAGTCTGATTATACTGTGCATGCTTGTGCAGTGTTTACTTTGCCCTTTTCTATGTGTGCCAGTGGAAAACATGGTAATGGATGAACTATTCTCATATACGTTAACTTAAGTACTTTTCATTTTGCAGGTTTCTGGACCTTCTTGTTCTTTGTCAGTTTCTGCTTTCTGGCCAATCAGTGGTCTCGAACCACGCCTGATATGCTGCCACTGAACCAGGGAGCAGATGCCGCCCGAGCTGCTATTGCTTTCTCTTTCTTCTCCATTATAACCTGGGTAAGAATATCATCTTATATTAATACTAGTAATTTTTAATTTATTGTATATTTTCAAATGCTACAACATTTTTTGCTATTCTTTATTATAAACACCAATTACATTACAACTTACAATAATACTTTTTCTATCCCTCCTCTTAATTCCAGGCTGGTCTAACGGTCCGTGCCGTGCAAAAATACCTTCTCGGCACAGACATGACCCTTTTCACCACAGAACACATGGATGGCGGTGCACCTTCCCAACCATACCCCTCCAACTCACCAGGGGGCGGCACCACTGAGACCACAGAGACATACCAGAGCCCACCTTTTACTGAGAACAATGCAGCACCTACATACCAGGTGCCTATTTATTAAGATTAGACCAGGGTTAGCGAAAGAAACCTGCTGTCTGCAATGCTGTATGTGTGTGTTGAATTTGAGATTTATTAGCGATCATAGTCCGGCCTCTCAGTCTCAGTTTCCTCCTCTTGCTACTCTAAGACCTTCCTCGACATTCCAGTAAGAACTGCACACACTTTGACTTCAGCATATCCAGTGTCTTTATACGATAGACATGATTTAAAAGGAGCAAGGAGAGCAAACAGAGAAAAACAGGTCGTCTTTTTAAGCAAAAGATGTTTATTTTGTCTTCTTATATACTTTAACTTCTTAGGTTCTTTTTAAAGATAATGCAGGCTGACCACGCCTACAGGAAGTAACAACAGCTGATATACGACACGTCACCACCAACACCGGTGACAGTTCTGAAGATGGCTTGCAGCTAGCAGCTGAAACATGTCAACAAGGTAAACACACTTTACTGCATTGTCTTTAAAAAGAACCCAAGAAGTTAAAGGTTGTCTTTTTGATCGCAAAAACACTGACATTGACAAAAAGGAAAAATTTACCGTATCAATCAGTATTAAACTTAAAAACCTCTCTTATTTTATCAACTTTGCACCTTTAAAGAGTGTCAAAACTGTCATGCCAATCGAAACAGGGACGGTTCGATCTGTAATACGACATCACGAGCTGGAGTGTGTAGTTTATCCCTGCAATGACTTAATATGATAACATGTATTGATTCTGCATGTAGACATCAACTAAGTGCCATGCTGTACTGTGACTCACACAGTGTTTTGGTAACATTATAATAACTAAACTAAATAGTCTTAATAAAACATGAACAAAGACTTAATTCATACTGAGCAAATAGTTAATTAAGAATGACTCAGGGTTTGTAACTACTTAATTAAACTTAAAAGCAGCTACAAAACCTGAATCATTCTTAATTTAATATTTGTAATTAAGTCATTGTTCGTGATTTAAGACTAATTACGTTGAAGTAATTATAAAAAGGTACCATGTTTTGATTTAGTAGGTTTCCACATGCTGTTAAAAAACAAAAATCTAAAAAACATTGTGACCAAGTGCAATATATCATGTTTTATGTACAGCGGTTTTAAGTGTATTCTGTACTGTAGGTAGGCAAGTTACTGTGGATTCATTTAATTCTTGGCACTGTCTCAAATCATATACTAGTTTAACTGCATTAAAATCTCAGGCATGTGTTTTATTTCCAATTTAAGACTGAAAAATACACATCTCTAGCTATTACCTCCAACTCTAGCTCAAGTCAAGTCATATTTCGCCCATATAGTCTTCCTTCGCGATACCAATTTCAACAATATTACAAAGATCTTACCGTAGTATCAGTTTGTGTACAGTCGTACCATGGAATGTATGCAGTATGTAATTTGAGACAGTGTCCACAATGTTGAGTGTTGTGTCATTAAATATAAGAGTGAATGAAGAGGTTCTGGATAAGTCAGGTTTTTTATGTTTACGTTGTAGAAGCTGCCAAACTGCCCTCTGTTATTTCTTATTACTGAGTATCACAGTAGTACTACTTATTGTTTATGTAATATTATGTAATCATACAGTCTACGTGTGGGCGGGGGTAAAATATTGAGCGAGAGAGATGTTGAATGATTGGGCACAGTCTCAGGCAAAATAAGAATCAGTTTGTGGGATGCTAAACTGTCGTTAGCTGACAAATTCATTGATTCTGCGATCGGGTTATTGGGAGGAGAGGGGGGCAGGTGGGGCGGGAGGGTGGGGGCGGTTTTGTTGCTATGGTGACAGGGACGGGGATGGGTGGATGTGGGTCACTAGAGGCCATGATGTAGATAGTAACCATGCCAACAATGTCAGTGTGTGTATACAGAGTTTGTGTTTTGTGGTTATGTCAAATCATCTCTGAAGTATAAGTTAAGTTTGTGTGGATGAGAGAGTGTGGGCTTGTGCACATGTAATAGGTCTACATGTGTTTGCAGAATAACTTAAATTAAGTCTGATTTATTTGTGGAAAATGTGTGGAAAAATGTGTACTTGTTTGAAAACAAATATTACATTTATTTTTGTGGTGTGTACAATGTGTCATTGCGTATTAAGTGTGACGGAGGAAATCATCAGTGTGTTTGACTATTCAGACCAGGAAACAAAATGACATTTATAAAATATAGTGCTGATATGGCAAAACAATGTTTTTTATCTTGATAAAGAGAGCCAAATATAAATTTAGTGTTACCCTCAACCTGTAGATCAGGGGTGTCAAACTCATTTTGGTCCGGGGGCCGTATCCAACCTACTTTGATCCCAAAGGGGCCGGATCAGAAAACCCATGACATATAAACCCCAAAAATAACAATAAGTTCAAATATTTGTGCAGAGAAACACAAATCTATTACAGAAATATTTTTTAATTGATGAACTCTTTCTTATTATAATATTATAATATTATGAACAACCTGAAACTTTAAGAAAAATTCAATTTTAACATTTTAAATATTTTAGTAGAAAATCACCCAAGGGCCACATTAAAGGTCTTGGAGGGCCGGATCTGGCCCCCGGGCCTTATGTTTGACACCTGTGCTGTAGATCATGGAATGCTTTGCCTGCTCTTCTATCTGTGCCCTTGAAACAGTGCCCTCTGCTGACCAGAGAAAACCAGGGCTTATAGGGATTATAAAGTAATCACGTTTAGAAATGAATGCATGAAATTAATGTATAGAGTCCATAATATATTTATTGTATAATCTTTGAATTGATTTTAACTGATTTGAACAGCCATGCAGATGTCAAGGTTCTTTGTGCCAACATTCATTTGTCAGAACATGGTGAGTGGGACTGCTTTCACTTTTCAAACCCCAAACTTTGGGCAAGAACAATTCAGTTCAATCAACCAAAATAACCAGGTGACTCCCACTTTGGTCTGTTTAGATTATGCTTATAGTAAGAGCATGACATTTAATCAGAGATATTGTCAGCCACAGCAATTATAGATCTTTTATTTGATAAAAGTTAATTTAGAAAGAAATGTTCTGTTTAATTTGGTGCAGTATAAGTAGTTGGTTCACTGTGCTGCTATTAACTACTCCACAGCTGTGATCTTAAGGCAAACTCTGTGTGGGCCCTGTTACTTTATTATCAAGTACTGTCAGCTCTGATTGTATTAGTGTTTTCAGTGCTTCAGTCTCCTCTTCAGTCAATGTGGTAGATTAAATAAAATTACAAGCATTCTGTGTTTTAGTGCTCCAGCCCATGTACACAACTGTGGTATTGGTTGATTGTAAACTCTGGTATGTTATTGCAGTAAATGGAACCTATGTGTGATGCTGTCCAGGGTCTGGTTTGTCCTGTACTTATGAAAATACAAATATATAATTAAAATGCTGATTATTTATGATTATTATGCACTCTTTGTTAGATGATTTGACTACTTTGAAGGGGAAGTTGGTGCCAAAATCAATGTTTTCTTGTGTGTTCATGTAGTTTTCTCTACTATAAAGGGTATGACAGTACAGTTAGTGCAATGTTTTCAGTATCTCATTGCATGGAGTTTAAAATTTGTTCCTACTACAGGTGTGATGGCAAAATGACAAAATGGCATTGATTTTGTAGCATACCACCCCTTTGGTTTTACTTTAATGAATCTTGTTCTAAAGGTGTACAACTTTTCAATGTAAATCACTGTGTACAGAGGTGTGTGTCACTGTCTACTACCTGAATGTGTCTGGACTGCAGTCTGACTGTCACACAAATAAAAAAAAAAAAAGAAAAAAGAAAACATGTTCTGGTTAATTTCCTGTCTCAGTGGTAACTTCAGGTAACCATTTCAGATGTACCGTACAATATAAAGACTAATACAGAAAGTAAAATATTAACGTTAATCCGATATCCCCCCGAAAAAAGTATAATATGGGATATAATACACATTACAAAGCTTCATTGCTCGTCTAATTCCATGTTAACTCATGATTATGTTATGAACCCATTGACACAGACATTGGGGCAGTTAGGAGAAAAAATATTAATTTGTCTATATTGGACAGACGTGGGAAAAAAAGACAATACCAAAGATTATTAGCACCGTTTTCATGTTGACTTATGGGAGTACTGTAACAAAAGATAATTCCTGTTTAAATTACATGAATCTGCTTTTTACCATTCCATTGAAGAAACGACAATACATTATTCTATCCTGTAAGTCCCTATTGCTCAGTCGATAGCACAGTATATAGCTTTAGAAATTAAGTAAAAACATCAAATTAGGATTAAAAACATGATTTTACAAGACTGATGACATCAGTGAAGATATTGTACTGCAATGTAGCATAAACACAATCTGTATGGCAGAGATATTGCTGAAAAGTACAGCTTTATTATTAGGCATCATGAAGATAGAGAAAGCTGTTCTGTGACAATCTCAGTGTAGATCCATGGACCCAAAAACACATGCGGGTCGGGGGTGGGCAGCAGTGCAGTGAGGGTCCTGAGATGATGAGACAAGGCCTTATGTAAAGGGTCAAAAAAAGGTCTCCACTATGAGCTCCAAACATTCACAGGTTTCAGGAAGTGAATCAATAGTACTTGTTTAACAGTGTGATAAGGAGAACAAAGGGAATCCTGAAGAGCACAGAAACCATATAAAAATGTAAACCATTTTGTTTCTGCTTGTTCATAAACCTTCCAGCGATTCACTTGATTTATATCTCATAATATCACCATCAGAGTTACATGATTAAAAGCAAAAAGGGAATAAAACTAAATGTATTGATGTATTAGTAAGTATTATTCAAATAGAAGTCATACTTTTCAAAACTCAATAAATAATGAATTCTGATTTGATTATGCCAGTACCAGCTGGAAAGGTCACCACAGACTGTGTCTGAAAGCAGAGCCTCTTTGTAGAGTAAACCATCCAAACCTGTTCACTGCAGCATCACTACAACTCCATCACCCTCCTCTCACTCCATGTAAGCTCCGGTCTCCACTGGGATGTGGTTGGCTGAGAAAGCAGCAACTGCAGGCCACTGATAGTTAGCCAGACTAACCGTCTTTAGAACAGCAAAGGCTAGCTGATGATACGGCTAATTGACTGGAGTGAAGGGAATTCCTCATTCTCCATCGTGTGCAGGGATTTGTGGGAGTTAAAGTCTTTTGGGGCCAGCACCTGTCTACAAGTGGGACAAATCTGGCAGTCCAGTTCAGCAGCGGCGTTAGAAATAGTGGGAGGAGTTTGCCATGCATTCTTTTTGTTCTTATTCTTCTTTCCTCCTCCGTTCTGCTTCTCCAGTGCTTTGCTGTCTCCATGGGCAGTGAGTAGCTCCTGTTGCTTGCTTGTGTCCGGCAGAAGCACAAGCAGTTCATTGAAGATGCAGTTGAAGTCATCTCCAAGCAGGTCCTTGCAGCTGCAGTGGTACTGCGTGGCGGAAATGACACCCTGCCAGCACAAACCACAAGATTTTTAGCACATTTACACAGGTGAGTTTCACTGTGAATGGTGTACAATACCTGTCTGAATTGTGCCGAGTAGTTTTTGAACTGGTTGAACTTAGACTCATCGTTGTGGAGGTACTTTTTAATAGACAAGATCAGGTTCAGATTCCTCTGTTGGAAGTCTTCTGGGACACAGTACCCCCCTGATGTCACCGAAGGGCTGTAAACAACAGAATCAATTACAATGTGTCCGCATATGAAGACCCAAACTTTATATAGTCTTAATGACTGACGTGTTGGTGCTAGAGGAGGGTGGTTCAGGCACATTGCTGTTCAGAGGAATGCCCGTGAATCCTGGAGGAGGTTTAGGACCAGTACTCCGCAGACCAGGAGGTGGGCTTGGGGCCACAGATACAGGAGGAGGATTTGAAGCCTTTATTGGAAAGGATGTCTTGAAGCCTGTAATGATTAAAATTTGAATGACAATGAAAAATAATAAAATATATAATAAAAAAAAAAAGTTTCTGACTAGCCATATACAGCATGTGATGTCAACATTTCTTCCTTATTGTGCCACCTACACTATGTGCCTGCTGTTATGCATCATAAAGTTCTGAGTTGTAAGTGCAAGTCTAATAGAGCAAGTGTAACCATGTCATACTGTCATATCCGTCATAGACATAAAACATCTGATTGTTACTAAAAGCTACTAGATCAGGTACCTACCTGGTGGTGGCTTCTGTGCTGTGAGGGCAGGAAATTCTTCCTCTTGTTCAGTTGTTTGGTCAGTGTTTGTTGTAGTTACATTAGGAACGTTCTTGTTTGTAGATGGGGAATTGTCAGGATAGCCATTGACTAAACTGGGTTTGATGGAGGTTTTCTCAGGAACATTTTCCTTTTGGGCAGCAGTTTCCACAGGACAGGACTCTGCAATGGATGCCTTTTCTGTCCCTGATGCCAGAGCTGATGAGACCGCATTGTTCTTCTGCTGTTTTTTCTTTTTGTTGTTTTCCTTTTTGTCTTTAGCCACAGGCATGGGGTCCATATTGGTGGTCAAGTTTGGAGGCTTTTGAGGTTGAGGCTTTTTATTATTACTGTTTCCTTTTACAGTGAGCAATGAGGAAATATCCAACATGGTGGGCACTGCCCGAAACTCCTGCTGGGTCAAGCCTCCACCTTCTTCATCTGAGGTTGGAGGAGTCCAATTAACCGGAGCTTTGCCACTCTCTCCTACCTTCTTTTTCCTCTTGGAGGATGGCATGCTCGCAGAAGAGAGAAGCTGAGGACCTGTGGGGGTGGGAGCAGGTTTAGTGGTAGCAGGAGGTTGGGTTTTAGGGGCAGCAACTTGGCTGGACCAGGCAGAATTAGTTCCTCCTGTGGCTTTGACAGGCCGGACTTTAGAAACAAGAGCAGGGAAATCCTCTTCCTGGAATGATGAAGTCTTTTTAGGCTGAGCAGAGTATGCTGGAGCCATGGGTGTAGAAACATTGGCCACAGACAAACTTGGGAAGTCATCTTCTTTAAGAGGGGCATGAGATGCTGGTGGTGTTGGGGTGGAAACCGGCTTGATACTGAAATAAAAATGTGTAATGTATGAAACCAAACAAAAACATATTACAAATACAAAACAGCACAATGTATACAATATTATCAAACCAGGAGAAAGCATTACATTGGTACTGCTGCAGTGGCTCCCAAAGCAGGAAAGTCATCTTCATCTCCAGGATTTGTGCTTTTCATGGTTTTTACTGTATGAGACAATATATACACATCAGCACAAAACGGTGCACTACATTCAACTGTAAAGATGAATGTGTAATCCTTTACCTGGGGGCATGTTGGCTGTGGGGTTTACAGGGCCTGTCCTAGATCTCTGTTCTTCTGGATCAGTTCTGTCTGCCCTCTCCTTCACCTTTGAAGCTCCCCTGTCTTTCATGGCGCCTCTCTCCTCCTGACGACGCATTGCCAATGATGCCCTCATGGCTGCTGCCACATCTCGGTCTTCCTCTTCTCTGTACGCACATGAAAACTTAGAAACCACAAATGATGATGCATCTCTTCTGCATTAAACTGTGCAAGTACCTGGAATATCTCCAGCTCTTCTGTCCCCCCTGATATCGTCCTCTTCCTCGATTATGATGCACCTCTTGATAGTCTTCACCTGTCACTTGGCCTTTCAATACAAACAGCCATTTTCTTGTTTTTTTATTTTTTATAAAAACAAATTAAACTGCAAAAATCAAAAAACAGCCTGAGCACTTACCATCATTTCGTCTTTGTTGTCTAGGGGCCAAGTTGAACTGCAGGTCAATCTGGCGGTTCTGGCGTGCCTCGGCTCGGTTCTTACTGTGTGCTGCAGCCTTATGAGCTTTATAGTCAATCTCTGTACGAAATGCATGAGTGAACTGCTCTGTAGCGCAACGGCCCTCCTCACACAGATAGTGGCTCTCTCTGAAGTGTTCACTGAGGAACTGGTAGTCACTGTTCACATTTGAAAATTTGAAAATAAATAAAGGTAAAATATTGATTAAGCAGGCAGTTTTTCCTCACCAATAGTATTCTTGTGATCCATCTGCATCACAGAAATGACAGAAGTAATGATCTCTGCGCAAGTGCTTAAGTAGTTCGTCATTGTCTAGGTATCGGTCATCACAGAACTTGCAAAGCGGATGTCCTCTGTGACTTGTGTCATCGGGGTCTCCCTGGGTTCGATGACGGGCCAGCTCTTTTCGGGTGTACCATTTGCGCTCATAGGAGAAGATCTAGAAGTTGATGAAAATTCAAGTTAACCTTCACTCAAGTTAGGTAATCAGGTATTAAGTGCTGGGTATACTTCTACACACACCTTGAGATGTTTTGAGCAGAGCTTGCAACTAAAAAGCTCATGCTGCTTTCTCATGTGCTGCTCCAGTTCTTCAAACTTTGAGAAGACCTTTGGCTCTGGACAGTGAGTGCACTCTGGCAGCAAAAGATGCCTAGAGGAAAAAGATGTTCAGATTCTATATCCATCATTTTGTTTGTCGAGGCTTGAATTATATTTTAAAAAACAAAACAGAAACTTCTTGAAACCTGTATTGTGCGTAGATTCTTTCATCCTTAAAATAAATGTCATGATTCTTATCACATGGAAACTTTTGATAGGGTAGAGATGAGAAGTTTTCTAGTTTCTTCACAAATACGACCTGGAAACAAACAAAGTAAATGTTCCTTTGAGCAATTGTGAGAAAATAACAATGCGGGATTTGAAAGCAGCCTACTTCAGAATGAATAAGAAGCACACAGAATAGATGAGTATATTTGGTTGACATTTAACCAACGCAAACAGCACAACACAATATAAGTTAGGGGCAGTCTGCCATTTGAAGTGTTGGGTAATTGTACAGTCACTTGGATAAAGTTCAAATAATGAAAACTGTGGCCTGTGTATGTTATAACCACGGCAGATGATTCAATCAAACTGGTAAATCTGGCTTTGAATGTACGATGACAGTAGGGAGACCAGATTTTCAAAATAAACTGGGACATCCCTGTTTTTTTGGTGGTCGGTAATTTAAAAAGTGAAACTAGTGTAAGTAATGAAAACTGTTCTGCACTTGGCCCATTCATGACTGACATGTTAGTCAGTATTGTCACATTTTGTTTGTGTTTTGGTCATTTTTAAGCATCTTTTCTGTATTTTACCTAAACAAGTGACAATTAATGCCTCTCTTTACTGTTGGCAGGGATCAAATTGGAACACCTGGGACGTTTCTTGTATAAAACTGGAACAAATCAATGGTTTTGGATAAACCTGCTGTAACAGGGGACACACAGGGCTCAAAACTGGGACTGTCCCGGGTAAATAGGAACGTCTGGTCACCCTAGATGACAATAAATACACCCAAACAAGTGACTATTAAAGTAATTATTCATAAAGTTTATTGAGCAACCTCATAGAAAGACATACTGCCATCTATGGAGCCACCTGATGTGAATGACGTGCTCGCAATGGGACGCTCATGTTAGCCGAGTTAGCTTTACTGAAGCTAATGACAGATAGCATTAGCCAAAAGTCAGGGGTGAACATAGCGAGTCCTGGTAGTTAATTTTGTTATTTTAGTTTACTGATTAAACTACCACGTATACATTAGATACTGGATTACCAAATCGACAGCTGTGTGAAGTCAGATTTGTTTATTAAACCCATAATCAGACGCTAACTGACAGAGCATACCTTGTCTAGCTCCTCTCGGCACACTGCACAGTACTTCTGCTCGCACAACACTCTCATTTTAGTGGAGCAGCGATAACACACCGGGTGGTCACATTTCCCCAGGGCGAAGATGTCGATTTCTTGACAGCAGAGGACACATTGCTTCTCGGTTTCCTTAATACTCGGGTCCATTGTTGCCATTTACAGCACTGTAGTTCAGGGTTTTGAGAAGAGCCCAGGCGGTGAAGAGCTTACGTAATTCTAAAGTCTGCCGCGTAGCGTAAGTGCTGTACGTAACAGGGCAGAGAGCATGGGGCAGACACAGGCCAATCCCACAGGACTCACCCATAAAACTCACCCATCCACCTCACCCGTACACACGTGAACTGCAATCAGGAATTCAGCACGTGGATCTAGCCCAGCCTACATGGTTACGTTCTAAACCAAGAACCAAAAGAATAATTAACCATAATCCAGGTCTAATGGAGGAAAAACCAAAATAAAGTACTTCTACTGTACAGTTTCATGAGTCAAAATAGTGTTTAATCTCCCGCAATACATATGTTGACAAAAATATAATAAAATAAAAAACTTTTCAGAAGAGACTTGAGTGAAATGAGAAAAACATGTTGACAGAAGAATTAAATGAGTCAATACGCTATACTGTTACAGAACAACAAAAAACAAAATAATATGAGTATTCCAGTTATTCAAACATTTCAAGTAGTCAGTGGGCAGTGACGTTTTTATCTAGCGTCTCTTGTAGTGAGCATTTTGTAAACCCATAGCTCTGAAGGTGCAGCTGGCAATCTTCTCATAGAGAAGAAACATGAGGGCTGCTGTCAGAACCGTCTGCAGTAGTTTGGCCTCCAGGCCCTTAAAAAGGCCAAGCACACCATACCTCCTATAGAAAATCAAATCAGTTATTGGTAAATAATATAATAATCAAATGTTTTAACAGTAAAGGAAAGCTTTACTGTCAACATACCTTGTTCTGTTCACCAACAGAGATTTAATTGTTCTAAGACTTGATAGAAGTTTGGACTCTTCTGCTGACTTGTTAAACTGTCCGAACTGTAAATTTATGAGACAATTTTTTGTTTACTTTTTGTCTTTTAAGTAATAAAGAATATAATTTGAAGAAAACATTTTGAACAATTATGCTTACTCTAAGGACTGACTGTATAGTCTGTAGTGGATATGTTAAAGTGGTGGCAACAGCCTTGGCCACAGCACCAATGATGAAGACTTCAACAGATGTCAGCTTGAATGAAAACAGTCATTAGTTAACATCTAACAGTCTTTGCACAGTAATATAGTATAATCATAAACAGTAATTTCAAATAACAGGAACATTTTAAGATCCTACCTCTCTAAAAGCATCTTTCCTGAGCTGTCTTTTCAGGCCTTCATAAATCATGAACTGGATTGCAGGATTGAGCACAAGCAGCAGTGAAGGGAAGGTGCCATTCCAAAGGGCCCCAACACCCTCATCACGAATTATCTGCATAAAGGCATCTGTGGGATAATGTTTTTTATGTTTTATAACATAAACCGCAATAAACAATTGATAAAATAATTGCTTATTTGGGAAAAAAAAATGGAAACTTAAATAATGCATATACCCAAAACATACCCAAAATGCCAGAATAGCTAGTTGAATGTATTTCTGCATTACGAAACTTGGAGCCCTGAAGCTTCAGCCTGGTGTTTACCACCCACAGAGGAGTTGTTACTAAAACATTTACAACACCTAAAGAAAATTAAGGCACATATATGCGTGAGTGTGAACAAGTACTATCACAATAATAATGTGTGCCTGTGGTCATGGCACGTAAAGGTAAAGTAAACTCACCAGCAGCTATTCCTATGAGAAGGTCTGCACTTGATGTTGACTGTTTTCCTTTCAAGAAGCTTGCCTTCAGACTATGGAAGCAGTAGAAATACAAAGTTGGAGCAACACAAGCTGCATATGACAGGAAACCAACCTCTATAAGGAGCCAAACTGCAAACAAAACAAAATGCATTATTAATCCATTAAATTATACATAATACTGATGATAACTGAATGATAATTAGACCAATGACTCACAGTCCTTCCTCCTTTATAATTTCTGCAAGAATAGCTGGAGTAGATTTGGACTCTCTACCTTCATCCACTGAAATTGACATCAGAACGCACTTAACACATGTAAAAACAAAAACAGCATAGATTGGATAGAAATCTTACCTTGAAGTCTCAATCGTGCCGTATCAAGAGGGAAAAACACTGTCATTGCAGTTACACTTCCCTAAAATAAGTAAACAAAAGCGAAATTATATCAAACAAAACTCTATAATTGCATTACATTGTTAAACAGTTATAACATAACATACTGATTGCGGTTGAATTGGTTTGATATTGGATATTGGATATTCGACACATTCAAAGACAGTCATTTAAGTTGTGATGTAAATCACAGATTCTCTTCAGTTTGTGATGTCTTCAGTCATCCAGGGCATATATCACAAGACAGTAATTATTAAAAAATCATGCAATAAGATGATTTTATGCATATTTGTGATTTCAACACTCATTTAACTTGCGATGTAAATCACCAATTCTCTTCAGACAACTTGTGATGTCTTCATGGTCATCCAGGGTATACATCACATCACAAGACAGTAATTATTATCGGTGATTTACATCACAAGTTAAATGAGTGTTAAAATCACAAATATGCATAAAATCAGCTTATAGTATGATGTTTAAATAATTACTGTCTTGTGATATATGCCCTGGATGATTATGAAGACATCACAAGTTGTTTGAAAAAAATTGGTGATTTACATCACAAGTTAAATGTCTCTGAATGTGTCGAATATCCAATATCCAATACCAAATCAGTTCAACCGCGGTAACGTAATGTCTAATGTGGTTACATTAGTAAAACCTCTAGTATCTGGTAACTAGTGGTTCCTAGTTACAATTTGATCAGCAGTCATTTATCAGTTCTCCTTAATTAATACTAATGGCACGCTACTACACTAACTTATACTATATTATTTAAGAAACCAAGTGGAAATAGCCCCTGCTTACCATTGCACCGGACACAGCGTGTACCAAACTCTCATAAGAGAAAACCTCAAAACTCATTTTGATGATAACAGTTTAACTCTTATATAAATCTGAACTACGCAGTACAATTCTTGATTTTGTTTCGTTTTCGCTCAAAATGTTTGCATTGCATTGCAAAATGTTTCTGCGCTTCCGGATCGTTGACGTACTACCAGGCCAATGGAACTCTGGGTAATGCAGTTCTGAATGGAAGTTGTCGAAAAAAACAGAAGCAATTGATTAAAACGTATACTGATCCAAACTACATCCGGTACATAACATTTATAAACAAAATTCTGATATTTTAAGTCTCAAACATTTTACACAAGCACTTATTTAGTCAAGCAGTCAGGCATTATTTTAGCCATTTTTTCAGCCATTGCCATAATTTAATGTCTGCATTTGCATTTCGAACAAACATTTATATATTATGATGACAAATGAATCATACATACCTTGAGTCTGTACAAAATATTACAATACATAATAAATATAAAGAACATAACCTGTACCATACTGCTATTGTGTCCTTGGGCAAGACAATTCAACCCCCTTAGCTGCAGTGTTGAAGTAAGCTGGTGTACGAACGACAACGCCAGAATGTGTACATGCATGTATCTCATGTTGTTATGTTTATTAACATGCACTGTTCCAACCATAAATAAACCAATAATAAACAGATTCACAATCCTTATATATCTCCGGCCCACTCACTAAGCCACTGTTTGGTCTGCTCCTCACCCTCTTCATCCTCCTGTTTTCTCAAATTGGCCTTTTTGTTCTTCTCTTGTAAGGCACGTTGCTCCTCCTCTTCAAGCATCCTTTCCTCCTCTAGTCTGCGATCCAGCACAGCTGCAACAGTGTCCTCAAGTGTCCTTACAGAGCGCTGAGGGTGCCACTTGGGGTCCACAGTAGGGGTAAAAGGGTCTTCAGTCGATACGAGCAGTGGCTGAGGTCCCAGAGGAATGCGCAGCAGATAGGCGTGCAGCATCATGCGGTATGGGGCATTATCTGATCCAAGACTGTAGGTAAAGTCACCAACTATGGGATGCCCAATGGCACTACAGTGAACCCGCAGCTGGTGTGTCCGACCTGTACAAGATATTGTCTGTTAGCTAAATTCTGCAGCCTAAGAATCTTAAAAGAACAGTCATAACCAATTTATAATCTATATGTTACTACTGCTTCATGCTTATCGTTACCCGTCAGAGGCTTCAGGAGCACTTTTGTGGCAGGCTCTCCATCATATAATCCATACTGTAACACGGTCAGCTCAGTCTGGCAAGGCTTTGGGTTTTCACAACCTGTGTACATAACGATCAATTAAGGAATACAACAACAAAATAACAAAAAATATATTAGTCTGCATATACTTGTTTCTACCTTCTGTTCCTCCAATACACATCATATGAGTTTTGCCCTCAGAAGAATTCTTGCCAATGGGAAAGTCCAAAGTTTGGGTTTCCACCTCAACCCAACCCCGCAACTGTACAGAGTAGAGAAGAAATTACTTTTTTTCATCCAACAAAATCAAATGCACTGTATTGTATAAAGTGTACCAGAGCTATATAAACTTTAGTAACAGTTCGGTCCTTGAAGCAGCGGTAGGCCTGCCCAGCAGCAGCCTTATTCAAGGCGACACACAGAGCGCCACTGGTGGAGAAGTCCAACTGATGGCAAAATCTGATGAGAACAGACCAAATAAGATATCATCAAACTATACACATACATAACTTTGTGATGTTGTAGTTACTGAAGTTTGCAGCATTTCATTTACCTAAATCCATAGTAGGTGTTGGGGTCAGCCAGCTCAGGGAAATGTTGTCTCAGTTGTGCCTGCACTGTAACTTTCTCATACCACATTTTGCTGTCTATGCGGATGTCCCAGTGCTTGTCCACCACAATGTAATCATCACTTTGATACAGAACCTTAAGGTTTTCCAAACTAGCAGGTTCGGTGATCATTGTGGATCAGGGGTGCATACACAACCTGTTATTAACTAAGATTATTAATTAATTAACAAAGAAAGGTCAAATTTAAGGAATAGAAACATTTTGGTTTTATAAACTGACATAATTGAACCTACCTGGCCAAAACACACGACAGATGGTTTAAAGAGCCACTTCCCTATGGAAATAGTTCATCTAATACCTATACAGTAACTTCAGGCCATATTTTTCACTTATATTTGTTGTTCTTAGCTTGGATAAAATCTGGGTATGCAGTAGCCTAGAGTTAGTTTCTGTTAAAAAAAAAATAAAAAAAAAAATCTAAAAGAAATGCGCAATTACAGACATTTCGTTAAGGAAAGAACACGACAAATAAAAGGTTAGATCCAAAACAATCCATTTATGTCATAAACCATGATCATTCATGTGAGCTGCAAACATTGATGCGAGGCCATATAGAATGTCCACGGCGCATGCGCATTTGTAAAACTTGTCAACTTTAAAGTGTAGCACCCCCTGCGGGATTGGAGTACTGTACTGCAACAACAACACAGGCTTGTGCTTTAAATAAGAGTTCTTAAAAATGGTTTATCTCTTACAGCCTACAACATAAGTCCTTGCAAAACGCAGCATTATAAACTGTACATTTCATTTTTGCTTTTATTAGGCCTGTGGCTATAGCCTTTCCAGGCTATAGCCCTTTCAGCAGGTTGATTCTGGGGATTATGTTATTGCATTGGCCCTGTGATCTTTGTGATTAATACATGCACAGATACCCTGTAACACTTTACATTCTACTAAAAATAAGATTAATCCTATGACACCAAGCTCACCTTGACAGAGTTCAGTCTTATCCCTTTCGTGTTTATAACTTTCAATGCATGACTTTTAATTTTACTTTTTCCTCCCATGTTTACCATAGTTTTGCGATATTGTTTAAGTGAGCCTACACTTACACATATTTAACACTGCCAGTTTGTACAGTTTTGTTTTACAGTTTTGTTTAGTTTTTTTTTAACTCTAGTATATTTTTTCAAAATATTTAAATATTTACAAATGACTCAAATCTACCTCCACAAAATCATATATGACAAAATATTATGGACTTATATATTATATACTATGGAGTCCACATATGGCTTTGCATTATTGTTACATAACTGGTGAATCCCACCTCTGACTGATGAGATGATGATGAGTTCACCTATGAGATCACATGCAGATCAAAATCAACACAATACAGACAGACAGCAACAGCAAATAACAGCCCTGTAAGAAATGAAGAAAAGTGTGGACCACAAGAACATCAACCTTCTTTAGTCTACAAAAGCAGCTTGGACATTTTGTGGACTGGATTTTGTTAGCATTTTGTAGCCACTTGTTTTTTGATAATTGTGTGGACCATGCCTAAGTCTTTTCTCCAAGCTCGCTGTGAAGAGCCCATCATGACGACAGACTGGGGGATTCCTTTGCTGCTGGCTCTTCTCGTCCTGGCGCTGGTCTACGCTTTCCTCTACCTGCCATCCACAGCCCACAAAGCACTGATGGAGCAGGCTATGGGCAGCAACAACACCACCTCCGCCCTCACCATGGACTAAGGCAAAAGCTCAATTGTGACATCCATTTTGCATTTTTCCTGTATTTTGGCATTTGTGGCTGTCAGATAAGTTAATAAAACCAGCACAAATATCTTAAAAGAAGGTCATTTGTGTTTGACTTACTTATAGTTGGACAAAGTGTGGAGTCACCTGATTGGTTGGTAGCCTTTATTAAAAGATACATAATACATAATTGACACTGACAGTGGCAGTTTTTACAGTGAGAGGCAGGAGACACACAAATGTTTTTTCCTGTAAGCCACTGGTCTTATTTTCATCACATCAATTTTACAATAAACATGTAAAAAGTGAGAGAACCCGACTAAACCATGCAACACCCAACAAGCCAACAATTACAGTATGTTCCAATGTGATTTTCATATTTAATGTTTAGCAATGTGACAATATCATATTCAAATAATTAACACAGATAATTGGTTTATAAAGGGGAAAGGAGCTCCGGTTGTTAACATTTTCTATTAAAGTGTTTATTATAAGCTGTGTTGTATTCACATTACATGTCTAGGAAACCTTTTCAAAGGGCTCATTAAGATTTATTGAGGAAATTGTATCCGATTTCAACTAATTACATGCATATCTCTCTACAGTATAGACAGATTTCCAACGACCAAAGCTTTAGAAGCAAACATCCAAAAATACTGTTTCCAAAACAGAATAGATTTTCACCGTAACCCTGGAATTAATATGATCTCTTCTTCCATTACAATGAAAAATTATATTGAGGAATGAAAACACAAGCCTTGATGCAAAAAGCATACAACAAAGTATTTCAACTGCACAGAAAAGCAGTGAGGGATTTTGACATCATTGACCCTAAAAAGCTGTTTATACAGTCCCTAAATTGACCTTATTGTCTATCACCAATTCTAGTGAAAAAGGAAATGCTTAAACATACTGCCATAGTCCCATTTGCATGTTACAGTAACCTACCTGCTGGAGTTAAGATTTGACAAAGGAGAGGTTATTTTCCCCTATTCACTCCCAGTCTTTTTTGATATCAAAGCCCCACTCCCAAGCCAAATGCACGTTCTTGTCATCATCAATGAAGCGAGACTTGATGGTGTAGTGGCCGCGTGCAATCATGCCTTTGGGAGCTTCCTCCACGCTGGAAATAAACTCCTGTTCCTCGGCCCGTGGTCCATAACTGCCCACCATGAAAGCTTCTTTATCCACTGCACAGAAATACACAGCATATAGACAGATATTACATACAAACACAACTTGGATTTTATGACTATTTAGGTCAAATTACCGTTCAGTCCTTTTCTTGAGGTTACATGATAGTATTTTAATCCAGAAACGATCTCGTGATTCACCTGCAAAAAAAAAAAAAGTGTATTAGTTTATTTATTTCATTCATATAGTATAAAAAGACATCAACAGCGTCACAACAACAAACATACAAGAAATGAATGAAAAGGAGCAGAAAGAAGAGTAATCTTATGTTATCTGCCCCCCTTTTCCCTTTTCCAGACAAAACATTAACACTGATAGTTACTTTAAAACACTTCAACTCAGTACCTTTCAGTTCATGCACAATTATTAATCAATTGCAAACAGAAATCTTCACTATTATGCACAACAACTTAGTCTTCTTTTTCATATATACACATTGCATTCAATTACATGTGTATTTTTAAATGTCATTGTACTTGACTTTTTAAAATCTTTGCCAAAAATATTCCTTAAATTCTTTTCATAACTCCTTTCACAGTAATGCTTCGCTCCATAACCTTGGTTCTGAATCTGTTTTTTTAAAAACATGTAGGTTCCTTGTAAGTTTAAATTGTAGTTGCTTGTTCTCATCTCAAACAGTCTTTGAATATTTACAGGTAACACATTGCACTTTGCTTTATACATGACTTTGAGGATACTTAAGTCAACAATATCATGCATTTTCAACACTTTACACTGAACAAATAATGGATTGGATGGCTCTCTATAATGACTGTTGGTGATTCTTCTCAAGGCCCTTAACATAATAAAATAATTAAATAAATAACACTTGCGTCTGCTTAACAAACATAACAATTCTATATTTGTCCAGCAGATGTCCTCGCTACACACGGAAACTCTTTCATTGAGGGGCAGAATAACTGATTAATAAATTATTTTGCTGATAAAGTTACTGTTATTATTTCAATTATTTCAATATATTCAGAAATACATGTAAATAGTGTTTTTTTTTTTTTTTTTTTTTAATCAAATTTGGTTCTCAGCAGAGCGCTGACTAAAAATATAAGACATACAGTAGGTGCACTATGGATATGGATGGTCTGTCATCTGCTCGTCTCCACAGTGATGTTATTGCTTTCCCAGGAATGTTCCACAGTATAACATTAAACATAACTCTCTTACTTTCACTCCTTTACAGGTATTTTATTGCTACAGAAATGCTGTGAGCCGGTTTGCCTCTCCACAGATCTGAACCAAGAACATATCCATGGAGACAAGCAAGTGGCAGACCCTCCACTAGAAATGTACTTTTAATGATTTATTGTAGATAAAATTGCTTCCTGCAAACTATACAAACACATAAATAATACTGAGGATGTAATTCTGGCAACACCTAGTGGTAAGTGAAGTTTGCTCTTGTGAACATGTACACTATGGCAGTAAAAATAATGCAATAACCAGGGATAAAAGTGTGTAGAATCAGGACAAAGAAGAAATAATACAACAAAAATGTTACATAAAATCCATAAATATGAAGTGTTGGTCTTGTCTTACCTTGAAAACGATCTTTATTCTGAACTGCACTCCCTCCTTTAAGGTAAACACTGGTAGATTGCTCAAGTTCCCTGGGAGACAACATCAAAAATAAAACATTACTCACAGTTGCAATGTAAACATGTGACCAAATCCTCAGCCCAGCAGCAGCAAATAGCGATGACAATACATGACTCATAGTATGAAGTCAGCCCTGTTCTCTTTGTCCCTGATTTGCAAAAGCTCGGAACGTGCTAGGAAAGAAAGGTCCACTGTGCTTTTAAACTCCATACACCTACACTAGAATTATTTGGATAATTTCAGCTCTGAAGTTTCCAATCTCTGCCAAACAAAAGGTAAAAAGATAGATGTTAACTTGAAAAATACCAGTTCATGACTTCATAAGGTGGAACAGAGCATTTTGTAGCTTTGGAAATGTAGACAGACTAATAAAACAAGTCAAAAAACACAACTCCAGGTATGTTTTTGATGAGGAGAGAACATTACAGCATAGATCAGAAAATGTCGTAATATAGGCCCTTTAAAAATTGACATGTAATATTTCAAATAATGGTTTTAGTTTCTGCAATTTTGACCTTTGATTTACAGTCCGAGCACATTAATATATCAAACCTCTACTGGGACATTTAAAGAACATATCTCATAATATTCACATAATATCTTCTAATCTGGACATTCATTTTGGTCATTATCACCCATATTGCAGAATTTAAAAGACAGATGCAGGAGAAATTTTCTTCTTTTACATCCCAAAATGGTTCTTTAAAGCCCGTAACTGCCCTTATGGTTAGTGTTGAATGGGCGTATAGTGAAGGGCAGAGAAGCGCGCTGCAAAACCAGCACAATCAGAGATACATTCAGGGCCTAATGACTTTAAATCTCAATTTAAAAGTGCGCATCAGGCCGGAGTGCTTCCTAATGGAGGGAGGAGGAGGAGGGAGGAAGATGAAGGGCAGATAGGAGAACGGGGCAGTGGTGATGTGTTCAGATACAGGCACACTGAGGCAGAGGACAGGAAGGAAGTGAACCATAGATAACACGCACACCTAAACAGCACAGAGCCGTGTGTCAGCTGCAGTAGCACAGCCATAGCATAATATGGAATTTTATACATAAAACTGATGACCATATGGATCAATCAGAATATTTGATTTTGTTGTTTTTTGGTAATACATAGTTATGTTTTGACGATACGATATCATGATGTTTTGGTTATTGTTACACCCCCAGTAAACCCAAGTACCCCTAGGTGTAAACACATAACAGGTTTAGATCACCATGTTATCTTTTATTGTTTTGAAACCGAAAACAAGGTGCAAACATGTCTTTTAAGTTTCACTTTCATTTTTGACACTCCTGAGTCTCCCCTCCCTCTGCTCTCCACCCTAACGCGGGTTTAAATAGGACCCGAGAGAGTATAAGCGTAAACAATTATCTAGAAGAGACCATCATGGATAAGTAGCTTTTTTCAGAACATTCTGGAAATACAACAGTGAATATTTTTGTTGGCAATTATCACAATTATATAAAATGTCCTTTTTTATCACGATAAACAATATCATTGTTAAATTTTCCATCTCATAGTTAAAACGTGGTAGTAGAAAGCTTAAAAAACTCCATCTATTTTCTTCCCTCTAATCCGGGGCTGGGTCGCGGGGGCAGCAGTCTAAGTAGGGACTCCCAGACTTCCTTCACCCCAGACACTTCTTCCAGCTTCTTCGGGGGACCCCAAGGCATTCCCAGGCCAACTGAGGGACATAGTCCCTCCAGCATGTTCTGGGTCTTCCCTGGGGCCCCCTAACAGTGGGACATGCCCAAAACACCTCCAAAAGAAGGCGTCCAAGAGCTATGCCCAAGCCACCTCAGCTGGCTCCTCTCGACGTGGAGGAGCAGCGTCTCTACTCTGAGCTCCTTCCATGTGACTGAGCTCCTCACCCTATCTCTAAGGGAGAGTTCAGCCACCCTGCAGAGGAAACTCATTTTGGCCGCTCATTTCTGTGAGCTTTCTGCGAAAGCTCATGACCATAGGTGAGGGCAGGAACATAAACTGACCAGTAAATCAAGAGCTCAAAAAATCAATTTTGTATAATATTCCCTCTTTAAACATTTAAATTTAATACAGAAAATGGGTACAGTTCATTCTCCAAAGTTTGAACTCTCAACCTAGATTGTAATTTGATGCATTGCACAGCACAACATGAAGGGACTAAGTTTTAATAGTAGGATTAAGGTCCATTTTGCTTTTCCCATATGGAAATTTGTCTCCGTTTGGCCTGAGGTCGGGGTTGTCTGCACCAGTTTTTCTCCAGTGAAATTATATTAAAATGTAATTAGAACTGTGCATCTTTCACTTGGTTTGGCAGCTTTTCCAACTCACCTCGTACAACCTTTCAATTCAATTCAATCTAATATCACATAATCATAATGTAATACAGCGCATGTGGTTTTGGAGACTTTCTTTGATTCTCTTTGTGTCAGTTTCCTTGTCTCAACAGGAACATGCTGATTACTTCCTCCACACTGACTGATTGAGTTCCTGCGTCTGGTCTCAAGGGACGTGAAGGCCAAGGCAGAAGTGTGGCCCCCGGGAGCGTCTGGCACAGAAAATAGGTCAGAGTGGAGATAGACTGTCTACTATTGAGTCGTACAATGCTCTAGAGATAGGATTTATGAGTCTTTGAAGGAGGCAAGAATCTATAAGATCCAAAAGACTGCCCCTAAGTCTGAGTTATTTTACACTGAGAGGAATAGCTTGATTCTAATCTTGATATTGATCACAATTCATTTAACCACAAAATAGACCACTCCAAAATAGTTTTAGTCTAAAAACGTTTCTCCCAACTGAGATTAACACTGAAGATTGAAACTGAAAACTGAGACTCTTTCAAAATTCTTACATTATAAAATTTTATCTAAAACAGTGGTCCCCAACCTTTTATGTACTAAGGACCGGTTTTATGTGCGGCATGGTTTAGTCCTGGTTAAATCCTGGTTTATTCCTGGTTTAATCCTGGATTTAGATCTGGTTTAGACCTGGTTTAGTCCTTGTTTAGACCTGGTTAAATCCCATTTTAGTCCTGGTTTAGACCTGGTTTAGACCTGGTAAATTCATGGTTTAGTCCTGGTTTAGTCCTGGTTTTAGACCTGGTTTAGACCTGGTTTAGTCCTGATTTAGTCTTGGTTAAATCCCATTTTAGTCCTGGTTTAGACCTAGTTTAGACCTGGTACATATCTAGTTTAGTCCTGGTTAAATCCTGGTTTAGTCCTGGTTTAATCCTGGTTTTAGATCAGGTTTAGACCTGGTTTAGTCCTTGTTTAGACCTGGTTAAATCCCATTTTAGTCCCAGTTTAGACCTGGTTTAGACCTGGTAATTTTGTGATTTAGTCCTGGTTTGGTCCTAGTTAAATCATGTTTTAGTCCTGGTTTAGTCCTGGTTTTAGACCTGGTTTAGACCTGGTTTATTCCTAGTTTTGACTTGGTTAAATCCCATTTTACTTCTAGTTTAGACCTAGTTTAGACCTGGTAAATTCCTGGTTAAATCCTGGTTAAATCCTGGTTTAATCCTGGTTTTAGATCTGGTTTAGACCTGGTTTAGTCCTGGTTTAGACCTGGTTAAATCCCATTTTAGTCCTGGTTTAGACCTAGTTTAGACCTGGTAAATTCCTGGTTTAGTCCTGGTTGAGACCTGATTAAATCATGTCTTAGTCCTGGTGTAGTCCTAGTTTAGACATGGTTTAGTCCTGGTTTTAGTTCTGGTTTAGTCCTGGTTAAACCATGTTTTAGTCCTGGTTTAGTACTGTTTTAGACTTGGTTTAGACCTGATTTAGTCCTGGTTTAGTCCTGGTCCCCTGATCTAAAACAGCTTGAGTTTACATACACAGCATATTAGTAAGATGAAGAAAAACATTTACTGCATAATGACTTTACCTGAGTTGTAATTGTATTGTGAGTTGCGTCCTAATGCAGCTCCTCCATTATGTTAATTAGCCATTCTTCGTCCTGGGCTGACAGCACGTGAGTAAATATACTGTATATGCAGCAGCAGAACGCACGGTCAGCTAAACATGGCCGCCAGTACCATGAAAGTTTAACCAGGTTGAATTTAGGGCACTGGAGCACTGAGGAAGACCAACTGGGAATACTATGTTTTTTACTGTATGGATATCTACACATCACCATCTCATCCACAATATGCTTTTTCTAAGGTATAAAAACAGCTCCTTTTTCTCTAAGATTTGCAGTTATTTTTCCTTGCTTTGAAATAATAATAATGTGCATTTGGTTTGTGGGAAAATAACAAAACAGGCACTTAATGTAAAAGGTTGGAATATTAATTTAACTAAAACATAAAACATTAACTAAGCCATTTTTTCTTGATTTAAAATTTACAACCCATGTAAGAAGAAATTATTATATGACAAATAAAAATATAGGAAAACACTTTTTTTTTTGTTGAAAGAATATTTAAAGTATCAGAAAAAAATGTGATTCCTATGTGGAAATTATGTGGAACAGAATTCTCTCCAATGTGATCATCATCAATATGGAAGTCTTTAAAACAAAACCTCCTATAATTTCTGTAAATTGGATCCAAAACTAATTTACTAGGTTGACCAGATTTTTTAAATAAAAAACTGGGACATCCCTTGTTTTGGCTGGTTGGTAATAATAAAATTGTGTAACTAGTGTGTAATTAAGGAAAATTGTTATGCATTTGGCAGTAATGTGAGTCAGTATAATCACATTTTATTTGTGTTTTGGTCATTTTTAAGCAGCTTGTCTGTATTTTATTTAAACAAATGACAATTTGGGCCTCTCTTTACCATTGGAAGGTATTAGATTGGTCAAACATAGGGATACCTGGGGCATTTCTTGTATAAAACTGGGACAAATCACTGGTTTTGGATAAATCTGCTGGGACATGGGACACAGGGCTCAAAATTGGGACTGTCCCAGGGAAATAGGAACGTCTGGTCACCCTAGTCTTGATTGGTGTAAAACTATAACTTATATTTGCAACAGCTATCAAGTAAAAATGACAGAATTGCCAAAACGTACGCATTCATATTTCAATTAATAGTATGTTCTATGTGGAAAATCCTACAGTGGATGGTGAATACTACTATGTTTTGCTTGTAATCTTGCACATCTGCATTATTGTTTACTATTAAAAAAAAAGTACTATTTAAACGAATGCACACTCCTGAGCTCTGAGTGAAACAAGAGACTGCTACACTGTGCAAATGCTGAGACATCGACCCAGATAAAAACAGCAAAACGATGACATTTAAGTGTGGTTAGAAGTCCTCTCCATCAGCACTTCTTCCTCTCCACTTTACCATCATCATCACACACACACACACACACACAAAGCACAAACACGAGTACCAGCCATTACTTAGGGCACAATGCTGCACTGCTAACGGCCTATAGTTTAAAATGAGGTCTCTAATGCGTTCTAGTGGAAAGTCCATTTCTCATCGAGTCTGGTGCCGCCTGGACTGTCTGCCTGCAACACGATCCAGCAGATTAGTACCTTATGCTTATGTATGGATTTAGTCTGTGCATTACATGCTATTAGATCGAGAGTAGTATCTGGATTATATAAAAGAGGGGGAAAAAAACTTACAAACCGCGCACTGTGTCAGCTAGACTTCCCATCTTTGGATGTGACTGTCACCTAGCAACCAGTGACCTTCTGTTTGAGTATGAGTAATGCGACGACTTGCACTTGTGAATCGGGATTACCTCACAACTAAAAAACTATACTCTAAATGTCAGCGAACACCTACGTTATTCGTACATAGAAAGCGGACACACCCAAGTGCAAGCAGACAAAAGGTGCTCCACTGTCTGCAGCCACACATGACCCCCCCCTCCCTCCCGCTTCTCCCCCTTCTCCTCATCCTCAACATGACATTTCGCTGCACCCATGGGGGACTGTCTATAGTGCCCAGTAAGCAAACATCAACTGTCCCCTTTCTCTGCCTTTTCCAGCAGCCAGGGACACACCCAATGCAGTGGCTGTGCTCATGTTTATACCCACTGTACATAATAAACACAGAGAAGGAAAAGCGAGTTACCTGTTAGGTCCATGGTGAGCGGCGGTGAGCCCTCGTCGAACAACAATGTCATACTGAGCACCTGCACGTTGGGGGTGTCACCTACGGAACAAAGAGTCAGCAATAAATGTTTAGAAATTCAGTGTATTATGATGCATTAGACCAAACAGTAGAGATGTAACACTAACTGAAATATTGTCAAAGTTCTCACAATAAGATCCATCACAATATATCGAATTACAAGTCTCTTTGCTTAAGTTAAGAGTTATAGTGGAACAATAGCTAAAAAAGACAGAGGGAACTACATAGACCATGATCCTTTGCTTCATTTCAGTGCAGACTACAAGAAGAAATAACAGTTCTAAGCACTTTTAAGTCTTAGTTAGTTCTTAGTTCTTTGGATTAAGTCTTATCAAGGGATTTTAAGAGGAAAAAGTTGCAAATTAACAGTTTTCTGCCTCCACATATTGTACCGAGAGATTTGGATATTGTTACATCCCTAATCGTGAGCCTCGCCAGCATATCATGAGCTTTTCCACGATATTCGTAATAAATATCATACCTTGAGGTTCATACCATGACGATATCGTATCATAAGACTTGGATATAAATAAATCTGTGTTTTGGGATCTTAATACTTTGCCTGTAATGTTACATATTATGACATATATATTTTCTATCTTGAATTTATTCATTTACAGGTGTTTTTCATTTCTAAAACATGTATTCCTAGCGTGTCTCTATGGGGATAGATAAGTTTAAAGTGATACTGTGGAGCATTCCAGGCACACCAGCAATATCTCCATGGTGACAAGCAGGTGGCAGACAAGCACCAATAAATTTATAATGTATACCGTTAATCTAAAATACATTGTTGTGTGATTGGTTTATGGTACAATGTGCTTACCATTAATATATCTGTATTTATGTTTATAGTAAGCACGGGGCGGCAGTAGCTAAGGTGGTAAGAATGTTTGCCCACTAATCCGAAGGTTGATGGTTTGAATCCCGCTCTCAACATAAAAACATCATCGGTTGAGCGATCAGATCCACTGACCCACAGGTTGGTGTGATTCTAGCTTCTACAGATGAATGCTGTCCTTGCTGTGTATGTGTATGAATGCGTGTATAAATGGGTGAGTGGTTCCTTGATGTAAAGGGCTTTGAGTGCTGTGAAGTTGGAAAACCGCTACATAAAAATGTGAACATTTACCATTAAACTATAGACACAATTTCACACAAAATCAATAAAAACTGGTCTGTAAAGTTAATGTGTGGTTGGAGACATAGTATATGAAGTTGTGATCCAGAATACACACTTCTTCAATACTTTACAAGGACGTGAGTCTGGCCACCAGTGAATCTCCCAGTTCAGATGGGTGTAACTAAGGAGCACATATGTTCTGTCCATATGAAAGCAAATGGCTTATGAGGAAAAAAGATAAAAAATATTGGAGGTTACTGAAAAAAAGTGATGAATTTCTGCAGAACATGACGGAGGGCGTGGTGACCAGACTGATATCCCTCTGTATATTATTTATACAGAGGGATATTAGTCTGGAAAGATATCATTCCGGATGTGACAGGAAATATATGAAAGTAAACCATTGTATTTTATTTATTCTTCTTATTTAAAAACTTTATCGATGGACATTCAGTGTCTATAGGCCTACAAATTCATAGTCCAGCATTACATTTGACTTCAGTTCTTTTGTCAAATGCATAAAGAGTAACTGCTTCTGTGGTTTCTCCTTTCAGACACTGCCTAAAACCTAATAGCACTGATGCAAAAATAACCCACTGACAGTGAGCAGAGCTTTGTTCAGAGTACATTATTCTATTTGATCATATCATTATAGTCCATCTCTGCTGTTCATCCCATTTTATCTGATACTATAGAGTTATGTTACAGCACAGGGAGACTCAGGCCTGTCACAGAGTTGCTGAGACAAGCATCCATGCTCTTGTTATGTGTCAATACTGTTATTATTACGGGTACAAGGGTGACGCATATACACAGACAACAATATACACAGACCTTGGGGGCTTGAGGTCACTCCCAGTAGAGTTTTCTTGTATCGGACCAGGCTCTCGTCGTCCTGGTCCAGACGTCGGATTTCCTCTAGAGTCTTCTGTGCCGGAGTTTTGAAGGCCACAGTCTCAGCGGGAGCATCGTCTTCATCACCTACCAGGCCTGTGTGGGAAAAAGGAAGAGAAGATACTGTGTTAATAAGATAGTTCTAATGTTGTAGTATTGTGACGGAGTTATATAGGGTTAATACACAACTCCACCGTGTGATTTGGAAACCCTCCTCCGGTTTATCAAAAACATGTACAATGACAGGGTAATGTCTGGAGTTGTTGCATCAGTTTAGAAATGTAAGTATGCTGTGTGACCGGGTTTTTATTGTGTGTGTGAATTTGGACGGAGCAAACTTGTAAAAGATAACTACTATCCAACACTTATCATTATCTGTTGGTTAATAGGTTAATGACAAACCTGCTTATTAAAGTTATTAAAGAAACAGTATGTAGCCTGTGTTTACCATTTCAAAAAATTTACTACAATCACAACACAACACAGTTCACTCACTGAGCTGCAGGGGCTGCACAAGCACTGACTAATGATTGACTGCTGGTGCTGGGGTTTAGGATTTAGTGGGAGTTTAGTGACTATTTAGATCCTCATTACTGCAGATTTTCAGATTTAAACCAACTGGATTTCAGTTTTGGAGCTGACAACCCAAGAGACTGATGTGAGTCTTAAAAACAGACATGAAGGAGGGCAGACATATGGAATAGCATGGAGCAAGAATCAAATTTAAAAAGTCAATTTGATAATAAAATATAGGACTGACTGAGTGTGTTAACATGTCCCGACAGAACACACCACTGTCAAAAGTATTCATAAGTAAACTGGCTTTCTCTTGTCTCTAGAAGACAGCTACACTTTCTACAATTTGTGCTTAAGAGTTATTATTTTAAGTTCTCAATTTATCTAAAAGAGTTTCTCATTCGGTTTAGAACTACATATAACTTACATCACACTGAACAACTATTTTTTTAAGTTTTCTCTATAAAAAAAGAAACTGGCCGCAGAGCATTTAACTTTAAAGCCCCAAATTAATGGCACAACTTGCTTTCCTAAATCCAATCAATTACATCGATCCATCTGTTTATGGCATCAGATTTCCTGCTCCTGTTTTCCATAAAAATTACATTTTTGTTTTATGTACTTCCTGATGTAAATAGAGTTGCTTTTCTTCCTTTCTTCCTTCAATACTCTCCAAATATATATGTGTGGGGATGATAAACTCAGAGAGATGCAAGTACATCTTATGATCCTGTATTGTAAAGTGTGAGTGTTGCCTGTGTGTTTTTTTTTCTGTAAATGCAATTTTTCTGTTATTGTTTAGGACCCCCTCGCAAGTGAGATGTTTTTTGAATAAATAAAATAAACAAGAACACAAACATGCCTACCACTTCAACAGCTCAATAGCTTTACTTGTACAAACTTAATATTTACTTTAATATACAGCAAATATTACAATAATAAACACACACACACAAACAAACAGTCAAATAGAAATCATATAAAACAGATTTGCTACCATCATAGCACCTTTCCTCAGCCATGTTTAGATCTAAATGGAGTGTGGAGGTTATGTCACTTTGGAAATTGCAGCTGTCAAATGCTTTGACTTTATAGCGCTTGGTTGGCTACAGTCTCTCCTCATTTACCTCATGCTTTCTTCTCTAAAATATCCTTTTTATTTTTTGAGATTATAACTGTTCATTATTTTTAATCATTAAATTAAAACAAAGACATTCTGTTCTCTCTTTTATTTAACATTCTACACAGCACATTTACTGTAACTGTATGTTATTAAAACCTTTATTTTATTAAGTGTCAGAGCAGAACAGGTGATTGCTCTGGTTCAGTCTGCACATGGGCAGCTTGAATACTGCAGGAGTTAATTTCATCTGGGAAAATGGTTCAATATTGGATTGTACAGACATATGATAGTGCGAGCGGCAAGATAGGAGAGAAGTCCAGTTTCAGTGCAGCCAAGCCACTGAGTGATAGAAATATTCAGTTCATGTGTAAAGGCAGTGTAATAGTGTAGTAGTTAGAATTTTTATGTGAATATAAATATTAAAACTGTAATACACGAGTAAATGAAAAAAATAACTAAATACGCTGACTAATTGCAGAGGGAATGGAACTTTGATCAAAATGTTACTTTTGCTAGTTAAAAAATATCCAACAAATATTCTCCAGGTCATGCTTTAAAGTGGTGGCAGCAGAGTCCAGATAATCAAACTCACAGTACAAGAATTATCTGTAAACTGTGTTAAAAGAGAAAGAATTTTACTTGAAGAAATCCAAAATCTCTCTCTAGTTAAGCTCATACCTTTACTGACAGGTTTGACAGAAAATCCAAAATCATTCCACAGCTCAAATTTTTAGTCGTCCTAAATTATTCCATTATTGTCAAAAAAACAACAAATTTTTATAATGAATTCAAAGCATCCAGAATTCAAAACACCAGATTACAACATCCTATAGAAACGGCATCTTCGCATGGAATCCCTTGATGGATCACAACATAACAGCAGACTCCAATTATCTGGAGAGCTGGACATGGACACATAGCGGGTAATGCGGTGTGGAAGCCATGATGGGGCATGCTCGTGTTTTGTAATTGTTCATAATGACAGCAGCGAAGCCGTACTTATCTGTGGAGGTAATTGGCTGACACGAGCCTCTAATCGCGCACACACGAGCAGAAAGGCGGGGTATAGATTCTGAAAAAGTCCAAATCAGGAATGTAATCGGTGCAAACAGGGCAGCTCCAGATAATCAGGGCCAAACACCAGGGCCCTTCGCCGTTACCATGACAACTACGTGAACTTCTTTTTGCTATGGGGTCACTTTTTTTTTTTTTTTTTGAAGGGAACCTGCTTGGTATGCAAAGCAATCAAATAGACATAAATGGCCTCGCACCGTCAAAACAAAACCTGTTAGATTATACTGCCCTACAAAAGCAAAAGACCGTAACTCGCCAGAGTGTGAAACTGACTTCAAAGTTTGTGTTTTGTCCATACAAAAGCATAACAGGTAGGGGTCCGAAAATGTGACAGCTACTTGCTATAATGAAGAAATATTTAGATTTTAAAAATACTGAGCTCAAAATTGACCTTTGACCTTTATTTGGCAGCTACTGTACTCTATCCTTGTATCATGAGCCAAAAATAAGAAGTCGTGCAAAGGCAAAAGTCAGTAAAAGTAAAAGAAAGGCACTGTTACTGCCTTTTGCCTTTGCACAACTGCCTTTATATCATGTGCCAAAAATAAGGAGAGTACAGAAAGTTATTCACATGATAAAGGAGGTCTCAAATATTCCCAGAATGACATTAACTCATTTTTGACCAAACATTTACAGTGTTCTGCCTTTGTAGGGCAGTATAGACATGACCCTGTCTCGCATTGAGGGGCACATTTACTTTACTGTATAGTCTACTCTATAGACATACACTGTTAATCAAAAGTTTGGAACTCACCATCTCATTCAATGTTTGTTTTTTTTCTCTTATTTTTACTACTTTCTACATTTTGTACACATACAGAAGACATCAAATACATGAAGCAAGATATATAGAATCATGAAGCAAAGGAAAAAAATTAGATAACTCTACATTTTTAAAAATATTTTATTATATTTCTTTGCTTTGTCAAAATATATTCAGAAAAAATTTAATAAATAACAAATGTCTTTACTACGTAGTTTCATATATCTTATTTCATACATGTCATGTTTTCTGTGTATACAAAATCTATAAAGTGGTAAAAAATAAATAAAAATAAAATGGTGTGTCCAAACTTTTGACTGGTAGTGTGTTTAAAAAAACATCATTATCAAGCCACAATAGTAGTACTAATACATTCTTACTGACCTCTTCTGGTTGGAGTTAGTAACAGTAGCACTCTCTCACAATAGTTACATATATGAACAGAGAGATTTTTATTACATTTTATTTCATTTCATCCAAAAAGAACCACAAAAATATGTGTTCTGTTACTTTACTGACCCCTGTGGCTGGAATATATAATTTTGTTCATAACAATAATGCCTGCTGCTGAAAAACCCTTTGCTTCATTGTGTTTGAGGCTATGAATGACCCGGGCCAGTATAAGTGAATGATTGCATCTATTTACATATGAAACCCTGCATGCTAACAGAGTGTGTATAAGCTCACGCTCTCATGCCTCTTTCCCTCTGATCTGCACTCTGCTGACCTGTCACTCTCAACCGCATTCATTAGCATGCATTTGAAAGTCCTTATTCCACCGCTACATAGTATATCATGTATATAAATTACATGGCCTACGTTTTCATGGAGTACAATACTGATAGAGGTGATTGGTGTAGTGTACCTCAAATCAATATTACTGAAGCTTTTCTGACATGAATAATATTAACGTGATAGCCTATTATTAGGGGTGTAACGAAATCCAAGTCTCACGATACAATATCGTCACGGTATGAACCTCACGGTACAATATTTATAGTGATACCATGAGAAAGCTCACGATATGGTAGGTAGGCTTATGATTATGGATGTAAAGATATCCAAATTTCTCCATACGATATTTATTGCGATATTTTGTGGAGGCTAAACAGCTGAAACTGTTCATTTGTTACTTTTTCCTCTTAAAATGCCTTTACAAGACTTAATACAAAGAACTAAGACTTAAAAGTGCTTAGAACTGTTATTTCTTCGTGTAGTCTACACTGAAATGGAGCAAAGGATCATGGTCTATGTAGTTCCCTCTGTCTTTTTTTAGCTACTGCTGCACCATAACTCTTAATTTAAGAAAGAGACTTGTAATTCGATATATTGTGATGGTCCACGATATTATTGTGAGAACTTTGACGATATGATATCACAATATTTCGATTACTGTTACATCCCTACCTTTTATACTTTGCTCTCCCATATATCATAAGATACTTGGGCCAGTGCAAAGCTCTTGATCAGAGAATACTTTGGCCACATAAGATATCAGACAGTGGAAAAAAAATCACGCATTTTTAAAAAGAGCATAGCCCAGCCATCAGGAAATTATCTAATCTAAAATGGAGGCTGCATGGGCCCTTTGTGCTTCATTCATTTTGTCACGTGTATGTGTGTCAGTTTTGTGTGTGACTTGATAGCTGTTGCAATTAAAAACACTGAAGAACAGCAAGACTAGCACATCTCTCTCAAAAAAAAAATGACATGTCGAAATAGCCATACTAAAAAGTGTCAGAAAACTGGCATGTCTAAATAGAGGCATGAAGGGATGTCGGAATAGGGGGTGTATAGGTACAAAAAATTAAGTATAGGACTAAGAAATTACTTAAATAATAGTAAAATATATTTGATTAAACTACTATTCAAGTAAGAGTAACTTTAAGACTAACTGCCTGGACATAACATCCCATTTATAATTTGAAGTAATTGGATGGACAAACTATTTAACTGAAGACAAAATCTGATATTTTCAAAGGATAATGAGAAAAAGTAACTCACATCTGAAGAAGCTGTGCAAAAAGATGAATCATTTGATATTGCCAACATCAGAGGCGGCGCTACCATTAAGCAACAATGGGCGGCAGCCTTGGGCCCCCGAACCTGGAGGGGCCCCCAAACAATTGCCCTCAGTGCCACTAATGACCGAGGCCTCAGAGCAATTTGATTTTCTCTCAGTATGACATTAAATGAGAGTAGTTTACTATTAAATAAGAAAACACCATCAAAATAGGATCTGATTGTCAAATTTATTTTCACTGTCAAAGCATTCCCCCCTTTAACTTTAGAATGGACTCGTCAGCTTGACCCTGATTTTAACATGATCATAATCATAATCGTAGATGGATGTAAACTAAAATTTAATTGTACTAGCAAAAAAACAAAACTACTTTCAGCTCTGGTTATCTATTGGGCGACCAAACTAATAAGACAAGTTTCCAATCCACCCTAATTCAAATAAAGATGCGCGTGTCTCAAGAACAATGAGAAAAAACAGACAATAAATATAAAAAAAAACACACAAAAAAACGCCACAAAAGAACCCCCCAAAAAAATGATGCATTATAGTGAGATCCCCGAATTCAAGTTCACCTAGGGCCCCCAAATTGCAAACTCTGCCACTGGTCAACATAAAGCTTTTGTCAGCTTTTGTTTTGTGGGAGAGAGAGTACTGCTACACTGTAAAATAGATTACTCAAGGCGTCAGAAAACTACTCAGAGAAGTACAATTCTTATTAAATTGTACTTGAGTAAATGTATCTGAAAATACAATCCGCCTCTATGGTCACAGTCAAACAATGCTATGCAAGACAAAAAAGAGAAATGCCACTGAAGATTTAACCTTTAATTTTGACGTAGCTTGTTCTCCAAATGTAGATGAATGGACGCCCGAGGTTCTCAATATTGACAAAATTAAATAACGCTGAACAAAGCTTAGTCTCCATCTGTAATATCATCTGGTACATTTGCCTTGATGCCCTATAAATCTGCCCCATTACCCCCCGGCTTCTGCGATCATCATTAGTTATTACTTATTCAGTCCAAGTGGGTTTTATGCCATATCTGTGATTCATGGGTGGCTTCTTGGATCTATGACAGAAAGACTGGAGGCGAACACGTGGTTCTCCTCTGCCATAGCTTGCACAGTTAGCCTAAATCAACACTGCAGTCTGGTTGGCATTAGGAGGAGCCCTGGGGATACTGCAAGGCTGGCGAACAAGAAAAACAATGTTAGATATTCAGTGTAATGGCATTTTAATCTGAGGGTGTCTTGTACTTAGTGGGACATGAATTGTGAGAATTTTTTGAACATGCAAGCCATTATGAAGACAAAAAGACAAAAAGACAAAGGGAGGATATGTGATATTTTTGATGTTTGTGACATTTTTCTAGCTGTCAGGTGGACTAAAGTTCAATTTACAATTGTCCAGTCCCAAAGTCGATGGATTAAAAAGAATGATTTGCTACTTTTAATGACTTAAGAAGGTAAAATATGAGTTACTTTCAGACTGAATAATATGAGAATGTCTAACATATTGATAAGTATTTTCATTATAATTTTCACTTGAAGAATCCACAAATGTTAATCCTGATCATTTATACTAGTGACAAGTGACAGCTTGCATATTGCTCCATTCAATACTATAGGCTCTTTTCACGTTACGTCACAAACCAGGAAGACGTTTGGAAAGATGCGATTACAACTTCCAACCAACTTCGAGCTCTGTTCACGGTAGCAAGTCTCACAAAATCTAGAAAAATGAGAAAATGGCCCAGTTTTTTCCATCTACATGTCATTGTAGCGTTCCGTTATGTTCGGCTAATCAACAATTACAAGCATACCTCAGTTTTCGTAATTTCCGCACTGACACACAACTCCGAGCGCACTGGGTACATGCGAATAGAAGAGACATGGTGCCAAATATGTATGTGTATATATATGTATGCTGTCTTCATTTTACCACTGATGACATTTACTTCAGTGGGTTTTATCACAGTCGGTCAGCAAACCCAGTGTCGGGAACTACACCAAAAGTTGTCATCGCATCTTTCCAAACATTTGTGACATAATGTGAGTAGAGCCTATTTGAATGAATGAATGAATGTTTTTTAGGACAATAATACACAGAACATAGATATAGAATGTAAATACATAGATATAACACAAAAAGTAAATATTTCTTTTTCTATAATAATAAGATTTTAGTTTTACTTTACCTATTGGCCTGTAGAATGTTGTGGTGAAATATTGCACTACTGTCCCTGTGTTTCAGAATGAATGTAATTAGGAGCATTGTCACAGCTATTAACAATTTAAAACAAAATATAATAATATGGGGGAGAATCGTCAAAATGAAATATAATACGGATGTCTATTTCCTTGTTATGAAAAAGCATATCTTAGCTTCCCTTCGCCCAGCTGGCCTGCATCCTCTCATCCTCCTAACCCAGATAACTGCTTACTGTGAAGAAAGCAGCGGCGCCGCGTGCAGCAGAGCATGGATCTGCAGTTTTATAGTCCTTTGTGGCTCCCTGTCACTGTTCCTCCTAATACTATAATGAGACCACTGGGACGCTCAAACACACAGCCTATATGCCAAAGGACCACTGCAGCAGATTAAAGGGGATCCTTCACAGCTCTGTTAAAAACCACATGAGCTGTGAGAATGAAGGTAAAAGCTATGGAAGCACATTAGTGACAACAAAGATCAACGGTTCAACACCAGGGCACTGACATAATATCCTATACAGCCTTCCACCAGTTGATCGAACACAGCTCCACAAAGACACGCCGTACAATAACCTCATTGTAACGGCTATTCCATATATCATCGTCTTCATTGCTGCATGTTGCCCTTAAACTATCACTGACCTTTTCTGCACTTCTGCAGCCATATGACTACAGTACCCATTGTTGGAGCCATGTTACCTGTCTCTACCTCCCACCACTGTGAGCCGCTATTTGTAATTTTTGTAAGCACCTGCCCTAGAGAAGGGGAGGAAAAGGTGCACACAGGTGTTGTGGTGTGGAGGTATACAGTTTTTTGACCATCGTCTATTGAGTCTATTGAGTTGTGCTGAATCTGTGTATTTTTGGATGGTTATAAGGTATGCCACTAAACAATCAAGGTACACAGTATTTGGACTCTTTTATGGAAGACGCGTGTGAAACACCACACACACTGCAGCCATAGGGGACCTTGCATAGGGCAAGTTTGGCCGCTACACCTATAGTGCACTGGGTTTTACAAACGTATGAAATGTATGAATTTTGTGCAGACTGCTTTTTATAAACGACATTTCAAAGCATTTACAACAGGGTAGAAAAATCCATATAAAGTTCTGTAGATTTACAGAAAATGGTAGAGAATCTGACATACTGTGACATCCAAAATACAAATCTAACACAAACTAAAATGAGTCGCCATCTTTGTAATTGGTTTCCACCAATTCACTGAATTTCAATCATAATCACATAATAAAATGTACAACAGTAAAGAAAAATATTTGCATTTATAATCTGAAAGAAACAGTTAACTAATGTCTCCACAAACATGGCCACCGATTAATCAGCAAGAATTTAACTCACATCCTCTTTTCTTTACAGATTTATATTGTTGAACTATAATACAGTGTAACAATACTCTTACAAGTGTAAAAGTTTTGTTACTCATATGAGTACTCAGTGAGAAAAGCTTGACAAAATATTACATGATAGCACATGTACGTTTATTTCACCTCACTCTCTGATATGTTTTTATTTTATTTTATTTTAAAATACCAAATTTTGTGCATTATTTAATGTTTCCTACCAATTACATTATCAAATAACAAATCAGATGTTACAATTACAGCTATTTAGTTTCACCAAATATGGACAACTGGACAAACGTTTATTTAGCTCATCCAAGCTGCTTCTTCAGTTCTGGTCAGATGCTGGTGGACACTGCCTTATATCTGTCTGCAGAGAGGAGCTAACTACAATGAAACTACTCTGAAACTAACACCCTACTTGTTCACAGTTTCTGTTTGTTAGCTCGGCCTATTTATCTGAGTGTGGGGTCATATTACCATAATCACTCGGACCCATATGAGTGATTAATTTCATGTATAACAAATTTGATTTTGTAGTAACGGCACTCTTGATTGATTTTTTTAGCTTGACTTTTTATTCATTTATTTTTTGTGGCATTTTTTAGCTGTCTCTGAGCTGCACTACAAACAAAGCCAGTTTAAGAAAAACTATTCTTACATAATTCCTAACACCCATTAAGTCTTCCCTTGCCTGAATATTATGTAACTATAATAATGTATGCTCAAATTAGCGGCGACAATTAAAAAGCCATTGTTGGCACATGCACAAGCTGCTGGTTCATCCCCAGCTGTTCTGACGGTAACAGAGAGAGACAGCCGCTTGTCTAATTGACTGACTTGATAGGTCCTGTCTGTGTCTACTCACCCACTCAACCTCATTTATCACTCCAGCAACCCAAAGAGGAGGAGAGGAAGAAGAAACAAAGATGGACGACGAGAAGGGGCAAATCCAGTATGATTTCCTAAAAGACCCTCATCTGACAAGTTGACAGGAGCAGACAGACGCGAGTGCGAGTGCAGAGACAGTGGGCCGTGACCTGGCTGCAGGGGATAATGGGAAAATCATGTTTATGGCGACCATGGTTCAATAGAGTTTTACAGAAATGTGTACTGCAGTATTGACAACTGCAATATTCATTTACGCAGTCTGCTGAAATCATCATCATTTATTATTTTTTTATTACGATGTTGAATCCAAGTTTAGGGCGAGCCACTGTTCTTGTGTTGGCACCTCTTTTCAAAATAATTTAATTTAATTTGGGAGATTTATATCTGCATAATTCAAGTCTGTTTTGCAGCCAAATAAAGTTTTTTCTTGTGTTCTTTAACTGAATTAAAAGTGTGCTTGCAAAGGACCAAATACAGAGTTTGAATGCTTCACTGGGTCAAAAGATGCAAGAAAAAATTTGATTTATAAATTTTAAATGTCTTCAGAATCAGAATCTAATTTGCATTTCAATCTGAGATAACCAGTCCTGATATTATAAACTTTCAAAACATTGTGTGGTTTTAAGCTACAAAATGCACAAGTCATTGAATCGAGCTACAGTGACTTAATTAAGGTGATGGAGGTTGATTGACAGTTTGGGCCTCACCCACTGGAGTTGCTCCTCTGCTGTCAGCACAGACTCTGCTGTAAATCCCTTTGTTCCACACATCTTCCCCTGCTAAGTCTCTCCTCTCCTCTGCTTTGTCTCTAATTCTCTGATCTGTCTCTCCTCCTCTCTTCTATCTGCTCCTTGTCTCTCTTTCTCTATTCTGTCTATCCTCCTCATCTGTCTCTCTTCCTCAAGTGTCTCGCCTCCTCTACTCTGTCATCACTCCTGCTTCCAGTCTCACCTCCTCTGTTTCATCCCTCCTCCTCTGCTGTCTCTTCTTTATCTCTCCTCTACTGTTCTGTCTCTTCTCCTCTGCTCTCTCTCTCTCCTCCTCTATTCTCTCTCTCTCTCTCTCTCTCTCCTCCCCTGCTGTCTTTCCTTCTGTGCTCTCTCTCTCTTTCTCCTCCTCTGCTCTCGCTCTTCTACTCTTCTACTCTGTCTCTCCCTCTCCTCTGTCTTTCCTCCTCTGCTCTCTCTCTCCTCTGCTCTGTCTTTCATCATCAGCTCTTTCTCGCCTCCTCTGCTTTGCCTTTCCTCCTCTACTCTCTCTCTCTCCTCTGCTTTCTCTCTTCTCCACTGCTCTCTCTCTCCTCCTCTGCTCTCTCTCTTCTACTTGCTCTCTCTCCCTCCTCTGCTTTCTCTCTACTCCACTGCTCTCTTCTTCCTCTCTCCTTCTCTGCTTTGTCTTTCCTCCTCTACTCTGTCTCTCCTTCTCCTCTCCTCCTCTTCTCTCACTCTCCTCTTCTACTCCCTCTCTCTCCTCCTTTGTTCTCTCTTCCTCTGCTCTAGCCTCTCTCCTCCTCTGCTAAGTCTCTTCTCCTCTGCTCTGTCTCTCTGCCTTTACTCTCCCTCTGCTCTGTCTTTCCTCCTCTTCACTGTCTCTCCCTCTCCTCTCTGGTCTGTCTCTCCTCCTCTCCTCTGCCTTTCCGCCTCTGCTCTCTCTCTTCTCCTCTTCTCTGCCTCTCCTTCCTGTCTCCTCCTCTGCTTTGTCTTTCCTCCTCTACTCTGTCTCTGCTCCCCTGCTCTCTCTCTACTCCTCTTCTCACACGCTCCTCTCCTCCCCTGCTCTCCTCCTCTTCATCATCTTACTCCTCAGCATCCTTCCATTAATCTTCCGATGACGCTTCTTAGACTGCAGCTCCTCTGTCAAGTCTATAATGTGACATAACCACAGCACCAAAAGGATTTATTCTGATCAGTAGAGAAAGTAAAAAGCGTTTCTGAATACAATTATGCAAGGTGTAATAAAATGGCGAAGTCAGATTCAATGAGGAGTGAGTCACAGTTGAAACGCAAGCAACAGTTAGAACCAAAAAGCAAAAGATTAAAAAATACTGTATCATTTGAGCAAAATGTTCCAATAAATCACAAAAGCTCCGAGTCTGGTCCAGTTCTCTATAGTACGATTTAAAATACATTCAAGTCCTTCAAACTGTGTTTTCATATTGCATATTGATCAGCAGTCCTTGATACAGAAGAGACACAAGGGAAGAAAAAGTGTAGTAGTAGTACAAACATAGAAAAATTTCTATATGATCTACATGATACTAAATTTGGTGTTGAGTATTGATATTGTAGACTACTGTATCTGATTCGATACTATATTGTGGAAAAGAGTTTGACCAATAGGATTTTGTTCATGGCTGATACCGATTGTTTAGAATACAGAAGAACTTGGGCCGATATGTCTTATTTATACCTCTCATATATATATATACAATTAGGTTAGGTTAGGTTGCTTTATTTGTACCCGTAGGTAAATTTGCTTTGCAGATTTGAGAGGCACGCCCCACATTTCACATTTCATTCATCCACAAACCACGTATAAAAACACAATTACAAAGTAAAGTGTTACAGTGCTCCAGTGCAGAATGGTTTGTTCCATAAACAATTAGTTAAATTCATCCATCATGCTTGGCTAAAATCACAATAAATATTAAATATGTTAAAAACACACAATCTTAGATAAATAGATTACAATTTATTCATAAGTATGATAGCAGCTGGAACGAAGCTCCTTTTAAAACTTTGAGCTCATATCATTAATACAATTTCATTTTAAACTGAATTTCTGGTTTCTGTGGTTTTATTTGCACACATTTACTCCTGCTCTTCCTCCTTCTGATTGCCCTCTAGGCTGCAGTCAGATCCTTAGCCCCTAGTGTGTTACATGTAGAGGATTGGAAGAGCTATGTAGTCACTTTTTATGCTATTATCTCTTCACATTAAAGTGTTTACTCAGGTCAACCAAAACAAAATATCAGTCGGTGTTGGAGATTTATAGCCAGGCTGGTGCCACTTAGTGCCTCCATTCAATTTAATTTCTCTCCAGCGACTAGGTCAGGAATCGGAATGCACTAGACAGTCTGCAAGAACCCCGGAAGTTGTAGACCAATTAGCGAAGAGCTGTAAAGCCATGACGTCAAACTCAAGCGCCTGACTCCCTTTTGTGGTACAACACACCAGTAAACAAAGTGGCCGAGATGAATGTAGACGAAGCCATACGTTCTGTGTTGGCAACGATTCCCGAGATCGAGGATTTAACGCCGGAATAAAGAGAATGTTTGGTGAATTTTATCATGGGAAAATACGTTATTGCCCTTCTTCCTACGGGATTTGGGAAAAGCTTAATATACCAGTTAGACCCGTTAGCGGCACATTACAATAGTCACAACCAAATAGCAGCAACTGGTTACATTAAAAATGTATACACCTACCGTCGAGCGAACAAATCCTAATGCTGCGAGGTCAGCTAAAAAGTTCAATAAGTTCAAATATCAGCCATATATCATCCTCTATTATGGAAGCTCTATTATTTTTCTGTTTATTTAGATTAAAGATTGAACTGTAATGCAAATGAGGTGTTCACTATTTTAATCAATAAAGATGCACTATGGAACTCTTCTGGTGTCCTGCTTGTCTCTCTGGAGATGTTATTGCTTTGAAAACTTCTAAGTACATTCCACAATATGGCTTTAAGCTTAATTATCTAAATAGAGGCAATCAGGTGAGGCCACCAGGAGAAGTTGTGGGTCAGATCTGTGAAGAGGCGAGTCCGCTCACAGTAAGAATACATGCTTTTAAGGTATTTTTAAGCAAGACAGATACATTTAATACAGCAGAAGAGTTACATAGTGCACCTTCACAAGCATATTGGATAGAGCTTGTGCAGGTAGTGATTTAACCAAGAAAAACTGTTGTAATAGCTTCTTTAAAATGTCTAATCGATTGTAGAATACGCACCAAATCAATGTATGGCCATATCTTGATATTATTGTATTGTGAGCCATCATATTAAATTGAGTGAGGGACCCTGTAATCCCCAACCACAAGATCAAAGCTACTATAAAAACATAATTAGATTGTAAAGTATTGTAAATTGTATTCTTGCACTGTTCCTATCATTTCCTGTTGAGTAAAGAGTCCAGTGAATGCACCAGCCCTCTCTGCAGTGCAAACATGATCACGCATTTCTTCCCTGATGTTCAAACAGCTTTCAGTGTTGCAGATGCTGAGTGCGACAGCCTCATCTTTGTCACGCTCGCTCTATCTCTCCACGCTCACACACACACACACACACACACACACACACACACACACACACACACACACCTGGGCGAGGGAAACCCCAGGACCCCTCCACCATCTGGCCCTGCTCAGCCTTTTAAACCTGCTGCAGTCACACCAACATCACCGGCTATCCAAGCAGGTGACATCATGTAGCCACTGTTTTGGCTGTGTCATCTTTCACCCTCCTCTCTGTAATACCTATTTCTGACAATTACACAGAATGTTTAAATATTCATGAGCGCAGGTGTAATTACCCAAACACACTCCAGTCTACACCCACATATAGAAACAGCCCGGTGTATGATCAATAGCTATTGATCCGGCCACCTTTGGCTTGTGTTGGCACAGACTCATGTTAGGCATAAAAATGTCCACACAGCCTCTCAAATGGAGACTTATGGCACAGGTCTGGAATCACAATTTGCTGTAGTCTGCAAGAGGAATCAGCTCACAAATAATTAAGACAGGTTAAAATGAAAATATAGCTGTTATAAATGGTTATTACAAAGGTATATCTTAGTAATTTAAAGTCTAAAGCCTAAATTTAACACTAAAATATAAAATCTGCACACATTTTTTCTAAGGTGTGTTGTAAAAAAAAAAAAAAAAAAAAAGAACCAAAAAATCAATTTAAAAAGTCTTAATGCGTGTTGAGAATTGTAATTTGAACGTTTTGAAACAATCTCACGCGCGAACTTTGCACATTAACAGCTCATTCACATGTGCAAAGTCACGCCTCAACTTGCACCACAAACTTGGTGGCTTGCTGCTACTCCCGTCCCCTTCGGTGTGTCCTCCTCACCTCTGTAGCACATGGCGATCCACAGCAACTCCACCACCTGGCCCCCGAACTCACACGCGTCCACTCCCAGCATGGCGCTCCGGTGCACGGGGCTGCTCCTGCCGCTGTCTGCACGATCACCGGAACCGAAGACGGACCGAGAACCGGGGAACCTCCTCCTCCACAGGTAGTGCCCAGAAAAGTAGACCGGCGGCGGCGAGCATCCACGAGGAATAGTGTGGAGAGGTGTGGATGTGTGCGTGCGTGAGGGGAGACAGCGCAGGGGAGGGGGTCCGTGGGCGTGGGTGCGTGGCAAGACAAGATGAAAAGGGGAAAACAAAAGCAAGCGCGCACGATCCGGCTCTTAAAACTTCTTCTTATGTGTTTTCAAGTGTTGCAACTCTAAAACAGCGGGAGTACGGAGCTCGGATGCTCAAGGAGGAGAGCCGGTGTCTGTGCGCAAGGCAGAGTGGTGCGTCTGACTCCGCCGGTTATCGACTCGCAGACGGACTGTGCGCTCCCCTCCACCCCCAGCCTCCACTGTCATCAGCCCGGAGACTGCAATGAGCTCATCCTTTACCCACCCCATCCCTTTATTTCTTTCTTTCTCTCCTCCGCCTATCATCCACCCCTCATGCCCCAGCAGCACCAACCCGTAGATTTGACTCCAGCCCTATGTCCACTGTCTTCCACCTATCCATCTTTCTCTCACTCACTCACTCCCCCTCCATCCCCAACACACACTCTTCATTTTTTCCCCTTTTTCTGCTTGCTTTTAGTGACCACACCCTGGCAGCACTGTATGCACACTTAACACACATATTCCATGTTAAACAAAGGATAGTGGGTCATATAGGTGTTACAGAATAAGATTTGACCGACAATCACCCTAAAAAGATGGAATATTTAGGAAACTGTAAAACTATTTAGCAAATAATTGTCCAATTCAATGAAACAGGTCATTTTCATATAGCCTCATCTAATGTATGTCCCCAGTTTTTTGTTGAGAATTAAAGATAAGAAAGCTTACACAGTTTGGACTATTCGCAAAATGAAATGACTATCAATCTTTTTATAGCTGATTAGGAAGGTACAATATATAATAATTCTGATGTGGGGATGTTATTCTTTGCCTGAAATATTCCTCAGTATGGCATTAAACTTAGGGTTAGGGTTAGGCACATTTGATTACTAAATTGGGGGTGTTTTTGTTGCTAAAATACCTTGAAAAACATGCATGAGCGGGGTTACCTTTCTACAAATCTGACCTATACCTTTCCCTTGACTGGCATTTCTCACTTGTTTCCATATAAAAGTTAAATGCCATGCTCTGGCACTTTCCAGGCAACAAAACTGCATCTCCATGGAGACCAGAAAAGTTATATGCTGCACATTTAAGCAATCAATTTTTTTATTTTTTTTTGCTAAAGTAATGTATTTATTTTAACCTTCATAATTCTCATCTTTCTTATTAAACTCCCATCTTTTTACCCAGTCTACTATTTTGGAAGTAAAATATACTTTTGACCATAAAACGTAAGTACAGTTCACAAGGCCCCCAGGATGAAGTGATAAAACTCCTGACACGTGAGCATAAATATCGAGCCCAGTTAGACTAAATGAATATGGCCATCTTGCCCTGGCTGTCACCCCTGTCCCCGCCAGCCCTGGATCTTTTCCCTGTCTGTCCTAAAGCAAGCGCAGCCGTAAAACTATTATATTTTTATTGCTTTACAGAAATATAAATCAGCTGCAATGGTCCCTGGTGCGGTGAATGGCATGTATAAAACGTGCGCTCCAACATGGACGCGCTGGACAGAGTTATAAGCCTGTCTGAGGCAAGTGCTCCCCAGAGGACGCAAACAGACGCCTGACACACTTTCAGGTTCAGAGGGAAAAACTCACAAAGAACCTGTCATAAGAGCTGCGGAGCTATTTTCACAGGTAGGGATAACTCAGAAATAATATTGAACATTTAGATGTGTTTAATGGTGCACTGTGTATCTTTTCTGATGGTGGGTCTTTCATCTCTTCTTTCTTCCCGTCTCCATGGAGGAATTATACCGGCTGGGATGTTTCACAGTATGGCATTAAATTGATCTAACATTTCGGAGACAAGCAGGTGACTCTACCAGGCCAAGTTACAGGTCAGATTTGTGGAAAGGCAAGCCCAGTCACAGTAAGAATGTTTATAGTCATCAAAAAACACAACTGATTGAAAATGCAAGGCAGATGTACATTTAATGCCATCCAGTGGAACAAATCAACATCACCATGGAGACAAAAAGATATTGGACCTCCACAAGAAAAGGTACATAGTGCACTTTATCATATTTTCATTGCTGAAAGTATGCATTCTTATCTGAGTGGGCTTGCCTCTCTACAGATTTGAAATATTTGCGCTGTTTGTGTCTCAATCTTGTTTTTATGGAGGTAAGTACGTTTAATGCTACATTGTGGAACATTCTAAGCAAAGCAGTAACATCTCCATGGAGGCAAATGAGTGGCAGACCCGCCGCTAGAAAAATGCAAAGTGCACCCTTAAAGTCAGCAACTGAGACAGCATTTTTTTTCTAGTGTAGTTGCTTACTCTAGCACATTTCTCTGCTAAATGTTTGTGATTTATTGATCAGAGAAAAATCTACACAAACGCAGGGAGGACATGCAAACACCGGGACCCTCTTGCTGTGAGGCGAGCTTTATCCACTGCACCACTGCTAAGGACTACTCCAAACTAGGCACAAACTTGTCGTGTCCAGTCAGTGTTTTTATATTCAGTCTTACACTTGGGTTTCTGAATGTGATTGTGTATTTACAATTCTATAAAGCCCTGCATAAACTCCGTACATAGTTAGTTGTGGCATACATTTCATATTCTATAGTATGCCCCTCTGCCTCAGTATCTGACAGTGCTGCTAACAACACTTCTAACACGTTAACACACCTCAAATTGAATCCCACACTGATATCACTGGGATTTGCAAGTGTAATTGCATTGATTCGCCAAGTTATTCCATTAAGCGGCGGTGCACAGGCTACGGTAATTGGCTTTTCTCTCCCATACACAGTCAGATATAGTATGTAAGCTATAGAGCAGGCTGTAGGAGCAGTGACTAAATGGTTTTCAGACTGCATAGTGGGCGGGTGGGAGCTCTTATCTGGGCCTATAGAGACGAGACACTAACCCAGCTCATGTGGACAGAAGCTTCAACCACCACAGACAGTTTCTATGTTTATATGCACATCAAAAATCTGATCATTATCTGATTTCAGGAATTACCAGAGCATTCAAACTCATATAAACTGGTACATCTGAAGTGAGTGATTGGATTTCTTTCTGATTGTTGGAAGATGTGCAGGTTTTTACAAGGAAATTCTGTAAAAAGGGGCACTAATAACTAATACGCCATCAAATTTGGAACTTTTTAACCTTTTTAAAAGTGAAAAAACCTAATACAAATAAAAATTGTAGTCACAGAATACTGAAGTATAGGTTTTCAGTGTTGTAGATGGAAAAATTCCCTTTAAATATTCAACTCACACACAATTTTACAAAGTTTTGTGTAAAATTTGCAGTGAAAAACAAATAATCTTCCATGCAACACCAAAAGTCTGATTTTATTGTGATTATGAGCTTATTCTAGTTATGTGGTTATTACTGGACTTGTAAATGTACACACTGACTGGTCTCTTACTGCACTACATAGAAAGAGATAGAGATGCTGCCATCTAGAGACAGTGACCAGGAATGAACAATATAAATTCATTTTTCTCATTCTCATATTTGTATTTTATTAATTCACAAAAATTATTTTCACAGATTTTTAAAAAAAGAACGTGTCTTTTGTTTAACAGTAGTCTTTCAAATGCTAAATTTGGAGTACCAAGAGCACAGAGATGTGGAAAATGAATGGTTGTAAATTGAAAAATCCTATGTATGTAAAAAATAATATTTCTTCATCAGCATGGTTGCAATTTTCCAGTATAAACGGTAAAAAAACCTAATCATTTATGTTGTTTTACATGTTCTGAAGTTAAGGTTTTCATTTTGATAATTTTTTTCTAAATAAAACAATTTTGGACTATTTCTTGAAATGTTAAAAATAACAGTGACATGAACAGTTTTTCGTGGATTTAAATACACCCATCGGTGCTGACAACATCTACACCATTTTGAGAGGTCAATCCATAACTTTCAACAAACAGGAGATAACACCAACACACATACATAATTTAAAATAAAACTTCACAAATTGAACAATAAATATTTTGTCGTCAGTCAGTGCAATATAATGAATGTGCTAACACTGTCTATAAAGTTCTTGAAAAAACTATTCAGAAGAGTCACATGGGAGAAGAACTAAGCACGTACTGGCATTAGAGGATCTTGTTTGAGGAGCTGAGTGATTATTTCTGTATAAAATAGCTCTACATTCATTATTTTTACGGGTTTTGTACCTTCTCAGTTACTGTTATTTCTGCATAGCTGGTGGTGGACAGTAAGGGCATCAGGTGAAATCAGTTCTTTGTGTTAGAAGTATGAGACAGTCTGTGAGTACTATGTCTGGGCCAGCTGCAGCTCCTCCAGGCCGTGTTTACCCAAGTGATAACGGGCGAGGTCTTTCCTTGTAACAAGTCCAACCACCTTCACAAGACAAAAGCTCAATTAGAATGAATAAGCTTATGTAAAAATTTGTAAAATGAATGCTATGAATTACAAACATACCCTGTTCTCGTCATCCACTACAACCAAGTGTCTGAGGCCAAGAGCTCTGAACAACTTGAACACACGGGGCAAAGATGTATCCTGCAGAAAACCGTAAATTAACAGCAGTAGATTAATAGTTAGGTAATGAAGGTTTATAAACACAAATTCAATTTTACAAAATGAAGGATCACTTTTGTCTCATAGCAACAACATTACATAAGATTATTATTTTCAGCAGTGCTTTTGTGCCCTTTTGACCCGACTTAAATTTTAAATTGGTTAGTGTTAAACTTTTATTCAAGGACAGGCTCTCTGCCAACAATCACTTGTACAACTATGCTTACCTACTACTATTCATGAGTTTCACACAAACAACTCCTTCCTGAACTGAAGTACTTTGCGAGGACCTTTCCCCATTCAAAAGATCCGAATAGCTATAACCACGGAGGACAGCTGCGATGGAAAGGCATGAATATACACATATATTTATACAATTTCATACATAATATTGAGTAATAATTATCTAAACTGACCAGATACTTTTAAAATAAGATAAGATAAGCTTAAGGCTGAAGTACCTGATTTTCAACCCTAACCCGGAAGTTAGACTAGCTCGTTCGTAGGTCAAAAGCCCTTTGGCACATTGCACTTAATCACATGGCCATTAGCACAGCTTTGGAACCTCTTTTGTTCTAAATGAAGCAGGGTGGACCACCAAAGCTCAGCCCCCATTTTCCATTATATAAAGCCATGTAGTGACTGAAATGGATCTAAATGGCAACAGATAAATTGTTTTCTAATTAGAAGCCAGTGTGTACTGGTCGGCATTGTCATAAAGTTCTGCTTTTACAATACACTTTCTAGGGGGAAAATACAGAATAAAAAAAAAAGTTGGGCAATGCAGCTTTAAGATAGTTGTGTGAAAAGTTAAAGTTTGATGCAGTTTGTAACACGTCTGGATATGCACTAGTCTAATGGTTGAACACATTTATACACACAGAAGACATCAAATATATGAAGAAATATAGAATTGTTTAGTAAAGAAAAAAGTTAAATAATTCTAGTAAATATTTTTAAACAAAGTAAAGGGTAAATTTGAGGATTTGGTTATAAAACATTAACATTAAAACACAAATCTTACTTCATATAATTGATGTCGTCTGTATGTATAGAAAATGTAGAAAGTAGAACACACTGAATGAGAGGGGGACTGAAAACTTCTCATAGTGGAACAGTGTAGGTGGGAGAGTGCCAATTCTGTACCTTGGTATGTTTTTTACTGTTGTTTACGCTTACCTGTGGGACTGTGTATGGCGTGGGGTTCATAAACTCTGTGAGATCCATCATGCACTCCCTCTCGTCCTGGGACACGTGGATGCTTTGGATCGGGGGGAAGCGCGGGTAAGCGTCTCTAAAGTCTTTGAGCTGGAGTTTTCTCTGTGTCAGACGAGAGCGGGCCAACTCCACAAACACCTATGCGGACAGGACCAGTGCCACTTTGAGTAAGTCTTTTTAAATCCCTCAACATTGTTCATGCGTGACTGGATGTACCTTGTGTTTGAGAAGAACAATGAGCTGAGAGCGAAGAATCAGGCCACACAGCTTCCCTGGCTGAGAGATAGAGAACAAAGAATTACTGAACAGATCAGTAAAAATAAACAGTCAAATCTAAAAGAGCAAGTTCATCTGGGGGAATTCTCTAACGGGGCAGTAGTTATAAATAGAAGGGTTTATAATATTATTACATTAAATTCAGCCTCTTTAAAAGCAGTAGTTTCCCTAATGACTCACTGCTGTGTAACGCCATGTGACTACCATGATGCTGCATTTATCATAAGGAGGAAGTGTCTGGTAGAGTAGGTCTATTTTATACAGTACCTCATCATTCCCAAGGGTCTGTACCACCACAGGGAAGCCGTTGTGATTGGTGGAGGTGTTGCTAAGCGTATCCACAATGGTTCCAACCTTTTCTATCCGGTTCAAACAGGTCACAGGAGAGCTCATCACTTCTCTGGAGAAAACAATGATGTTCAGTTTTCAAAAAGACTGAGGCAAGCATGCCTGCGGGGTTGTGTAGGACAGATCTCTACCTGGCTGTGAGCCAGTGGGACGTGGCAGGAGCCTCCCAGTGCAGGAAAGGAACGCTCTGCAGTTTAATGTGGATGTCATATAGACCCTGAACAGTGACAAACAATGTACTAAACATTAGTACAATGTATAACAGTGCAAAATAGTACTACCAATGTACCATGAATATCATTATATAATTTTTTAATTGTGAATTCTTATTTTGAAAGAATAGTATATAGAAGACGTTGCCCATATGACTTACTTCAATAAAGTAGTCCCCAACTATCTTGGCTGTCATCAGCACTAGCATGATAGGCAGACCATAGGTGACATTTCCTGTAGCCTCCACCATGATGACTGTCAAACTTAATGTCATTCTCACAATTCCACCTGTGGTAAGAAAAGATGAATAGGTCATTTAAAAAATAAAGCAATCGTACTTTTCAGAATTGTTTATTGACAAACCTAGCTGAGCTGCAGCTCCAATCAGAGCATATCTACCTGGGTCAGCCCATAACTACCACAACAGGAAAAAAATGTCATCAATCAAGATTGATCATTATCTAACTTTGTTTGTGCTGAATTCTCAAAGTGAAAATATTATTATTGATATATAGTTCCTTCACAAATGATTTCCGTGTGTAGTTGTACTAACTGAACCACTGGATGAGATGGAGGCCAGAAGAATTCCACACAGCCTCCCCCAGGCAGCACCGATGAGCAGAGAGGGGATGAAGACCCCCGCAGACACGGACAGGCCATAGGTCCAACAGGCCAGGAAGAAGTAGGTGAGAGTGAACAGACCCAGGGTCAGAGGGTTGTACGAGCCTGGGTAACAAAAGAGGTTAAATGAGGTGTTTCTTATATGATGATTCAATACCACACCCACCACAATCCCTCTAATTATATGTATCTGTTGTGTAATTAATTTTTTTGTAATAAAAGATAACTGTTCAGTTAATAGCACACAGAAATTTTAAACTTTAGTCATCTTAGTATCTTGAAATAACAATTTTATTGGATCTAATGATCTTAAATCAATGGCAGAAAGAAATCCTAGAGCCACCAATGATACAGCTTTTTTTGCAACCATGTTTAGTGTTGGATAGTTCAGACTGCAGCGGATTGGCAGCTTTTATTTGTGTGAAAGAAACTTCACCTGGCTGGTTGTGGAAAAGACTGCGGACACTTCTCTCAGGAGTGTTGAAGAAGGCTGTGGCCATGGCATTATACTCCCCATCAGAACAGAATAACTGAATCAAAGACAAAGTTATTTTAGGGAATCCTATAAGCAGTATTTACAAAAAATATTACCAACTGTTTTTGAAAAATCACACATTTTAGGTAAACATGATAATTAACATCCCATAATGCATTACAGCGTGACTGTGCACCTGCAGTGGGTACTCCTCGTTGTTCTCAGGAGCCAGTGGCTGACAGTCATTAGAGAAATAAATCATTGTGAATGAAACTGTAGCCGTCACTGCAGCCACGAGCATAGCCTCCATTACTTGCAAACAGGGTCGATGAATGTATCTGTAGTAAATAATAAACATTAAAGATAAAATCTGATAACGTCACATCCAGGACTTTCCCTAGTACTAAGAATAAAAAGGCAGGTTTGGGTTAATGCCTTCAGGCTACAGGTGCAACTCTTGTTCTGCTTATGAAATGTGTCAGATGACTGAAAGAGTTATTTAGATCAAGACTTCCCAGACAGGTACAACATATGCACACAGATATGAAAACACTGTCACTTTACAGCAATCACAGGCTGCTTGTTATGTCTAAATATAGTTTGAACTGACTTTTTTTTTTTTTAGATGTTCTGATCTGGTGAGATATTCCCTTCTACAAAAAAATAACATGTCCTGTTTTTGTTATATCCTGTTGGCGAGAGGTCATTCAGTGGCTATGTTCCAATGACTCATCAATCCAAAATAGATATTACACAATTTCTGGCTAATAGATTATAAAAGTACTAAAAACAAATTAAGATTAAGTTTGAAATGTTACTGTGATACTTTTTTGTATTATGGTGTTTGGGTGACTTCGCATATGGCAGCCACTCGACCTGTTCTCACCCTTCAATCAGCAGAGGCTTTTTCTGGGAAGGTGCCACTGAAAACTTCCTTCTGCTTAACCCCACCCAGTCTTTGACAGCCATCATCATACCACACTATTGTTTTTACTGGCACATGGTTTAACACAAAGCACATCTTCACTTAATCTTTGTTCAAACTTTCTACCACATTTATTTATTTCTGAATGTACCTGATCCTGAAAATGGTGAGCCAGTAGTTCAGAAAATTGAATAAAGCTCCAAGCAATCCTCCTGCAGAGACATTAACAAGGAAATAAAAACGCTGCTTAAATACAGAGATTATATTGTCAAGACTTTCTGCTTACCTATAGCGCCCATAGCAATAAAAAAGGGAATCTCATAAAAGTTGTATGCCAAACTCTGAAAAGATCAATTTGCACAGTTAGGTTGACAATACAATTAAAATATACAGAAATACTAAAACAATGACAGTGGAAATATGCAACAACCCCAGCTAAGATCTATGAAACTATAATATTTCAAACATATTTTAAAAAGACACAGTTAAAGGCTTATAATTTCACAGTATTGTTGATAATTGTGTCTTAAATATGGGTCCTACCTCACTTTCAAAGCGACCAAAGTTGATGAGACCAGGATTTGAGAGATCCCCAGGTTTCTGATGATAAATACTCAAGAAGAAATTCAGAGTAAAGGTAGAAATCATGGAGGCAAAAAACTAGAAGAGGAAAAAATGCCATCAAAACAAGACAAAAAGATAGAAAGAAAAAAAAAAAGACAAGCTGCAAACTGCCATTAACAACCAAAAAATTCTGTGTATACACAACATTTGGACACACTCTTCAAGGTTATTCATGTTTTGTTTTTTTATTTATTTATTTTTACTACTTTCTACATTTTATATGCATACAGAAAACATCATATATAGACATTCATATATGAAGTAAGACATTTTATGCAGCAAAGAAAAAAACTTAAATAACTCTTAATAAATCCTCTTGTTAAACTGCATTGAGACCTTTGACTGAGACACAAAGGTGAGTGAGAAGCGCAGTGGAAATGTTGCAGCAACAGCAACTGCAACAGTTTGCTGCAGTAAAACTTGATTTTCCCTCGGGATCAATAAAGTATCTCTCTCTCTCTCTCTAAATGTATTTTTCACATTTTATATCCAAAACCTCAAAGTAGCCACACTTTGCTTTGTCAAAAATACTCAATAGGGTTATTTAACTATTTTTTTTCAATACATAATTCCATAGATCATACTTCATATATTTGATGTCTTCTAGATGTATAAAAATGTAGAAAGTAGTAAAAATAAAGAAAGAAAACATTAAATGAGATGGTGTGTCCAAACTTCTGACTGGTAGTGTATTCTGTATGTAAACTGATGACATGACTCACTATCCTCCATGTTAACATCTGGTTCCAGAAAGATGCTCCTTCCTCAAGAGAGAAAAGTACCCCACCTGTTGATCAAAAATAAAGATATGTTAAACCAAACCTGGGCATTGTACAGCTCCCGGGTCACGTACGGCCCTTTGGTTCACTCTGACTGGCCTGTTTAATCTCATTTGGAGCTACAAAATAAACATATGTTATAATTTTACCTCATGCATGGCCTAAAGCTGCATTGCTTTTATTTTAGAGGTGTTTTAGAGGTGTAACATTTTTGTAAAGCAACCTCACGTTTTCATTGCTTAGTCACAACATAAACTCTTACCAGTTTTACCAGCTTGTCAAAACAATGCTATTTACTGCTTTTTATAAAGAAATACAATGAATATGATGCAGAATTGGGTTAAGCATTTTGGCCCGGTCCTCCAAAATATTTTCTGTTTCTCATGTGGTCCATGGAAAAAATAATTGTCCACCCTGTGCTAAAATATATTTGCTTTATAGCTGTGTAAGGGCCCATGTAATAGATTAGAAACAAACTGTAGCTATTCACCAACAGGAGCTCCAAAAGCCGCAGAGACACCGGCTGCAGCTCCGGCTGAAACAAAGTCTCTCTTTTCTGTGTCACGTCGGAAGTACTCAAATATCTGCAAACAAAAGAGAGCCATTTATTCTGCGCTAGAGAAAATACTGTCAGAATGAAAAACTGTATGTCACATCGTAAAGTGTGACCTAGTACAAGTATATAAATGTACAATGTGTGTGTGTGTTGAATGCGTACCTTAAAATCTCTTTTTAAGGATGTGCTGCGGCCCTGAGACACCCCAGCTGCCACAACAGCACCAGAGTGGATCATGGGACCTTCCTGAAAGAGTTTGGGATCAGAGAAAAACATTACAGTGAATTCCAAGCTCTAAAACTATAAAGTATCAAACACACACACAGACCCACATGTTGTTTCCATGCTTTAAAGGTATTATTGCGCTATTATCTGATCTATGCTGCAATATTTCCTCATTGTGTTGTTTCATTCACACAAACTCTGCTTTTTCAGGCTGAGCTCTTCTCTCAGACTGAAAACACTCTGTTCCACTTTGCAATATCATGTGATTATACAGGAAGAGCTCCACGGCATTTTTAAACTTCATACAGCTTCACTAGAATCATTTGGATGATTTCAGAACTGTAATTGCAAATATTTACTGAACTAAAGGTGAAATGTAGCTGTTAACTTGAAAACTACTACTGCACAACAAGGTGGATCAGAGCATTTTGAGATTTTGGAGTTGACCAATAATAAAGGATTACTCAAACATGTGTGAATGAAACAAGACACAACTCGAGGAATGTTTTTGATGAGGTAACAACATTATAACACGGCTTAAAGCTCACAAGAGTCCATTTTGTGTAATATTATTAACTCATTGTGTAATAACAAAGGACGGTAACACTTTAGTTTAGGGATAGGGACCAAATATTAATCGCTAACTAAGTGTAATTGGTATAATAGTTGTTACTTAGCTATTATTTGGTATTAATTAAACACTTATTAATGCTTATTAAGATGTCATTAGATGTACAAAAACATCTATTGTGATCTCCACTACTTTAATGTGAAGAAAATAGTTAATGGGTTATACTAGCCTGATTCATCAGCCGGTTAGACTTAGTGGAAACCATCTGACCTTTAGGATGGCATTAGGATTCGTTCACTCGATGGTAGGCGGGTACTTTTTTCATTTAACCAATCGCAGCTGTTTGGTCATGACATATGTAATGCGCCGCTATCGGGGCTAACTGGTATATTAAACTTTTCCCAAATCCCATAGGAAGAAGGGCAATAACGTCTTTCCCCTTGATAAAATTCGCCAAACATTCTCTTTGTTCCGGCTTTAAATCCTCGATCTCCAGAATCATTGCCAACACAGAATGTATGGCTCTTCGCTGATTGGCTGGTGCCTGAACTCGCACTTCCAGAGTTTTAGCGACCCATCTATTGTATTTTGATTCCTGACCTAGTTGCTGGAGAGAAATGAAATTGAGCGGAGACACTAGGTGGCGCCCGCCTGGCTAGGGTTATACAGCTTAAGGCAAAAATGCATTGAAAGTACTTTATAAATATACTAACACAGTAATTAAAAGCACTTATCATGAATTTTACTATTAACTAGCTATTAATATCTGGTCCCTAATCTACAGTGTTACCCAAAGGATTTATGTCACATGGGCCGCATTTTTGTTCCCATGAATTAGTTCTGTATACAGGTTTAGGCGCCACAATGTGATAAACACCTGCTCAGAGAGTGATAACATTTTATAGCTTTTGTTTTTTTCCTGTTGAAGTTATGAGTGCCCTTCCCAGAAACTTTTGGTAAAACCTGGACCGTTGCCAGCTACTCACATGGCCAACTATTTGCATCTTAAGACATGCCAGAGGTATGATTACAGTGATAGATAGATACACTTAATTAGTCTTATCAAGGAAGAAAGTCAGTAATGTCATATCAAGTGCTGTATTTTCTATCTCTCTGAACAGATATTTGAGCAAAAACCTGAGCATGGATATGAAAAAAGCCAGTATTGTCATATCAAGTTCTGTATTTTTTGTCTCTCTGAACAGACATTTGAGCAAAAACCTGAGCATGGATATGTAAAATGGATATGTTTATGTAGAGTTGCAGTCCATTAGTTGCATTCAGTGACCACATCGTTTCACTTACCTTTCCTACAGCGAGTCCACCGACCACAGAGCATATGACACCAAATACTTTTACAACCAGAGTCTGTCAAACACACAACAATTTAAACATTATTATATGACACTGTAATAATACAATGCGCGTCCAATTGCAATGTTTACCTTGAGTCGCACCACCCTTGGAATCTTAACACCATTAAGGTAACATTTGATTTGAGGTATGCCACTCCCTCCTGCTATAGGCTATGAGAACAAACACATAGAACAATTATAACCCAGAAAAAATTGGCTGAGTAGTAAAAAGGAATTTGTACGAGACAAGATAAGTGAAGTACGCCCTAGAAAATAAGGAAGAATTTTACCACAATTATCACTATTACACACAGTGGGAATTTTAAACTTGTTTCACTTCAACAACACTTGTGGGCATGAAATATTACTGTTGGTATTTGCTGACTTGTTCAAATTTATATGGAAAGCCACAAGGACTGATTACTCAATTACTTTGATTCATAAGACTGTAAGATTGACAAGTACAATGTTATTTTATCAGTATACTTTAAAGGGCCCATATTGCCCTATTTTCTTATCTATGTTATAATGTTGTTTCCTCATCACAAACATACCTGGAGTTGTTTTGCTTCATTCACACGTGTTTAACACACAAATCTGGTATGTTTAGGGTGTGTTCTTCTCTACACCTTGTGATATCATGTGGTAATACAAGAAGTGCTCCACTATGTTTTTAAACTCCACACGCCTATTTCTACTGAACTAAAAGGTAAAAGGAGCTGTTACACTGAAAATTATCACTACATGACAAGGTGGAACAGAGCATTTTGAGAGACATTTTTTAGACAAGACTATTAATAAAAGATCACTCATACATGTGTGAATGAAACAAAACACAACTCCAGGTACACTACCGGTCAAAAGTTTTAAAACACCCTAATTTTTCCAGTTATTTAATGCAATTCAAGTCGTGCAAGTCTGATGAAAAGCTTAAAATGGTACAAAGGTAAGAACTGAACAGCCAGAAGTAAAAAAAAAAGATAAAATATAACAAAACACAAGTCCAAGCTCTGCCAAAACTACCTCAGGAAAAAAGAACAACATTGTAAACTTGAAATAAGGGAACTTCTGCAACAGACTTGGGAAGACGTTTCTGAAGAATATTTGATTTCTATTGTAAAAAGAACGAGCCACGAGTGTGTTCTGCTGTTATATCTGCCAAAGGTGGACACTTGCATGAATCAAAAATTTTGAATATGTTTTGGTAAACAGTACAAAACTGGAAAAAAGTTTGGAGTTCTAAAACTTTGGACCGGTAGTGTATTTTTGAGGAGGTAACAACATTATAACATGGCTTAAAACTTACAAGATCCTATTTTGTGTAATACAGTATGTGGAAATGTTGCCTTCGGGATCTCACCTCAAAGAATGCTACTACAATGGAGCCCAGCATGACAACAGCAGCATTGAAACCGGCCCAGAGGATAAGAGAGATAGAGAGACCGCCTGTTTCTGTAAACTTCACGATGTCTGTCAAAGGTCAGAGGTTAAGGAATGTCTACTATGTCATGTAATCACATGGCTGACAGACAAAAGCAAGTTTAATCTGTCTTCTTGCCGTTTACTAGTATCTCAGTATTGATACTTTAGTGACATCGTGCTGGGGGTGTTCTACATGTGTCTGCATTGGCATGGTCACACAAAGCACATATTGGCAAACACAGACAAAAAAAGTTTTAAGACTGGCTGAAAACTCATGAAAAAACAAACAAAATGGATTTAAATAACACATTTTCAGGAGCCTGTGATCAATGAGTGTTCATGCTCCTGCTTTAGGAGTTTGATTTTCAATATAAAGGTGTGAGTGACAACCTGAAAAACTGTAATTTTACGTAAGAGAGACAAATTTAGGTGCAGAATTCATGTCACCTGTTGTAGCTCCAACCAAGTCAGCACATTCTGGTGTTAAAACTTGAGTAACAGAGCTTCAATTAAAAAAGTGTTTTAAGTTAGCTTCACACCCCCAGGCAATGTTGATGACAGTAGCTGTTGTTTTTAGTTAACCAAGAATTTCTTTAGTCACCCACAGCCCTACAGTCTATTAGTTAGGAGTTAGGTGTGCAAAAATATTTAAATATTGATATATTGTATCTTTTAATGTGATGATACAGTATTGATATCGGGGACTGCTGTATCAATATATCGCCAAAAGTATTTTTTGGTATATTTTGTTAAATAATTTTGTTACAATGCTACGGTTTTGTTGCTTGTTTGAAGGAAGGAAACTTGTTTATGTGACACATTTGGCATTTTTACTGTTTTGATGATTAAAATGGGCGTGTTTCATATTAACTTTGCACCAGAAGTGGTTTCACAAAGACTTTTAAATATCACAGCCATGATTTAGCCATTATTTTTTATTGATCCGTATCGAATTGATTTGAAATATATCTTATCGCATTGAAAGTGCCGTATCTGCAAATTCTTAATGATACCCAGCCCTAATATTTGTAGTAGTACCATTACTAATACACGTGAAGTTAAACCTTTTAGGGTGTCAAGATTGTGAGCTCAATTTGTTGATGTAAAATTGTTAAAGATCTGCAGTTGTTGAAAATGAGATCAGGATACTTTTTTTGATGACTTCATATTTGAGGCCTGCCAGGTTTTCCACTGCAATATCAATGAGACAGGCAATGAGCCCTGTTAAAATGCCGATGAGACCACAAACCACCCAGCGACTGATCTCCAAACAGCGGAAACCCTAAGGACACAAAAATGAGTACAATTATATAGGATTATATCATATTATGAGTGCACGTGGAGGTGTGTAGGTTTACTAATAGTTCTACTAATAGTTCAATTTAGGTTTTACCATGTGACTCATCCGCCTTTCCTCCTCAAGAAACAGCTGGTTCTCAATGTTATCATAGTCCAGACCCTGAGAAAACAGAAAAATATATCCATCTAAACCTTGAAAATTGATTTTCATATATATGTTTGCATATTTCCCAGAAACCACATTTTAGCATGTCTAAGAAGAGAGGAATCTAAAGTAATAAACTAATACAAGAATCCTATGCATTTGGGAATGTTTATAGACATGTTAACTACAGGGTTAGCAGGTTAAATACATGATAATAGCTCATGGACACATAATAAGGTTTCTAACTATTTTATATTGCAACAGATACTGCAGTGAATAATAGTGTGTAACTGGTTGTGAAAACTTACTTCATATTTAAGAGAGAGCAGCTTTTCATTGTGAGGGATTTCGCGGGTTTGTCCTCTAATTGACTCCTGTTAGAAAAATAACAAAATGTATCTTTAAAAACACTGAAAACACTTACACGAAACTGTCACCCAACCAGTCGTTTCCAGACATACTGCTTTTATAATTCTGTAAATACATGTTTCATACAGTGCAAAGAAGGAGGTGTGGCAAGTGGTAACATGCACATAAGACACAAGACAGCTGCAGGCACACAGCAACTACAACTATGGCACTATGCAAAACAGAGAAATAAAGGTTTAATTATGGCAAGTCACATGCAAAACAATAAAATGAATCAGATGTTCCCTAATTAAGACAACAACATGAACATTTTGCACATTTAAATGAAGACACAATTCTACAACACAACCTATTGAACTTTTATGGAAAATAGATTATGTTCATGACACAGTATTCTAGGATGCCTGTCACTTGAGCTACAGGACAGTAAGGGTTTGCAAAAATATTGAAATATTGATATATCGTATTGTTTAATGTGATGATACAATATCGATATCGTGGGCTGCTGTATCGATATATCACCAAGAGTATTTTTTCGTTTATTTTACTCAATGATTTTGTTACAGAGCTACAGTTTTGTTGCTTGTTTAGAGGACGAAAACTTGTTCATGCGACACATTTGACATTTTCACTGTTTTGATGAGTAACTTGGGTGTGCTTCAGATTAACTATGCACAAGAAGTGGTTTAACAAAGAGTTTTAGTATCACAGCCATGATTTAGCCTTTATTTTTATTGAATATATTTGTATCAAATCAATTTGAAACATATCGTATTGAATCGAAAGTGCACTGTATCGTGATATGTATCGTATCATGGCCTATATATCGAGGTATGTATTGTATTGGCAACTTCCCAGCCCTACAGGACAGGGCAGAACTCTGTGGTTTAAAATAATCTAGTTTATGGTCATCTCTCATGAAAGTGAAATTATGAAGCTCCAGAAAGTTGTACAAATATTCAACCCCAAAGACGTGATTGTTGTGCAAAGGACTTTAAGTCATAAGATTAATATGGCAAGAAAACTAAAAATAAGAAAACAAAAAACTATTTTCTTCATTATTTGTCTCCAAAACCAAAATGAAAAAACAGATAACGGTTGTTTCCCGTTTCCGTGACTTAAACTGCGATGCCAGACTTTTGCACTGCATACGGACTGAACCAGGACTAAAAGAGGACTAAACTGGTCCCGGTCTCACTCCAGGTCTCACTCCAGGTCTCATTCCTGGTCTGGTCCCGGTCTCAGTCCAGTCTGACCCCGGTCTCGGTCTCGGTCTCGGTCCCGGTCTCAGTGACGGTCTCGGTCTCAGTTTCGGTCTCAGTCATGGTCTGGTCCTGGTCTCAGTCTTGGTCTCAGCCTTGAGTCTCAGTCCCAGTCTCAGTCCCGGTCTCAGTCCTGGTCTGATTTCCGGTCTGGTCCCAGACCTGGTTCAGTCCGTATGCAGTGCAAAAGTCCGGCATCGCAGTTTATGTCACGGAAATGGGAAATTTTTCCATTATTCATTTAAACACAAAATCAAAAACTGAAAAAACAAATTGTTATCTGTTTTTTCATTTAGTTTTTTTGTTTTCTTATTTTTCGTTTTATACTGAAAAACAAATGAAGAATGATACACGGATTCTTAACAAACAATACTAAGGTTCAAAGTGTTTGGGACGTACAATATGTTTGGATATTTAAAACAACAAATCTCCCATAAAGATATATTGCCCCTGTCATGCATCTGAAATTATGTCATGAACACAACCAATTTCTTAACAATGAGGTCAACCTTTATAAACAATGCCTGTTTCTAAAGGTTTACAAAAGCATGAGATTTGAATCAATTACTGATTAGAAACGCATTGCCGACATGACAGCGGCTTCCCAGTCATGTGCTTTCCACACACACTGGATGAGTCAAGCTGGCTGCTATTGGCTGCTATCTGATTATTTTTCCACCAAGTTTGCTCAGAAGGCCTATATGTAACTAGAATATCTCATGGCCTACGAAGTAAAAGCCGGGCTACAAGCAGGAAAGTTGACACTGAATAAGATTTAGCTAAAATAGAAGAGATACGGACATAGAGAGTAAGGCGTTAAGGTTTTCTTTTCGGCTGCACTTTACCTCATCTGCTGTTATTTCCTCCTCCAATTCCACCGTGGACAGTCTGCCTATCTGAAATAAACTTCCTCCTCCAGACTGCTGAAGACCACACACACCAAATACACAAATGTATGCACCTCTCACTATGGACCATGTGTGATGCTTAGAATCATAAAAGGAAGCAGCAAAGTCTCACCAGTGTTTCCCATTAATCATGCAGAATATATAATCAAATTTTTGCCCCTGTAGCCTAAAAGAAGCTGGCAATATATTGGCATAAAGACATTACGCATTTAGCTTGTTGCGTAATCATCATACATATATGGGAGTAACTTTATGTTTTAATAAATTACACATTTATTCAAATAAGGATTTCCTGTGCCATCAGTCTCAGTATTAACCTGTGGTAAACACTACTCACTGACTATGTTTGCTTAAAATTTATGTCAATACAACTAAAATCTACAGAACTGCATTTTTATCCTTTTGATTAGTCAGTTAAGATCTTCAGAAGTGACACCATATGTTAGCTAATAAGATCTAGAAAACAGGAAGTTGTTTCTTCTGTAAAAGGTAGATTTTAATACAATGGTTATTTAATCATATGGTGATAATGTAACACAGTAATATACATGGTCATGGGTACGATTCAGTTAAATATATTAAAAAGACGTCATCATGTTCACTTGTGATCATCATGTCCTAATTACTCCCTTGATGACAGTCATTAGTAATAATGACAGCAAATCAAATTCAGTCCCATTCCCAAAAGGCTGCAACATAACAAGCACAAAACTGCACGCCTGGTGATTGCTCTGTTTGATCAATCATGCACAAAAATAACCACGTTAAACTGGGCCAGGCCGGTGCTGCTGCTGCTGCTGATGCTCTGGACCATCATGTACCTGTCTGGAGGGGAAGCGGGGCTGCTCGGGTCCGTTCAGCAGCGGTGTGCCCTCCCCCGCCGCGGCCGCTGCAGAGTCGTCCGCCCGGCTCGACCACGACACTTTCTTGGTGATGTTGGCCATGTAAGCCCCGGTCTGCGCGATTATTTTTAGTTTCAAATGAGCATAGACTACAGCGACCCTTCGCTAACACTTTATTGTTATTGTTCCTCAACTCCCAGCCATGATCATCCCCGCAACTCGTGACGTCTACGGCGAGCGCGGACGGACAGAAAGTTTCAGCGTTGCATGATGGGACTTGAAGTTTAAAAGTCCAATATTACGCAAAATGTACTCTCGTTAACTTTAATCCACGTTAGATTACTGTTGCGTCACAAAAATCATAACAGGAGTTGTGTTTTGTTTCATTCACACATGTTTGAGTAATCCTTTTATTATTAGTCTCCAAAGCTCAAAATGCTGTTTCACCTTGTGATGTCATGAAGCAGTAGTCAACACCGACCACTTAAGATAAAATAATACAAATTATTAAAACAGGTAAAAGCCTACAAGAAAATGTATTCCGTAAACAACAGCTAATATTTTCTACCAAAAACAAATTTTCTATTTACAAATTTTCTACCCAAAATTACCAGAAACAAACAGATAAAAAATAAACAAAACAATAATACATGTTGTCATTATAATTGAAAAATGTAAAAGTTACTCAATACAGACAGACAGGCACAAAAGGAGTAGGCTAGGAGAACATTTGTGAACAGCTGGCAAAAAATAAATAAAAAATAAATTGTGTGTATTATTTTATAGTGCCATAACTAGCGCCTGCTCATTTGCATGGTACTTTTTTTGACCCTGTGTGACTTTAATTATCTATAGTGTGACAAAGTTAATGTGCACAGGAAGACTTCTGCAGTAAGTGTTCTGCTTTTTCATGCAATGTCCCAATCCTGGAATTACAGAGTTATTTCCTATTTTAAGATGAGTTCCTCGAAAGGTTAATGTGTGTGTGCTACAAGCTATTAGCATATAGCAAAATAAAAACATATAATATCTGCAACTTCGAGCTTACTTGTTTAAATATATTTTAATTTTTCTCTAAAACAGACGTGGTTTTATTTTTTTCCACTTTCACCTGATTGTGTGAAATTGTTTAAAAGTGCATTTCAGTTTCAGTTTTACAATGACTAACCGGAATCCACAATTACCACACCATCTGGAAATAACACTAGTGTCAACATCAAGATCAAAATCCCTTTTTTGCCTTAGACAAAGATGAGGGACGCCTGACCAAGTAGTTGATAGACATGTTTGACAGATTCTAGTCTATTTCCATTTGACTTGTTTTAAGCTTTTTATTTTGTGAGATTTCATGGTTTCTGGACTTAACAAAGCAATTTGATTCTGCAGACATGCCAAGAGACGAGAACACACCACTGCTGAGGAGAAGGCAAGAAAGGGTAGGATATTTTAAAAGTATTTGATTTGTTGCTTAAACGTAATCAAACTTCCTTTCCATTAGTTGTGACACTGTAAATTTTTGGTCTCTTAGCAATATTGTATTTCTGTTTTCTGACTTAAGACCTCCACGTACCCATACAATATTTTTGTCTGTGACTTTAGATCTGTCATTTTCTTTTAAAGTTGAAATAAATCTGCTCATCTGCACATAAACCACATAAAGAACATTTTGGAAATACAAAGTGAAATCCATGGTTTTTTTTTGTACAAAGTGACTTGATTAATTCACCAAAGTTAGAGAATATTCCTACTTTAAGTTGTTGCAGTTCACACATCACATTTATATGTTGCAATGAGAAAAAAGCATTTTATTATTGCAACTTAAGATGAATACAAAATTCTTCATGCCACACGCTGTAAAGAACTGCATATAGGCTCAAGGGGAATGTGCAATTAAAACTGCACATAGGCTTAGGGAATGTGCAATTATTAATAGAATACAAGAATGCAAAGGGCTTGCCTGTTAAGAATAATTTAAAGGTCCTGTTGGTGCATCACTCGTGGTCATACTTGATCTCATATTTATTCTGTTCTATGTGGTGCTTGTGTTGTGTTGTCCTGTTTTTTGATAAAGCATGTTACTCCCTGTCCCAAGACAAATTTATCTTATCTTATCTTAAAATGTGTATAATTAGTATATAGTTAGTTTCTTATATAGTCTACTGTAATACAATCAAATTGGAAACTGTAAAAGTGATCATCTAATATACACAAATACATCTAATAATGGTTTTGCTGACTTCCAGATCCGTAACTCCAGACTGTTCCTGGCCGTCTTCTCTGCTGTCCTGGGAAACTTCAGCTTTGGTTACTCCATGGTGTATCCGTCCCCTGTGCTCCCTGTGCTGCAAGCCCCTGATGCTGACCCCAGACTGAGGATGAACACCTCTCAGGCTGCATTGTTCGGCTCCATCTACACGCTGGGGGCCGCGGCCGGGGGGCTAGGGGCCATGCTGCTCAACGACAAAATTGGACGAAAGATGAGCATAATGTTATCAGCAGTGCCGTCATCTATTGGGTGTGTTCTGGGATTGGGAATACAGTAATGATTTATGATTTATATAGACTATGGAAGTTGATGTTTTGATTGTCTTTCCTAGGTACATGCTGATGGGAGGTGCTTTTAACCTGCCCATGCTTTATGTGGGACGGTTCCTTACAGGTTTAGCTGGAGGAATGACTGCTGCATCCATTCCAGTAAGTCATTTGTCAAAGTTTATTTATTTTCTTTGTATTTATAATAGCTTGCTAAACCTACTTATGACTAGTGTGCAGTGATTTAGAGAGTAATTTAGTAGCAAATCAAAACAATGTCTTGTCTCTATCAGTTTTCTATCAGAAAACATATGCTTTTTCTGGTATTTTGCATTAAAAAGCCCATATTGTGCTATTTTGTGAAGTATGTTATAATGTTGTTCTCATCAAAAACATTCCTGGAGTTGTGTTTTATTTCTTTCACACATGTTTAACACACAAACTGCATATTTAGGCTGAGTTCTTCTCTCAAACAGGAAACACTCTGATCCACCATGTGATACAGGAAGTACTCTACTGTGTTTTAAACTGTATACACCATCACTAAAATAATTTGGTCATTTCAGCCCTGGATTTGCCAATCTCTGCTGAACAAAAAGGTAAAAGGTAGCTGTTAACCTGAAAACTAACGCTTCATGACATCACAAGGTGGAAAAGAGCATTTTGAGCTTTGGAGATGTAGACAGACTTGTAATGCAGGATTTCTCAGAGTGATTAAAATAAAACATAATTCCAGGTATGTTTTTGAGGAAGTAACTAAATTATAACATGACTTCAAGCTCACAAGAGTATACTTTGCGTAATATAGGATCTTTAAACTATGACATAATAAATAAATACACAACTTAATCACAGAAATATGTCTATTGACTTCCTATTTGAAAATGTAAAACTAAGAGGCCCCACCTTTCCACAGCAGCATTTCTCCGTGACAAGCAGTAGATTTCTGAATAATGTTTTTATTGTCGAAATTTGCTATTTGGCATTCTTAACCCTATGTGTATGCGTCAGATCTTTTTTATCATGACAAATGCAGAGCAGGGAGCAGGGATAGGTGATAGGGGATTAGCCTGATTCATCAACCGGTTTCACTTTGTCAAAACCGTCTGAACAGCGTTAGAATTTGTTTGCTTGATGGTAGGCGGGTACTTTTTTAAATTTAACCAATCGCTGCTATTTGGTCTTGAAGTATGTAATGTGTGGCTAACGGGGCTAACTGGTATATTAAGCTTTTCCCCAATCCCGTAGGAAGAAGGGCAATAACGTCTTTCCCCTTGATAAAATTCACCAAACATTCTCTTTATTCCGGCTTTAAATCCTCGATCTCGGGAATCATTGCCAACACAGAATGTATGGCTCTTCGCTGATTGGCTGGTGCCCGGACTCGCAATTCCAGGGTTATGGCGAACCGTCTAGTGTATTCCGATTCCTGACCTAGTCGCTGGAGAGAAATGAAATTGAGCGGAGCCTGGCTAATAGAGGATAGGAAATAGGTGAAAACAGACATTGTGAACAATGGACATTACAAGAGTAAACACATATGAATGAATCAAGATATAACTTAAGTATGAAGGAACAACATGAAAATATGGTTAAAATCTCATCACCTATAAAGAAATGTGTTATAAATATGTTTGTTTATGACAGGTTTACATCTCTGAAATCTCCCACAAGGCCGTTCGAGGGGCTTTGGGCTCCTGTCCTCAGATCACCGCAGTGTTTGGGACATTAACTCTTTATGTACTTGGTAGGTTCGCACATCAGATTATTCCTCCATCCTGCTTGTGTTTTATCAGTTTTTAATCTGAGGCGCTTGTGCAGGTTTGTGGGTGGAGTGGCGCTGGTTGGCCATAGCAGGAGGAATACCAGCTGTGCTCATGGTCGTGCTGTTGTCTTTCATGCCGTCCTCTCCCAGGAGGCTGCTGTCTATGGGCAGAGACGACAAAGCACTACAGGCCTTGCACTGGCTCCGGGGCCCAGACTATGACCCCAACCCAGAGCTCAATGGAATACGGGTAACACACCATGCAAGACTATTTCAGTTTTCAAGGTTGTTCAGTTCCCGCACCAGAATTTCTGTCGAGGTCAAGGTGTTGTTGGTGCTTTACTGTACTGCCCTGAGTGTTAGGAGCTTGTGCAGCAAAGATTGTAAAGGTCATGGTCAAAGATCTGCCCCAGGGCAACTGTGACTACAAATAGTCTTAATATCATTACAGAGTTTAATGCAGGAATGGGTCATCAGTTTCTAAGGCACATTATAAATCCTATCTAATATAACATTTAGGGCTGCAGCGATTAATTGGAATTGTGACAAATAATGGAATAATTATTCAGGTACTTGGCTATTAAAATGATCGTAATTGTATTTTGTATTGTAATCTGAACTATACAGAATCCAAAACACAAAAATCAGTTTTATAACATTATTAAATTAGTGAATCACAGTATTTTAAGCTATTTTACTTGGTTAAAAATACATTTAAAGGTTCTCAGTGTATTGCATGTTTTAACAGAAAGACTTGTTTGACAAATTGTAAAAAAAAAAAAAAAGATTGTCAGGGGTGGAATGTAACAAAGTAAAAGTAGTAAAGTACTGTACTTAAGTATACATTTTAGATACATGTAAGTGGATACTTTTTACTTTTACTTCACTACATTTGAGAACAAGTATGCGTATTTTCTACTCTACTACATTTTAGAACAGGGCTGAAAAGTAAAAGTATGTTATTATAGTTTGAGACATGCTAAAAAGTCTGAGAGTTTATTTTTAACACGTTCATAGTTTGAGCAAACAAAATATATAAATAAATAAAAACAGACAGGAAAAAAACTCGATGAAGTTGTTTTTGTTGAAGAAAATTAAGCACAAATCTCTATCAAAATCACCACATCTGGAGCTTTATTAGATCTCAATATTTGCACCAAAATACTTTAAACTGGGTACTTTTATTTAAGCAAATTTTTCCATGTTTATACTTTTACTTAAGTGTTTTTTTGCTCCAGTATCTGTATCTACTTCTTCCACCACTGATGATCGCTTGCTATTCGACTACTAATTGTTTGTTGCAGCCCTACTAATATATATTTTTATTCAAATAGCTGCCAGTTTTTGTTCATATTGTTGTTGTCTATTCCAGTACAGTATCCGCATGCAGAGCAGAGTGACTTTATCCCAGCTGGGCACACCTGAGTATTATAAACCAATCCTCATCTCTGTGGGGATGCGATTCCTTCAACAGATGACAGGCATCACTCCAGTCCTTATTTACCTACAACCCATCTTCGCCAGGAGCAAAGTCCCCCTAGAAGCAAAGTAAATGCCTTCTTTTATATCACATCCATCATACAGTTTGTATACTATATTATGTAAAATGACTATGAAGACTGTTGTTACCTCATCAGAAACATACCTGGACTTGTGTTTTGTTTGAGTAATCCTGCATTATTAGTCTGTCTACATCTTCAAAATTCAGGACTATACAGAACTACAAGACTACATTCATACCATGCTCCATACAGATGTACAACAACTCACCTTTATCTAACAGCTAATACTCCCTACAACTGTACAACAACTCACCCTTATGTGACGGATAACCCTATGTCCTGTCAATCATAATATCATTGTTGCACTGTCTTCCACCTTTTTTATATAGCTGAGATTTGATATTTTATTACCTGTTTTTCTATTTTATTTTGACTTGGACACTTACATTTATATAATTATGCCTTATTTGACACCTTTGTCTCTTGCTACCTTTTTTGTCTCTTATTTAGAATTTATTATTACCATTTATATTGTTTACTCTTTGTTATTACATTATATTGCGATGTGTGAGCTGCTGTGTCTAAGTACATAGATTTTGTTTAAGTCTAAGTCTAAACTCAAAATGCTCTGTTCCACCTTGTGATGACATGTATTTGTAGTTTTCAAGTTAAGATCTACCTTTTACCTTTAGTTCAGCAGAATTCGGCAATTCCAGGGCTGAAATTATCCAAATGATTCTAGCGAAGGTGTGTAGAGTTTCAAAACAGAGTGGAGCACTTCCTAATTTCCATGACATTACAAGATAGAACAAAGTGTTTTCTATTTGAGAGAAGAACTCAGCCTAAATATGCAGGATTTGCGTGTTAAACTTGTGTGAATGAAACAAAACACAACTCCAGGTATGTTTTGAATGAGGAAACAACATTATAACATAGATCAGCAAATAGTGTAATATGGGCCATTTAACTAACACATATGCATCTCTGTTCTTCAGGTATGATGCGGCTCTGGTGGGAGTGGTGCGACTGTTTTCAGTGGTGTTGGCAGCCAGTTTAATGGACAAAGCTGGGCGTAAAGCTTTGTTGTACACGTCAAGTATGCTCATGTTCGTCTCCTCCCTGACACTGACGATCACCTCCCACACCACTCCTTGTCCTGGCTCCCAAAACAGCACAGTCCTGAACTACAACTCCCACAATGCCCTAGTAAACGCTACAATGGACCCCAGCAAAAGTGATACAAGCATCATTCCAGTCATAAGCACCATGGTGTTCATCTTTGGTGAGTGTTCATGAGATTTACAGAAAATGTTTGAAAGCGAAGTCACTATCACTTAGTGTTGTAGTTAAGACCGCACTAATCCAGCCAAAGACCAGTCAGAGATCACAGAGACCAGGACAAGACTCAGACCTCTGAGGGTCAAGACTCAGACAAGCCCAAGGTCATGATTGAGACACGACCGAGACCACAGCCTATTGAGACCAAATCGAGACCATCTTTGTCATTTTCTACATTTATTTCTATTTTACAGTTATTTTGGCACATATATATCAATGTTTTTTTTAATAAATCTATCTCTATTTTATCTGATTAATGTTCAATTAGGCATAAAAAAGCTAAACAAACTGTATTGCACTTAAACACTCTGTGCCATTTTTTTGGAGTCTCACCCACAGTTTGAGAATCCTGTTTTTAAGAGTAGTTTCACTGGCACTTGTAAGTGAATAAAAAAATAAATAAAAGTGGGTAGGATTTTTAAACCTGTTTTTTCAAGTTCCTAACTAGAGTTACATTCTCCTATTGACCTCTGCACATTTACCAAACACACTTGTGACAAATACAGATGCATTTGTGCACTTTAAGTAGACAAATTTTAGCCACATGTCGTGGTAAGAAGGAACTCAAATCCAAGTCATAACCGAGTCCAAACGCGGTCTCGAGGCCAGTCTCAGAACCAAGACTGGTCTTGAGTCCACACTGCTATCTCTTAAAAGCTTCTTGTCTCCATGGAGATGTTATTGCATTGCCTGGAATATTCCACAGTAAAAAGTGCTCCTATTACACTATTTTCTGATCAACAACATACCTGGAGTTTGTTTCATTTGTCACATGTTTAACACACAATCCTTGCATATTTAGGCTGTGTTCTTCTCTGAAACTGAAAACACTTTCTTCCACTTTGTGATGTCATGTGGTAATACAGGAAGTGCTCTACTGTGTTTTTAAAGTCCATGCAGCTTCACTAGAATCATTTCGATAATTTCAGTCCCAGTATTTCCAATCTCTACTGAAGAAAAGGTTGACTTAAAAATTACCACTTCATGACATCACAAGGTGGAACAGAGCATTTTGAGCTTTGGAGACAAATAATAAAGAGTTACTCAAACATGTGTGAATGAAACCAAACACAACTCCAGGTATGTTTTTGATGAGGTAACAACATTATAACAAATCTGTCTGATCTGTTTGACACTTAGACTTACACCCACTCCTACATTCATACAAGATATTATCAAAATTTTACTAAGATAATTCTAAAACATACAGATATAATTTGTCAGTATCATCCACACCTACTTAAATGCTATGGGAATTTCAAAACCTTAATCTGTGAATGGAATAGGCTCGTGCCTATAATAATTGCAAATCATCTATTTACTACTATACAAACAAGCAAACAATGCTCATGTGCTTGAATATGGTCTTGTCTCCTAGGATACGCCATGGGGTGGGGCCCGATCACCTGGCTGCTGATGTCAGAGGTGCTGCCGCTGGTGACGAGGGGCGTGGCCTCGGGACTGTGTGTGACGGTGAGCTGGCTGACGGCGTTTGCGCTCACTCACGCCTTCACTCACATGTTGGACTACGGCCTGTACGTGCCCTACCTGCTCTTCACTGTAGTGTGTGTGCTGTGCCTCCTCTTCACCGCCGTGTGCATCCCGGAGACACGTGGGCGCTCGCTGGAGGAGATCGAGAACTACTTCAGGACGGGGCGCAAATTCACCATCTCCAGCCGCAGCCCCTCTGTGCTGGATTCCACCTGAACAACACAAACTGAACAACACAGGACTGCATTCAGTACTGTGGAACCCAATGCTTTTTGTCATGAGTAGCCCACTAAGCTTCATCTCACACTCTGAATAGCCCCTAACTCAGGCAAATAAATCTGTTTACTATAGTTGTATAGTACTGTATTGTTCATTATTACTTGTAAAAATTATATTTTCTTGTTTTAAAAGCACTGCACCTGATTTTTACTCTGTTAAAAAGAATAAATGTTAATTATTAACAGTTTGCAGTGGTCCAAAGTTATTCCCCACTTACCTTATACATTGTGAATTAGTCACCGCGATGACTTTATGAGCGCTTTTCACAGAGTTTTGCCATGAGGATAAAGATGACAACAACTAGCATGCTAACACATACTTTAGATTATCAGACAATAAAATGCTTCCTAATTAGACAGCACACTACACGCATATTTTAACCTCAAGAGCTACTAAATAATCTATCTGTACTGGGGCAAGACAAATATAAAATAAGATAACCGAAATATAATCTATTCCAGGGGTGGGCAAACTACGGCCTGGGCCAAAAATTATAATTTTCAGTGTTTTAAAAGTCATTTCAATAAAGAGTAAATACCGTGGGACTTGAAAGACAGACATTTTGTTGTAATGCTGTGTAATTATTTTCAATTATGGGATATTTCAGTAACATGGGATCTGTTTTCTACATATCCCATGTTATTTTTTTCTCTTATGAGGTGGATTACACTCCATCCACCTGCTCCTGGTCCGGCCCTTCCTTCTAATTGTAGAACCCTTTGTGGCCCATGGGTCAAAAAGTTTGCCCACCCCTGATCTAATCTAACTAATTTAAAAAAAAAAAAAAAAAGAGGGAAAGATACAGAACCCTTTACTTAATTTTATTTATTTAAAATGTCTTATTTCATTTTTATATTATTATTTCTTTTTCTTCTCTTTCACTTGTTTTAATTTGTTTTGTATTGTTTTTGTTTTTTTCCTTTTGCGTTTATTATTATTATCATTGTTATAATTTATTGTCTTGACTGTGGTTGTAATTTAACCAAAACTGAACCTGTCAAGTCACTAAATTAATCACATGGTGGTGATGGACGCCATATACACAAGCTTGCCCTGCTTCTTTGGAAGTCCATGTTTTGTTTTTTTTCACAGTTTTCACATATTTTGTTCAAATACATGGGGGAAAAAATTAGGTGCGGGGTCTTTAATGATCCTGATGTCCAAAATCCTTCAAAACTTACTTAAAAATGTAAAATACAAACAACATTTTTAACACAAATACTATTCATTTTAAGCCTCTCTTCTTGCTAAATTCTCGATTATCTGTTGGGAAACACCTCTATCAGCATGTATTATCACAATAAACAAAAGTACACTCCTCACAAAAACTCTCACAACAATAACAAAAAAAACAATTCATGACACAGCTTGACACAGCTTTAAACTAATGACTCTACTTTGTTGAGTGTCCACCATCCGTTGTCTACGTGAGATGATTTATGCTTCGCCTGGAATATTCCACAGTTTGGTGTTAAAATGTATCTGCTTCCTTGGTGACACAGTGGAACTTACAATACGTACAATGCACACAATCATTTTTGTTGTATTTAAGCAGAGGCATTCTTCTCCTATTATGAATGTATGGCATAGAGTCCGCCCTCCGTAAGCACGCTAATACCTTAATTGAATTCTCCACGACGTTCATTAGTGCTAAAAAGGTTTCGGTCCAAGAAACGCCTTCTACATGCTGTTTATTCTACAAACACGTATCACAACAAAAGATGCTGATTAATTGGACATATATGCACCAATTAGCCGAACCAGATGTGCTGAGGCTACTTCCATGTGTTTTATACATTACTGGCAGGTTGAACGAGCCGGGTGACATGCCCCACTATGCTGCTTTTTTAGTGACTCAGATAACAACTCCCCACATCCAAACATTCTGATAATTAAACAAATAGATGGACATCGAAATGAAGTAGAGCAGAAAAACATCAACAAGTATCTGAAGTAAATAATGTAACAAAAATACAGAAATGTGTGTTAAAATAGATGTAAAGCCAAATATGTAAGAGTGTGTTTTGTCTTGTACTTTTATGACATGATGTGTGGGAATAGAATTAAATTAGCTGTACTTCTATTTTGTCTTTCGTAGTTCTTATACTACATTACCCTTTATCCGTAACTGATATTAACTTCGGTCTCCTTTGTGCTGGCTTTATATAGTGGCCACGTCCGGGCTATTTATAAATCTGAAGAGCTTTTCCTCATTCTTTTTCTTTTCTGTATCTGATAGCCTACTTATAATTCTTACCAATGTTTAATAATCTGCAGTAATCGCTAAACTACTTTGAAGTGATTATAAAATACACATTTAAGTTAGAAGTTGCTTGTAATTCTCTCTGGATCACGCAATCTTTTATGTTTTTTTTCTTTTTTAGACAACCTTTTCGACCTTCTCTTGCTCATTTTTAGACTCATCATGTGACCAGGGTTAGATGAAAACTGTCCTGAATATCTTTGGATGTTTTGGAACTGTCTTGGCTTGAGTCTGCCTGTACACGATCATGGTAGTCAGGACAGTAACTCTGGAGTGGTCCCTCTCTTCAAAAAAAAGTGGCCAGAGGATGTGCTTCAAATACAATACATCCATTCAATGTTCAGTTCAAGAGGATTATGTCCATGTATCTGAGCAAATTTTGTCTTGCCCCAGTTCAAATATATTGTATAAGCAGCTTTTGAGGTTAAATAAATCAGCTCTGAATTGTCTGCATCTACTTAGAAAGTGTTTTCAGTCCAAGTACCAGGAATTACACGGTTATTTGTAAAGCCCTTTGTAGTTAGCTTTACTGTGACGACAAAACTCTGGTCTGGTCTGGTCTCTGAAAGTTGTGAAAAGCATTTAAAAACAAATCGCATTGAATAATTAGGAGGCTCGGTATTTATAAGGTAAGTGAGGAAAAACTTTGGACTAGTGAAACAGTTTAAAATTGATTTTCTTAGACATAAAAATCAGGTACAGCAACTTGAACAGTAACATGCTTTATAGTGTCACTTGCTTGAGGGGTTCATTTTAGGTTATCAGGGCATATGGATTCCAAGTGCAGTTTCTGACCAAAGCAGGAGCTCGGTTTTCATTGCAGACACAAAATCAGGGACCAGAGGGGACGACAGACTCAATGCTCTTTGCTCTTTGCCCTTCTGGCCTTCTCCAGTCTGGAATAGCCTGGTATGTGGAATGCTTCATCATTATTAAAATATGTCTTTTTGGATCCGTTTCTGAAGTTCACTGTCTTAATAAGGTGACAAAGAGGCCTGGACTCCTCAGCCTCACAGTGGAATGTAAAACACTGTAAGGATTGGTCTATTGTGTGGAATGTCGTCAATCAAGCCTATCGAAACACACTCGCAGATGAGCAGAGCAGCTATGAGCTCAGCTTGCTCATATCAGGCAGACAACACCCCACACACCTTCAAGCCTCCACCCCAACATTTCGAGGTAAAACGTCCACTTCCGGTTCACCTGGAAAACACTATTATAGACACAATTTTTATCATTTATTATTATTATTTAAATTTTTACTCAATTTTTTATTTATTTATTTTATTTATGAAACATTATAAATATGCCCGGTTGTAACATTAGAGTTAATTTCCACTTATAGCCCCTGGGGCAAATTATTATTATTATTATTATTATTATTATTAGTAGTAGTAGTAGTAGTAGTAGTAGTAGTAGTAATAGAGTAATAGTAGTAGAAGTGGTAGCAGTAGTAGTAGTAGTAGTAGTAGTAGTAGTAGTAGTAGTAGTAGTAGTAGTAGTAGTAGTAGAAGTAGTAGTAGTAGTAGTAGTAGTAGTAGTAATAGAGTAATAGTAGTAGAAGTGGTAGCAGTAGTAGTAGTAGTAGTAGTAGTAGTAGTAGTAGTAGTAGTAGTAGTAGTAGTAGTAGTAGCAGTAGTAGTAGTAGTAGTAGTAGTAGTAGTAGTAGCAGTAGTAATAGTAGTAGTAGTAGTAGTAGTAGTATGGTTATTAATACTTCTAGCAGAAATAGTAGTAGTAGTAGTAGTAGTAATAGAGTAATAGTAGTAGAAGTGGTAGCAGTAGTAGTAGTAGTAGTAGTAGTAGTAGTAGTAGTAGTAGTACTAGTAGTAGTAGTAGTAGCAGTAGTAGTAGTAGTAGTAGTAGTAGTAGTAGTAGTAGCAGTAGTAGTAGTAGTAGTAGTAGTAGTAGTAGTAGTAGTAGTAGCAGTAGTAATAGTAGTAGTAGTAGTAGTAGTAGTAGTAGTAGTAGTAGTAGTAGTAGTAGTAGTAGCAGTAGTAATAGTAGTAGTAGTAGTAGCAGTAGTAGTAGCAGTAGTAATAGTAGTAGTAGTAGTAGTAGTAGTAGTAGTAGCAGTAGTAATAGTAGTAGTAGTAGTAGTAGTAGTAGTAGCAGTAGTAATAGTAGTAGTAGTAGTAGTAGTAGTAGTAGTAGTATGGTTATTAATACTTCTAGCAGAAGTAGTAGTAGAAGTAATAAGAGTAGTATTAGTAGTATGATGATTATTATTATATCTAGTGACTACATCTTAAATATAAAGATATTTAAACTTTAAAGGTGTTCAGTATAACTTATTATCATCTCTATTTTGCATTTATTCAACTACTGTTGCTTTCATTGCTCAAAAATACCTTGAAAACCAATATTATTAAAGTGAGTGGGGTTGCCTCTCCACAGATCTGACCTGACAATACATTCTTGGCAATTATACATGAAGACAATGTAGATCCTCCCTAGAAAAGTGACAAATTTTATATCATATTATACTGATTATTGTTATTTATTTCAGAGGTTTAGCGATCGTCCAACGTGTCAGAGAGCGGCGGTGTGTGAATCCCAGTTCCCCTCATGCGCTCTGTTGCTGTGTCCTTGAGCTAAACACTTGACTAGAAGCTTTCTTTCCTGAAACCACAAAATAAAAAATGATTACAGTTAATCTTTGTGGAGGCTTATCAAACATCGTAAAGCTCCATACAAATATAACGGCATTGTTATAGAGCAGTAAAATATCAGCTATATTAAATTACTTCAGTATTTTTTCTGAATTTGAGAGCAGAAAAACTTGTAAGAGAGAGTAGGGAGAGACATTCAGTATATTGCCATTGAGTCCAGAGTCAACCCCGTGTAATCTCTGCAAAGAAAGATAAATCACTGCAGATTCACAAAACTGTATGCTTAATTTTTTTTTTTAAAGCGAGAGAAACCTTTGTCTACCCACGCGTTATTTAAAGGCTCTCGGTGTTAATATGTCTAAATATATTTGATTAATCATTCAGAACAATGTCCTATAGAAAGACGTTATCTGTGCATTGATTATTTTTTTTAATTGCATCTGTAAACAAAAGTTAATCTTCTTTCTTGCTTTAAGTGAAAAAGTCCAGACTAGGAAAATAAAGCAAGAAAACAGGTTAGACACTGCACACACTCCCTTAATAACGGGCTAGAGCGAGAGAACAAAGCCAAATGCAGACCAATCCTGCGTTTGAAACTACGCCTAATGACTAAGGCCCGGCTTGATTGCATTTCAGCAGGGAGGGGGCAGGTGGGTGGGGCCGGGGGGCGGGGCCAAACTCAGGTACAGGTGAGACAGGTGAATGTGCCTGTCATTAGAGCCTGTGGGAGTCTACATCAGCAGCAGCACACGCACTGACCTCTGACTCTGTGGACTGAAGACAAGCAACTCAACAGGTAAGATCGCACCGACTCCAAAATGACTCTGATATTTTAAACTAGAATTACTTCCTATGATTCATATTACTGGATCAATTATGTGCAGAAGAAAAGGTTTGAAGCAAGGACAAATTGTCTCAGAAATGTTCATACTGTCAAGCTAAAATATCCTTATTGTAGATACTTCACAATATGCCTAAAACTTACTAAACTAAGTAAGTAAATGTTTGTGGAAAAGTAACATTTCTTTAACAACTTCAAGCAGGTTTAAACTTAGTATTGTTTTTAAAAGCAAAATAATTAGTTTTTCTCTTTTTTTAACTATTAGAACAGCACAAAAGATGCATTTCGGTGAACTAAAGTAAAACGTGAATCGGTATTTTTCTCTCCATGGACATTTGTGTTGTAATATGAAGTGAAAAACAGATTTATTTTTTATTAAGGATGTGCAATGTTAAAGAAACGTATCAACATAGTGTGATTTGGATCAGCGCCGCTCAGATAACTAACTGGGTCAGCGAGTGTCATTGATCATCTGACAGGTGCACATCCAGAGCTGTCTGACGGCACAGAGGGACACACCTTTACTGAAGGATGTGAGGTCGAGGCAGGCAGGGAGGGACCTGTCAGTGTGAATTACAGCAGATTAACACCAAACAGTCATGGGTTCACTCGAGACAAAGTAGGACATGGATTTACCACTGTGCCAAAAGTCAAACAATACTGACACTGCGCTCCAGGCCCGGGGTGTGTTATGATGCTAAGAGGATTTATTTATTTCATTTGGGCAACTCAACTTTATCCACTTTTTCATAATTTACAAAACCCAAAAGGAGCAGGCAGAAAAAAACCTATAAATCCTCCTTTCAGAATATAGATTTAAACATATTTCAAAACTAATATTACTACTTTTTAACTACTTCTAATGAACATTGCTTTCTGCTGTTATGCCAGTGGGTAACAAACTATAAAGCTGATTGATTTTGGTAGGGCATCTGACATATTGTGCATCATAGGTTAAGTTCTAAAGAGCGTAAATGTTTAAAACTAAAACTACTTGACATCAGCAGTGAAGGTGACCATGTTTGTACTATAAAAACTTACTTGTAATAAAAGTAGTTTAAGAAAAAGTTAAAAAAGAGTAAAAAAAAAGTGGAGAAAAAAAAGTCTGAAGCACTCTGTTGGAAATATTCTTAAAGTCTTTTATTGGTTACATACTCATCCCATATAACAAATAAGGGACTTTTATAATACTTTTTGCTTTTTTAGTCTATCCCACGTAAGTTTTTGTACTACAAGCATCTTCATCTTTTGTTTTGGTTTTTGAGGTTTGCCCTCAAGGAGCACCTGTTCCAGGAAAATCCTGAAGCTCTCGCTCTTTATGTGTTTTTATACTAGACTACATTTGGAATTCGTATTTATCACGGCAAATACAAGCATATACAAGAATCCTTTTGAAATTAAGGACTTAAAACAGTTTAATTTGTACTTTAAACTAGTACATTTATGTGCTGCTTGTTGAGATTTTGGATAAAGCAGAGACTACGGGCTGATCAGATATTGAGACACACCCGCTCGACAGCCCACAGAACCATGCGGCTCTACTGCATTCTTCCCTCGGCTCCTGGGTGTATACAGGCCCTTTTGTGTGTGCGTGTGGGGAACAGTGACAAAGCAGTGTGTCATGTGTGCGACGAGGAGGGTGACGGACAGGCCAAAGCTACACCTCACAGCCTAAACTGAATGCCCAGACACATGCCCACAATCAACACACAGCTTTGTGAAACGCAAGCATTTACAGTTGTCATCTGAGCCTCTCTGCGTGCATCGTGTGTGAGTAGGCACAAAAGAAGAAAAAGAAATGAAAAGATTGGTTGTGTGAAAGTAAAATGTCAAGGGAAGTGCTCAAAGAGAAATACTTTAGAAAAATTTGAGCTTACTTTTCGGACAAAACAGAAATGTCAATTTGTATTCCGGGTTCTGAACTGGGTTCTCTATTTTTATCTCTAAAAATAGGTGATGCCTTTCTTATGTAAGTTTTTTATTATCAGTTAAGCGTTGGCGTTAAATGTTCATGTTATCTCCTCTCATACATGACAACTTAACATTATTAACAATCCAAGCATGTTTCAATTGTCTGGATGGGTATGTAGTTTGCAGTAAAGTTTGATTCAGTTCGAAAAAATATGAGCTATTATTAAAACAGCTACAGTTAAATATAAAGCAAGGGTAATTACATATAGGTGTGTCTTTATTTTAGGAGGAAAACAAAGGACTGGACTGAAAGCTAATCCAGCAATGCAAAACACACAAAAGTCTGATTTGAAATAATTATATAATTTGCTTTGTTATGTTGAGTGAACTTATGTATTGGGCTGATAACTTTGGCTCAAATAATTGCTTGGGATCAACAGGAAATGATCTAAATTAGACAAAATGACGCATGTTTTGAGTGTAACCATACCTCATTGTCACGCCCTGAAGCCTGACAGGAGACATCCACACGTCCACAGAGTTTATCAGATCTACTCGGAGGCAGAAAAGAGAGAAGCCTACAAAAGCAGAGAACATATTTTAAATGATTGTACAATTTTTTTCACAGTGCGATGAGTGCAGACGGCAGGAAGGACGTTCCGCCTTATATGTTACCGGGTGAGTATACATAAACAATATGACATGATAACTAACTCAACTAACATGGACAACTGACTAATGTTTTTCTTTCTGATCTAGTGGAAGGCGGAGACGGTGGAGTCAAGGTTTATAATGTCCACACGCCATTCACTCCTCGAGAGAGCTCCCACGTGGGGCTACCGGGTAATTTACTGACACTGAGGGAGGGCAATATGCAAAAAAACAGAGATTATAATTTCAAATCTGTCATGGTCCATGTAGTTAGTATCTTTAAATGTGCAGCTAAAACCACCTGCAACTCCAAGAGAAGTTACATTGTGATTGGTTAAATCACTCAACGCTAGGTGAAGGCTGACAGATAGAAAGAGAGCGTGACGAAAGCATTTGTGGTTTAAGTATAGAATAGAGATGCACCAATCCATCTTTTTTGATCCGATACCAACCCGTACAGAGACCAGACATATTATTTTCTCTGAACACAATTGGTATATGGTTAAATATTACTTAAATCTGGCTTCTAATAGTTTTTTAATCATTTAATGTTTGTTCAAGTTCAATAATATGAGGTGTTTTGGGGCATAATTGTTCAGCAACTCATCGTATTACACCAGTTAATAGACCAAAATGAGATACTGACTGAACTGATATCCAGGAACTGATATTTGATCCATCAAAATGGTAAAAGTCAGCGCTGATATCGGTACCAGTATCGTATCAATGCATTCTGAGTACAGAGCTACAGTAATCAGGAAAGTACTGAATCACATAGAGCCAAAAAAGCATACATCATAACAGGGACCAGATCAGAATTTGATGTTTATTTCCATATTGCCCAGCCCTAACTCATTTTGTAATGTGCAATAACTAATAATAACACAGTATACTAAAGCTAAAATGTCCTCTCTTTATAGTATACACAGGAGGGTTGGGCTCCAACCCTGATTCCGATGGTAAAAATAAGTATGTGAGCTACGACACTGCTTTAGGCTTTAACCCAGGCATGGCCACCTGCACCTCCTGCCAGCAACAGGTCATGACCAACGTGACCTACAAGGCCGGACGATACGCCTGGCTCATGTGCCTGCTCTTCGTCTGCCTCGGGTATGGATTTACTTACTTGTTTTGTGTGTTTTGTATCTGTTTTGTCTGAGTGTTGTCAGGCCTGTAGTTGGATTGCTGTGGTTTTCTCACAGGTTGGTGCTCTGCTGCTGCCTCATCCCCTTCTTCATGAACAAGTTTAAAGACGCCTACCACACGTGCCCCCGCTGTAACAGAGTGCTGCACATCGAGAAGAGAAAGTGTTGTAAATGACGCATGATGCACAGCTTAACCCGTGGAAATGACCAGATGAGGATTAGCATTATTAGCCGAAGCAAAATCAAACGTTAACACCTCTAAGATTCCTCTGTCGAGATTAGGAGTGATTTTGCTTAAATTAAGCACATCCAATGCATGTTGCATTCCAGCAGAAAAATATTACTTCTTCTTTAATGCTTTAAAAACTTTAAAACTTTGAAATGAAGGTTTGTAAATAGACTTAATCAATACTTTTATTTTATTTTAAAATATTTCTTTAAACTTTTAAAATATCTGCTTATTTAGTATTATGTTTACATGCAGACACACCCATCAAACTGCCAATTACTAAATTAAATATTCTAAATTAATTTAGTCATTGGTAGTTAATAAGTACATTTTTAACTTATAAGCTAAACATATAATATATCGGCATTTCTTAAAATTAAAATGTAAAAACATATTGAAAGTGATAATGCATTTGCCCTACCCTCTCTTACCTACTAGAAGCTTGTATGGTTCAATGTATAAATATTTGGCTATGTCACTGCTCAAATAAATTACACATGAAGTCCTTTCTCCTCTTTTTTGGTTTGGTCTAAGAAGCCTGTATAGGTCTACATCCTAAAGATTCATGAAACAGGTAGAGTCTGTGGCTTGCACTTTTACTGACTTAGACTTAGACTTTATTGATCCATGAAGGAAATTACTTGGACACAGTAGCTCACACATCACAATATATTATAATAATACAGTGTAAACGAAAAGGTAATAAACTTCCAAATAAGTAGCATTAAAAATACTAAGAGATTAGCAAGAAATGCATGTACTGTAAGTAAACTGGCTCGGAGTCACTGAACCTGTGGTTGCCTTCATGCTGACGACAAATACAAGTTTTCTCTTTTGTTTATGGACAGACCAGGCGTCATGTGAAAGCTCAGAGCCTCCAGAATTCCCTCACCGAGCTGCAGAGGCTGCACTGACTCATAATCGGCTGTAGGTGCTGGTTTAATGAACAGGCTATTCAGATCATTGCCATTTTAGATTTACAACTGGTTTTGGTTGTAGGAACTGGCAACCCTAAACCAACATACTTTTGATTTTACAATGTAACCCATCCTTCATAAAAATAATGATAGCTGTAAAATTCCACGTGTTTTGATTTTCCCTTAGAATATAAATGAATAGAAACAAAGCGGCAATATCTGCTTTCCTACTCGGCTAATAAAAGGTTAGACAGCAAACTAGACATTGGAGATGGGTTTAGGAGATGTATGTTCTCACCAGACCAGGAGCAGTGTTCTGTTTTGGCACCGATGGTTCGGTCAGTCCAGTCTCACTGGGGCCGTGCGACAGTCCCGCTCAAGACTCTCCATGGTGCAAAGTTTTAGCGCTGCGCACACAAATCTTGGCTCTGACACTAGAAAAACTCCAGCTCGTGATTATCGGGCCATGTTCCCTTTCATTTAATGTTTTTACATTTGCAAGGATAGAACAATCACCATTAAGCATCCGGGAGTAAGTTCAGGGTCCCCAGAGTCCCCATCTGGTCCTCAGATTTGTGTTCTAACATCGGGACTCCCTCTGGTGGTGGCTCACTGCACTTGGTGGATGATACCATGGAGAGCTCCATCAGAGAGGCACCTTTCTGTGAAAAGTGCACAACAGTCTTTAGTAATTAATACAAATATTACATTAGTATTGTTCTTTACTTACCAGTACACGGTGGATCCGACTGGAACACATTTCTGGAGTTATATATAATAAGACATATTATAGTTCCATAAAAAGTGACTCGCCCTTTTTATGGAACTAGGAAGAAAGCATTAAGTGTTCATCTACACTCCTTCTGTGAGATTAATCCACAAATACTAAAGAGATGAACTTTGGGTTAGGACCTCCTTTGAATGAACAACCATCCTGAAAAATAGAGGTTTTTGAGTACTGATACCAATACGCTGTGCAAAGAAGCAAGTACAATGTTTTATCATGTAAACACACAGTTAAAATTCAACTTAAACAGGAGAAGTAGGGAGTGTCTCACTAACTGACAAGTTACTGAACAAACCCAAGTCTCCACATTGTACAAATTATTATAAATTAAAAATACAATCTCCACAGAGACTCTTTACATATAACATTACAAAATAGTACACATTTGTTCATTTGTATACTACTTGTAGCACAATGTAGTCATAAAGCAACAACTTAAACAGGAGAATTAGGGAGTGTCCCACCAACTGACAAGTTAGTGAACAAACCCAAGTCTCCACATCTTACAAATCATTATAACGTAAAAGTAGTTTACAGAAAGACACAGTGACACAGAGATACACATGTACTGTAAACAGTTTAGTTCTATAAATACCATGGTTGTGCTAATTCTACATTTTAACCTTATATTACAATTATTGAAAAAACTAACAAAAAACTAAAAAACAAACACGCCCAAAAAAGAGAGAAACTGAGTGTCCCATCAACTGTTGAATGAGTGGACAAACACAAATCTCCTAATGTAGACAGGGAAATATTTCCTCCAGTGAGAGATTTAATTGTATTTATACTTAAAATTTATTTTATTAGTTATTTTTAAAATAATATTAATTAATAAGTTACCCTCCTACAGCCAGAGTGGAGCCAGCTCAAAATAAACACACAGCAAAGCGTACCATGCAGGAAATTACATACAAGTATCAGAGTGACTTCTTTCTCAAGTGAGTAGATTTAAAGAATTTGTTTATGCTGAATTGTTACATTCCTACACAGTATTCCTTCTCATTCAACACACAAACAAGCACAGCAAAGGAGGGGAAATCGCACCAGCAACACCACGACCTTCTCCCCTCTAACCCACCTACCCCCAGAGCAGAATACAAGGTGTACTATACAGGACATTTGTGACATTGCAGTTTAAATTTGGTTTATATATTACTATTTACTTACTGATCATGTTTAACTTAATTTTATTTTATTTATTTATTTTTGCTTTTAAGACTTTTCAGGATTTTAAGGTTGTAGAAATCCTATATACGATTCCTTGCTTTCATACAAAATATGAAAAATGATTTTGGGACACACAGCTAAGATAATAAATTGAAAAACTATGTACATGAAATAAAATCGGAATTGTTGAAGGTGGTAAATGTTGTCGATATGATGTTACCAAGCCCAGAGTCTCAGAGACTGAACTCATCGTCCAACTCAGGGTCTTGAAGCAGGTGGTGGCAGTAAAGCGAAAAGCTTCCAGACGTCCCAGAAGATGTGGACTGTCTCTTGGAGCTGGGGGTCTCCCTCTTCATCCTCACCTTCATCCCTGCGGCGCTTGGATGCACCGAGAGGCAGAAGGTCCAGAGCAGGGCTCACAGGGGGAAGGCAAGGAGCAGAACAGGGAGGACAGTGCGCTGGTCAGACAGGTGCCTCATGGGTCACAGAAGCGCCCTTAACACAGCCGTGCATTAGAACAGCGCGCTCATACTCACCTCTCACAAATGCAAAGAAAAAACATGTCTGAAGAAATGTCCTGTATTTCCCTGAAGCAGATTAAGTCCAAAACAGACACATTTTTCCTCCACGCGAGTGCAATAGTCCCGTTATTCCACTGAGGCTGTCGCATCTTCATCAACACAGCTCACAGACGGGCTCCTTTCCAGCCGCCCTCGCTCCACTGCTCCATCCGGATCTGAATATTTATATACTTATTATTTATTTACTTCTTTATACAGTCTTATGATTTTACACAAACCGGCTCTGAAACTAGTGCACTGTTTGATCAAATGACTGCCTGTATTACTAACGTATACTCATTACAAACATGGCAATAAAATAGAAAATCATGGCTGCTGCAGTTGCTTTCTTTCGCCTTCAACTGCTATCATGGACTGCAAAGCCCAAATGTATGGTGGGAAATGTCGTTTGATGTTTTGATGAAATGTGACATAACCTACAATAACAGATTTAACGCGCTGCAATAATAACAAAATCACAAATGTGTAGATCTCCCAGTTTTCCCAATACATAAGCAAGCAGTGTAATAATGATGCAACAAATAAAATAAATCCAAGTAACCCAAACGGGTCATGAACCCCCGACTGAGAAACACTTCATTCAGTTTTGACAAGCAGCAAAATAAGGTTTAATAATTAGTTTTTTTATAGAAAATTTTATTCAACATACATTTTCCAGCAAAAAGGCAATATACAGGAGTAGTTGTCGTACACTGCTGCTACACTGAGGAATTTAACCGGAAAAGATCAAATTAAGATGTGATTCTGCAGGCCATTTTTGTACTGCACTTTTTAACAAGACAAAACCAATGCAGTTAAAAGTAAAATCCAATGTAACAGAAAAATAATTAATGGTACATCAGGAACGCAAAAAGAAAATAAAGAAAAAACCTACACACAAGAAATATGAACACCTGGCTCCTTCTGTACCCAACAACAAAGGCGTGTGTTTCTCTGCAATTTTACACGTTAATATTTTTAAATATACAATTTAAATGTTGTCTTTACAGAGCAAGCGAATAGGGAGCATTCCATCTGTGCTTTAAAAGAAAACATAATTCATAGGGCCAAAAGTGTTTCTTACAATGCTGGTTTTGTCTCTACACAATCCCCTGTAGGCGATTAGTTTATCTGCAGCTCCCTACCTAAAGCACAACAGCGCGGATTACTGCTCCCAACCACCAGAGAGCGACAAAACTCACGACAGAAGACAGACAAACGTACAGTGGGTAGGAAAAATATTGTGTGCGCACGTTCTGGAGTTCAGAGGAGGAATGACAAACGGGGACAATAATTCCCAAGGAGGACATATTCGTCCGTGCATGTTCTTTCCAAAGTACTGGAGCGACCCCACCTTACATCCTGAGAAACCTCGATCCTCTATGATAAGTGCTAATGTGCAAGATGAAATACAGACAAGCTTCCTTTCGTTTTCCTCATTTATTTTAAACAGATGCCGTGGTGGTTTATTATACAAGATCTGCAGAAAGAGACAAAGTAATCATTCCTGCAACCAAAGTTAAGTGAGAGAGAGAAATGTGGCTTCAACATGGAAATACTGTTTGTCACTAAAGGATTGGAGCAGGAAAAAGCCATTCAAAACTATCGAGCCACGCTGGCCCTTTCAAACAGGTGGTCTGAGACAGTTTTCAAAAGAACCCCTGTTCAGAATCTACCATCCCATAATCCTTTGTTTTGTCCCAACATATCCTCCTAGCAAGCTCCACACAGCAGCATAATGCCTCTTCCAAAAAAAGAAAAAAAATTAAAAACAACCCCAAAAATCTGCAGGGAAAAAGCTGGTGAGGTGAAAAAGAATCCCTAGCCTAGAAGTTTACATAGATTTATTATATAGATTTAAATTTTCAAACTGTGCTCCACTTCAGCTCTTCAAGTGTATGTTATAATAAAATCCAATTTCATGTCCCGCTTCCAGACAGGCAAAAAATAAGGTAGAAGCCAAAAAAACAAAAAAAAAAAACACACACAAAACAATTGAAGTGAGCCCCAACACGGAGGCTGGCGGTAAAAAAAAAGAAAAAAAAAGGTCAAACTGAAGAATTGGGGGAGGTGGTTGGTGCAGTTTTTTTTGTGGTTTTAGAATAATCCATCAGCTGCAGCAAACATCCTTATAGCTGAAGACCAAGTGCCGGTGTAGAGCTGTCCAGGTGTCCGGGCGGGAGGGGCGTTCAAGGGCACACATTCAATCACGCAATCTGCACACTCATGCACTCTCACTCTCTCTCTCTCTCCCCTCTGTCTTTCACACGCTTGGTTACTGTCTGTGGTTACGGTGCCTTGAGGAAGGTAGGGAGGAGCAGGAGGACTATGTGGGGGACAAATAAAGGGTGACTGTTCTTAGTTGTGGATCTTGATTGCCTTTTCCAGGTAGGTGTAGCGCCCTCTCTTTGGAGCTTTGTTGAAATGATCCAACCCTAGCCAGGGCCGCGGGTGGGACATGTTTCCTGTAGAAGAACCACAAGTCCAGAGTGAGCGCTGAAATCAACTTAACCTGCCTTTTCTCACAAATACATACATTCTCGATTTAAATCTTGACAACTATTAACTAAAACTATTGATATGAAACTTTAATACATGCATCTCTATGGTAGAATGTTCACTAGTTACCATGGTGACAATGCACAAATTCACAAACAGAGCCAAATAAAGTTTCAGACTGTCTGAAAACTCAAGAAAAAATACAAAATGGATCGAAACGGCACATTTTCATTTTTGTTCACGGTCCTGTTTAGGAGTTTGATATTCAACAATGTTCATGAAAAAAATCTATAAAATAAGCCATGAGGTGTGACATTTTACAGCCACAGAGGGAAGAAAGTGCTTTGACCAGTCATGTACCGCAAATGTGAAAAGGCATGGGTCTGTCACTATGTTATGGAAAGTTTATAAACTCTATACAGACTGCAGCAGGACAATGCAAAATATAAATACTCTGTTGTGAGCAGATTACAGTGACATACAGCACACATACACTGAAGTTCTTATGGGTTATTTATGTGAGTTTATTTCGCCAACATAACCCTGTCTTTTACTGAAACTCCCTATAGCGTTTGGTTCTTTTATGTGTTATCACAACATTCTGTAATCCCTATATTTTATTTATGTGTGTCCTGATTTATGGTTCATCTGTAATTACTGGACCTATTTACATGAAACAAAAACTGGCACAAAGTTCAACATCTTCATTGTCAACATTAATTAACTGAAGTGTTTTCATTCACAATAGCTTGTGATTGTTCTCCGACTTTCAGACACAAGCTTATTGTGGAGCCTATCCCAAACAAATGATCTGGTTCAACATTTGTCTGTCATAATGTCTGTTAGGATATTTCTTTCAAAAAACATGAATCTCCCAGAGAGAGAGAGCAGCAGGTGTGAGGTTGTACACTGATCAGACAAAAAAGTCATTTGTGTACCACTGCACAGTCAGAATTTCATTCTGACATATACTGGGGAACCACAAACATTTGCAACATGTAAAACAACTGAATATCCAATGCTTCAGCCCCACTGGCCCCATCATTTTAACATCACAAAATATG